>NC_134579.1:209294054-209606054 GCF_037038515.1 Microtus pennsylvanicus
CCACTGACATGGCACTTCCCGGCCACTGGCAGCAAAGTGATGGGTTGGTGTCAGAGGGCCGGTCTCTGGGACACCCTTGGATGTAACGTTCTGAGGTATTGCCTATGTTTTCAGTTCTGGAAAGGTCTTAACAACCTACTTCTTTGGACAGAAGTCAACATTCTAAGTCTGTCTGCTGTGTGGAAATGCACAGAGCAGCGCTTGCAGAACATATTGTGTTGCCTTTTTGGGTTGCTCCTCTGAGGTGGTTATTAGGAAGAAAAGGTCCAAATTAATGATGCAAAGCAGGTTCTTTGACCCTTGCTTTATCAGCACAGATTTCCACCCTGAATTAAGACAGGCTCCGGTGTCTGCAAGAACACATCTTGCATAGCATCCCTTGCATAGCGAAAGCCCCATCCGTTTCCCATCCTAATAATGGATCCCCTCGCACCAGAGCAGCAGAAGCTCATGTTTACCCCACACCATTATCTGTGTCCAGATGATCCTTCATTCGCTGAAGGCTTTTGAATGCACACACAATACCATTTCCTCAGAACACGCACTTTCAGGGCACAATTCTTGCTTTGACAAATTGCAATGGCGGTTTTGCCAGATGGAATATCGACTCCCCAAGGAACCGCGGGGACTGCTGAGGACTCTGCCAAGGCAGCAAAACTTGCTCAGCCTGGAAGCGGAGGTGATAGTCAGGAGTCAAACAGAGGTTGTACCAACAGCCCTGTACATTTATAACCCCCCCCCCCTTTACAAAAGAGTCCCGAGGCACAGCGCATTTAGACGTTTTAAAATGTCAGTGGTTAAGGACAACAGAGAACAGGAGCAAACATGACCTTTAGTGTAGCCCTGAATACCGACAAGAGAGGAAGAGGGTGGATGCTTTTTATAGCAAGCCCATTGCACTTGCCACATTGTCTTGAGCCTGCCATTGTTCCAAACGTGAAACCCTTCCCATGCCGGGGGAGCTTTGTGTTGCTGTGTGATAGAGGGGGCTGATCCGAATTCAGCTACTGTGGCTAAGTTCTTTGCTACATGAAATAAAATTGCTAGGAGGCAGCTCGTCTCTGTGGAGGCTGAGAATTATGGCTGATCACTTTGTTCTTTTAGCACAAGGCACAGCATAAAAATTCCTTAATCATACTGAATTCCTCTCAAAATTCAGTGTGGTTTTCTATTTTGATTTTTTTTTTCCTGAAGAAAAGGTTTAGATGATCGCTTTCTCCATTCCAACCAACGGAATTGGTTGTTAGTAATGCATATGTGGATATCAGTAAGCTCCTCTCTTTCTGGAACTGAATGTGTTTAAATTCTCACCCAGGGCTGGGGAGATGGTTCAGTGGATACGGTGCAAGCTTGGGGACCTGCACGGGAACTCTCTGGACCCTCATAAATGTGGGACAGGTATGGCAGCCAGCCTATCGTTTCAGTTCCTGGGAAGCAGGGAAACGAGGTGCCCTGGACACCCTTTTGCTGTTGTGGTAGTTTGAATGTATTCGACCCCCATAAACTCATAGGGAGTGACACTCTCAGGAGGAGTGGCCTTGTTGGGGGACATGTAGTTTTATTGGAGGAGGCCTGATGATTAAGACACGCCTTTAATTCAGACCTGAGACTGGTCTGAATTAATTTGGCCACACCTTCTGCTGGAAGTGTGTCACTGTTGGGGGTGACCTTTTGGCCTTCGTCTCCAGCTACACTCAGTGTGACAGTCAGTTGATTTCCTGTTGCCTGCAAGGTGTAGCTCCCCACCATGACGAACTGAACCTCTGAACTGTAAGCGAGCCCCTACAATGAAATGTTTCCTTCATGAAAGCTGCAGGGGTCATGGTGTCTCTTCACAGCAATCGGGACCCTAACTATGAAAGCTGTCTGTACCAGTTAAGTCGGCGAGATCTGGGCTCAGGTGAGAGATTCTGCTTCAGTAGGTGAGATGGAGACTTGAGAGAGGGAAGAAGATTTCTAATGTTAATTTCTGGCCTGCACACACGTGTGCACACAAGGACATGCATATCTGCCCACACACTTATGAATACACATGCATGCCTACCAAACACATACATACATGCAAAAATATTCATCTGTCTTTTGTAGGAACAAGAGTACAGGCTAGGGCAGTGTTATGACAATTCTAACCTTTCAGATTTACAGATTCCAAAATTTCAGCATCATGATCTACTTTAAGATTTTAAAGAAAATTATTCTAATACCCCCATTTGACCCATCAGTTTTGCCATATATTGGATAAAATCTATAATTTCCCATCGTGGTGGCTTGAGTAAACTTTCCTTGGTAAGTCTCTGGTGTTTTAATGCCAGGTGTCCTGCTGGTGGCTCTTTGGGAAGAAGCAGTTGTGACCTTGTGGCCTTGCTGGCGGATGTACAACATGGGAGGCTGACTGGGAGGTTTCAAGAGGCTCGTGTCATTTTGAGCTAGTTCTTTCTGCTTCCTGTTCGGTGTTCCCAACATGAGCTGTCTGTTGCTGTTCCAGCTGCCTGGTGCCCCTCCTGCCCCGCTATGAGCTCTGTAGATCATGGATGGTTTCCTGGTGTAGCTTTCTGATAGCATAAAGACTCAGGAAAGAATTGATAAATGGTGTGTTGGTCAGCAGACAGTTCCAAGTAAGTTATTCATTGTTTCATACGATCAATCTCTTCACAGATCTTAGCATCCTCCTATTTTGGGGGTTGTGATAGATGAAAGAACTCAGATCTGCTTTCTGGGTGATTTCATCTTTAGCTTCCTACATTTTATTTTCAGGGATTTTCTTTGATTCATGTTTGTGATTCATTATTGGATCTCTAGAATTATGAAAGTAGATTCATTTTATTTCTAAATATAAATCAGAACAGCACTAATAGACAGTACTTTCCAAATTGCTCCAAATCCATCATCATCTGATTCTTGAAACATGAACATTCTTTTAATGGGTACAGATATTCAAATCCTACCACCAAATATACAGAATGTAGCAATGGGGGAGATAAACTGAACTATCCATCTCTGGTCTTGATATGTCACTTATGATCATCTTCGTGACTAAAGACAGAAATGACCAGAAGTCTATACTTTTCTTTACTTGGCTGGGAAACCTCAGGGCTTCCATGTGGCAGGGCAGTGGACTTTCTGTGGGTTCAGTGATGAAACTCAGACAGAATAGATCCTAGCTAAATTGTATGTGCTCGTGGGTGTAGGGGCAGCCCAGGAGAGAAAGCCAAAACTTCCTCAGATATCAATCTGTTTCTGTCACCTATTGTGTATTAATTCATCAAAGAAAGTCAAATGGCTAAACCCCAAATCATGGGGATAGGAAGCAGTGCTGCCTTCTCTGATCATGTCCAATGATGGCATGGTATCTATCAGTTCTTCATTTTCCCCCTCAGTTTGACACAAGCTCTATCACCTGGGAGGAAGATCCTCAGCTGAGAGAATATTTCTGTTAGATTGCCGGTGGGAACATTTTCTTGAATGGTGGTTGATTTGGAAGGGCCCAGTTCACTGTGGGATGGGCCACCCCTGGGCAGCTGGGCGAGGGATGCCTATGAAAGCAGGCTGAGTGAGCCATGGAGAACAGGTCAGTAAACAACATTCTTCCATGGTCTCTGCTTCAGTTCCTGCCTCCCGGTTCCTTCCTTGAGTTCCTCCCTTGATTTCCCTTCATGGTGGGCTACAAGCCTTGCTTTCTATATCACATCTGGAGGAAGTAAATACACCAGGGCAAGAGAAGAGCAGTAGTGACAGATGACCTCGTTGCTGCTTAAACTGGCACCAAGGAATTACGTTAAGTAAATTTATGTCTGCCGTGAACTTGAGTGAGGAAGTGGTATTATCACTTTACAAAGAAATGGAACAGGGAGACTTAGTCACTTGCTGAACATCTCACAGCTAATGAATGGCAGAGTTTGGATGCATAGGAAGTAGCTGGTTCACAGGGGAAGGCAGGAGAATCCCTGTAAGCTCATGGGTTACCCAGTCTGTGCGCACAGTTAGGACCAAATGAGGAGGATGTATTGCTCACACACATGAGCTCACACACACACACACACACACACACACACAGAGAGAGGCACACAGAGGCACACAGATACACACACACACAGTTTAGAGAAGAAATCAGGAGAAGACATCAGTGTTCATATCTGGGAGTACTCTCTGGGAAATACTTGCATGGGTGGGGTGATTCGCAAAGGAGCTGGGTATGGTAGCTCATGTCTAAGTCCAACTGTTGTGAGGCTGAGATGGGAGAATTTCTGTCTCAAAGCACCGCAACAAAACAAAACAAAAAAAAAAACAATAAACAAACCAAACAAAACCCCAGAGAGAAATACAAGAACTCAGAGAAGAGACAAATGATGAGAAAATGGAGAAATCTGAAATAATATCTTTGTATAAATTAAGAATAATAATAATGCCAATGTTGATGAGGATAAAACAGTGGGCTGGGCATGTGGCTGGGATATGGAGCACTTGCTTAACATTCAAGGCCCCAATTTCCATTCCCAGCACACTCCAAACTACAAAGAACAAACTAACAAACAAAAAGCCCAAACAGAATCACAGGAATTAAGTCACCCAAGACAAACATACTGGTGATAGAGGAGGCAGGAGGCCAGAGACAGCACCTCTGATCAGGGTAAGTCAACAACTTGCAAAGGCATTTAAACTGATGGGAGGGAAATTCTAAACATAGATTAAGTGAGAGGCAAGCAATACTCTCTTAGAGTTTCTATTGCTGCAAAGATACACCATGATTATAGCAACTCTTAAAACGGAAACCATTTAATTGGGGCAGGCTTACAGTTCAGAGGTTTTATTCTTTATTTTCATGGCAGGAAGTATGGCAGCATGCAGGTGGACATGGTGCTGGAGAGGTAACTGAGAATTTTACATCCAGATAGGCAGGCAACAGGAAGAGAGTAACACTAGCTTGAGCCTTTAAAGCCCGAAGCCCACCCTCAGGGACATACTTCCTCCAAGGTCACGCCTACTCCAGCAAGGCCACACCTCCTAATGCCACTCCTGAAGCATTCAAATATGAGTCTATGCTGGGCATTCTTATTCAAACCACCACAAACACCTACAGACTTTGATTCTGAGAAAGATAAACAAACAACAGTGGAAAAATACTTCAAGGTAAACCAAGTCATATTTTCAAAGGCAAGAGACTATTATGTTTTCAATTCATTAATTATTTAAGAGACATGTGTGTGTGGGTGTGTATGTGTGTGTGATTATTTAAAATATACACTCTAGACAAAAGAAAGAACTCTTGACTATTGAACACTAAACTGATGCTTTAGAATCCCAGGTCTTTAATGAATTAAAGAGGAACCTCTGACAACCAGGCTCTCAGAGGAAGAATCATCCACTTGAGATTTTTCCACAGTAATATACATCCAAGGCTACTCACAGCAGCATGGGGGAGGGATTACTAACCTACTAACCAGAACACGGGTGACTCCAAGGCAGCAGAATCACCAAAAAGTCTTCCCAAGCACGCATGGGTGAATAATCACGAAGATGGAACCCTGGATCTCTCCGTCCCATACACAGGATTTGTACAGGAACTTCTTTACAAATGTTACTGCTTACACGACCTTGGAAGAACCTTGTGAACCTTGTAAATCTCTGAACTTCCTAAATTTTATTCATCTGTGAGGTAAGGATGATGATTCTAACTTCTTGAGTCTTAGGACCTCCATCCTACCTCTGGAATGGACTGTTTCAATCTAGGGGAAGTAGCTACGCCAGAAGGATGCTATGGTTTCCATCTCTGGGATACAGGGGTTGCCTTGGTCTTGACCCACACCTCTTTCAATTAAGTTGCTTATATATCCATACTTGGACCTCTTTTCTTTTGAAGTCTTTGTCTTTCTGATCAGATTTGCCAGAGTTGGCTTAATGCTTTGTACTTTTAAGTTTTAAAACAAAGCTTATAGTTTGATTGGAAAAAATCCACTATTGCCATTATTTCTCTTCTGACATAATTGTTTTCTACTTTTATTATTATTTTGTCCTTTGAATTTGTTATTTTTCATTTTCCATCATCTTGACTTGAATGCTTATTTCATTTATAACCAGTCAGTTTAATTGTAAGGCAATTTAATATGCATTAAGGGTTCACTTTTCTCTGAACAATGCTTTGTCAATATCCCATAGATTTTGAAAAACAAGATTTTTTCATTGTCATTTATTTCCAAGTTATTAATAACCCCATTTTTCTTTTTCTGTAAACTCAAAATTTTTGAGATGTCTATTTATATACAAAAATGCAGAAATTTTTCATATAGGAAATTTTCACAAAAAAAGCTTAACAGCTAATCTAAGATTAACCTAAGACCAAGTATGAAATTTTGCCCTTTTAAAGAAATGAAACAATAGACACAGCTAAAAATCACCCATGCCACGTTTTCCCCTGTTGCTAGAGGAGGCTCTCTCATGCCACCACTATGTGCTGCATTCAGCTGTGAATCCCCAAATGGAGTGAATAGTGCTCTTTGTCTTGAATTCCCAGCATTGTCTTAAAGCACATTGGTACATTTTTACCCAATGCTAATATTTTGAGATTTGTTGCATATTTTGATATTCACAGATCTGTTTTGCTATTGAATCTATAATGTACTCAATTATATGAGTTGCATCAATAAAACTGAATTCTTAGGTTCTAAGATAAGTCATTTCTGAATTAGCTATAATCAATTGCACAATAATGGACATCCTTTTATCTTTTCAATTGATACACAGCCTTTTTCTAAAGTTTGGGTTTGGAATTAAATCTCCTATAATAAACAAGTTCTAATTAAACCGTATTGGATATTGACTCCTTTTTTGAGACAGGTTCTCAGACAGCCTAAGCTAGTCTTGAACTTACTGGGTAGCTAAAGTTGGCTTTGAACTCCTGATACCTTCTATGTTTCCATTTCCAGAAAGCTGGAATTATTATGCCATGTTCTTTGTGTGTTTGTGCGTAGCACGTATTTGCTCACAGGGGCTTGGGGGTTATGAATTAGGCAGGTGTGATTGGGCAGCTAGCCCCGTGGATCAGCACTTCTTCACCCCCAGATCTTGGAATAAACTGGTGTTGTAACTGCCACATCTGGCTTTCAAGTGGGTACTAGGATTTGAGCTCAGGCCCTTAGATTTGCATGACACACAATTTACCAGCTAAAGTACCTCCCTAGCCCCTCTCTACTCTTTTATTTTATGTTTGAAGCAGGGTCTTGTGTAGGCAAGACTGATCTTGAATTCAACATGTAGCTGAGAATGACTGTAACGTCCTTGCCTTCCTGCCTTTCCTGTGCTGGACTGAGATTACAGGCGTCCACTGCTATGTCGGGATTTTTTTGTTGTTAATTTTCTTTTTAAAATATTTACTAGCTTGCATTCCCACCACCAATTCCCATTGTCTCTCCCTGGCATTTGGTACTGTCAGTCTAAATTTTGCTAACATATCTTTAATGTTTACCCTGGTTCCTTGTTCTATGAGCTGATTATTAATATATTTTTCTAATTTTCCTATGGAATCTGCATTTTTCTTATGGAATTTCAATGTTCTTTGTATCCTTTATATTTAGACACAGTCATATTGGCTACAAATATTTTTTTTCATAGATGATTTTCTTTTTACTGGTGAGATTCTACAAATTTTGAAATTTCATTTTATGGACCTCCTACTTACTGAAATTTTATTCCTTAGGAAAAATATAGAAATGTAGTAAAATATTCATTTTTTTCTTTACCATCTCATTTAACAATCACTTCTCACTCAAATACTGTAAGTTATGACGTATGATATAAGGTAGGGGTCACCATTTGTCTTCGTGTATAAAGGACTCACTGTCACATCTTAGAGAGTTGATGCTATGACGTCACATTATTTGTGTTTGGCTCTGCTTCTGTGCTGTTGTCTGTACTTGACAAGTGCCGGTGCACCTTTGTTCATCCTCCACCCAGCTCCATTCCTGTGGATGCGTGGGGGGCTCCACTTCTTTCCTTCTTGTTCTTTGTTCTGGAATACACTTAGCCTTTTCTTCTTTCATGTGAATTTTGGGATCAGTTTCTCAACACTCAAGAGTAACTTTCCAAAAGAACGACTTCAATACATAGCATATTGAACCAGGGTTCTACCTCACTCTGGGAGGAAGAAACCTTCTATCTTAAACTGAATATTTTACAAAGACCCACTAACTAATTAGAATGTCTATGATATTTGGAGGTTTGACTGTTACATGTCCAGAAGCAAGTTAAAATTTGTCTTTAAGTCTTTGGATGAATGAATAGACCTCTAGCTTCTGAGAACTGTGAGCTTTCGCTGTTACACTGACACATACATACACATGGCTCTGGGCTTCAGATATCAAGCAGCCAAACTTCCTACAAAAGCCCCAAACTCCTACAGAAAATTACATGACGAAGTGAGAGAATCCGAAAAATATGGGGCAGGACTTGCATGTTTCATAACTAACACACATCGCTGCCTCTCAGAGGCAGAGGAAGTTCAAAGGAATCTACAAGGCTGCTTTCATGTTCCCTTCTTCTCAATTTAAAGCAAAATTCCTCTGTTTTTATACTGTTGACTCAGGCTTTATTGATATTCTCTTTGATGCTGTGGTATTTCACTACAGCATCTCTACAAAGTGATGGACTATGTTCGCATAAGTGCAGCATGAGTAGCTAGGAGATGAAGGGAAGGTGATATTCCCCCATCTGAACTGATTTCCACACATACTCTCAACATCTGCCCCAGTCCCATGCACATTCATATCAGAGGTTTAAATATTCCATAATGAATATTAGTGAATATATTTTCAGGGAATATTTGCCAGTTTACTCAGTATTTCCTTTTAGATTATCAATTCCTAGAAAGCCCAATATCCATCCTTACCATCATATATAAGCCCACATGGTATCTATTTGGTGTGATGTATGGAGTAAGTTCTGACTGTCACTTGATGTTCAAAGTCCACTGTCAGTGGAGAAGGTCTTAGCGTTTTGTAAAACATCATGTATCAGTGGCTTCGTATCTCATTCTAACCCCTTATTGGTTTTACATCAAGCAACAGCCAAAAATAGAGAACTGGAGTGAGCTCATTGCTGACCTTGCAAAGATGCAATAAAAATGTTAAAAAGCAAAATTTCTAAGGACTGCCATGTCTTTAAATGTATGTGTATGGAATTGCAGTATTCTGATTTCTATCCAATATTGCTATAGAGCGGTGGCTCTCAGGTTTCCTAATGCTGCATCCTTTAATACAGGTCTTCATGCTGTGATGACCCTCCAACCATTGTTGCATTGCAACTTCATAACTGTAATTTTGCTACTGTTATGAATCGTGATGTAAATATCCAACCTACGCACCCTTTGGGGGTCGCGACCCGCAGATTGAGAAACACTATTTAGTGTTTGTGTTAAAACACTCCTTTATTTTATTTTCTAAGGTACTATTTTGGGACCTCTGAATAAAAGGTATAGACAACATCAAATGGAAAGACAGGATGAATCTCAAAGATATTTTAAGAAAGCCTACAATGCATAGCAGCTGTGTGATGTGACATGGTCCAAGAACAGAGTAGAGGTGGGAGCCAAATTCTCACCTTGTACGGTATGAGAGGGTCTATCCTTGAGGAGCCCAGAGGCAAAATGACAACAAGCAGGAAGTGTGCAGTGCTTGGAAACTGGTCAACAATTTCTTCTCAAATATCAAATCGGTTATTCTCCTTTTAAATTGAGCTTACTTTTAAGTTTCCATAAAGTAAAATTTGTTCTTCAGGGTGTGGCTCCCCTAGACTTCAATATATGCCAACAGATTTCTACAGTCTCTTGTCTAAATAAAGTTAGCAATGAATGAAATGAATGAACACGAACACACACAAGCATGCATACACAGATGCACACACACACACACACACACACACACACACACAATCATCACCACCACCAAATGCCATTGCATTTCCCAGCTTCCACACACAGAGAATCTATTGAAAAGAGTACAATTGTGACCTTGTTAACATTCCAGAGATCTCCAATGGCATTGTCAGATTGTCCGACCCCAGAGACTTTCCCTATTGTCCCAAGGACAGAAATTTATATGCCTGCAGTGAGGCTGTGCACCCCAGCCTCATTTAAATGATTGTTTTGATGACTTGCTCTTCAAATTGTGGTGGGAACTCCTTGTCGTGGGGATTTGTGCCACTGAGATAAATTTTAGTGAGTTAAAATTCTCTACCTTTTTGCTTGGTTCCCTTATAAACAGAATATGCTACCCGTTCTGCAGAAGGGCTATTTCCAAAATCTGTCAGAGAGCTTTGAAGGATACTAGACAGAAAGTTTGCAGCACGTCATCACTGTTTATGTGAGCCTGCTTAGACAGAACCAAAACTATGACACGTTTGTCAGAAATTCCTCAGTTGAACTATTTTCAAATCAATAATATGACTTCTCATATCAATTAGTATAAAACCTCACATTTTAGCAAAGAAAAGCATGTTGCTAGTTCAATATATACTAAATAATTTTGAATATGATATTTTACTTAGTGCCATTGTAGGTATCTAGGGAGAAGAAACGCACAATTTGTCTTTTATCTTCTAAATAACTCATTTTTAAAATATGGTTTATTCATGCATAGGGTGGGAATCTTCTCATATCTGTATACTTAGTTGGGTCCTCTGTGATAAGAGGTTTCTCCCTGGCCATCCAAACCCTCTAGAAATAGGAGAGCTCAGCCACGGCTACACCTTCCATGGCTTTGGCATAGGGAACTTTCTTTGGTTTTCCTAGGAAAAGAACTTGACTGTATCACACATGAACCACACTACCAGCAATTTCCACGTACGAGGCATGAAGTTCTTTTCTCTGTATCGAGAAAGGAGATGCCTGGAGTTTGGAGTCAGCAGCTGTTAGTTATCTAGATTGGAGGTAGACTTGCGTGGAGTTCCGTGTGCAAGTCAACCCCTTTTCATCCAGTTCTAATGAGCTCCTCTTGTATTGGTAAACTTTGACCTCCAAAGCTCTCGGGTTTGTCCCTGTGATCTGTTTGTTCCAGGCAGGAAGTAAACTGAATTCAGGTTAGCTCTCCTCTAAACACAAGTGAACTGGAGAGGCAGCCCCTGCTAATCCTGGTAAAGAGACTAGGGAATTCTGTACTTGGAAGTGCTATTGTGTCAGGAGCCATCTCAGAGACGGCTTCGGGAGCACATTTCATCAATCTTTTATCACCTCTTCTATGAATGGGGTTGGGGCTGTGTATTTGAATGAGATTTTGATTGTAAGATCTCTTGAGGGGCAATATGGTTATATTATACTTTTTTATGCAGCAATAAGTGGTAAATGTTATACAAAATAATGGGACACATGATTAATAGCTCATAAATGTCCACTTGGCACAGGAAGATTCTTTGCAGGGAAGTATCTATTTTCCACTGAGAATTGAGTTTGTGTTAGGCATCACTCAACACAGCCAGGAGACTATACTTCTCAGAAAGTATGGTCATGAGCCATTGAGGTATAGGCAACTAGAAGTCCATGATGAATTTCTTCTGATTTGTTGGAGACTTTATCTTTTCCCACTAAAAAAAAAAAAATGTCTATCATTGTGTGAGGGTGGTGGGGGTGCAAGTTTGAACTTTAGCACTTCCTGAATTGCAAAGAGATTGTGTAAATAGTATCTGATAAATGATTGGCAGCAAGAGGTCAGCTTTTATACAGCTCTCATAGGCTTGGTCAGCAAGTGCATAGATTCTGCACACATGTTCTCAGATACCAAGCTAAGGCCACCTTTCCTGGTGGAGGGACATTTTATAAAGCAAGTGAGTCCTTGTCCCCTGAAAATAAATAGAACAAAATAATAACCATGTCACTGTAGACTTGGTTGCTCTGGTGAAAAAAAAATCTGACAAAATCAATGTAAAAAAGGGTTTATATTGGCTCCTGGTTTGGGAATCCAGTCTATTATGGCAATTAAGTATGTCTGTGGAAGTATGAAGTAGCTTGTCATATTGTGTGCACACCCAGAATAAGAAGGGGGAAGAGAGAGAAATACACTGATCCTTTATTTCTTTCTCCTTTTTATTCTATTGAGGACCCCAGCCTACAGGCTGCTGTCCTCATTTAGGGTAGTTCTTCCTTCCTCTGTTGAACCTCCATGAAACACCCTTACAGATACACTTAGTGAGAACCCAGTCAAGTAGACAGTTGGCTATGTTCTAGATTTTTCAATAGATGACTAGGATCAGGGCTTGGACTTGGCATGTCATGATGAGATTGCAGCCCTAGGCAAGAGGCAACAGTACTCATTTCTACTTCCTTTTAAATGAACATGTATTGACTCCATTAAAGCCTTTCAAAATCCAGCTTCGATACATAAATCATGCTCATAGGGATGAGGCAATTTCTTAACCACAGAAGTAAATATGCATTATATATAGTTACCTTTGACTATATATAATGCAAGAAGTTAGAAAAAAAATAGCAATCTACGTACATGAGGGCTGAATACTCGACATGCTTTCAGAGGCAAGAAAAGGCCTTCTCTCTCAGAAGTTCTCTTGGAGTACTGGTGTAAATCTTAAAGATGCTTCTAAATTTGTCCCCTTCATTCAATCCAATTAGATAATTAGCTAGCCACTCCTTCATCTGAAAATGTGGATGTTAGTTGACTTGCATGATTTCAACCCAAAGTAAAAGTTATTGAAGGGTAGCAGAAGTTGCCCTTAGTAAACTGCCTACCTAAGCAAATGATAAAGGACCAAGAAAAAGGTTTAAAGATCTGAGGTACCTTTTCTATATAAAATAACCTACTGGGATATACATGCCAATGTCCATGATTAGAAGATTCCATCTGAAATCAAAAGCCAAAGTGACTGAGACAGCAAGTTAGTAAACCACAGGAAGATCAATGTGGGTTGAAGGTTACAACTTGATGGTAGAAGATCAGCAAACATGGATGGAGATAACAGACCAACAAAGAGCAACATATGAATACCAGCTCAAGAATCACAGACCCAAGTTAAATATGTTGAAGAAACTACTCTGGGTTGACTTGACAGCATGACTTTGCCCTGTGCATGCAGAGAAAAGTACATTTATTTAAACATTTTTAATGGAAAAATAGTTGACCACATTGAATAATGCAGGGTTACTAGTTAGGTGCATTAGTTAACGAGAGAAACAAAACCAATGTTTATATCTATAAGTATATGTAATATAATGACTTACGTGTAAATCTATGTAACATATATTGGTTCAGTAAATTTAGGGACAAGCAGAATCTAAAACCAGATAGAAAGAAAGTCTGTCACACGCTGCGTTTCAGTGATCTCTGGGATGTGTGCACCACGGTGATCCCATAAGATTATAATGTAGTATAAGGCAGAACAATTCTTCCTGCCTAGTTACTCATAGTCATCCTCAGTCTGAAGCACAATGCACTCCTCACATGTGTGAGGACACTAGTGTAAACAAGCCTATAGTATTGCTAGTTGCCTCTACAATTATGTACACTATGTAGAATTGATAATGAAAATCAATGGTTTTATTACAATATTTTTGTCACTATGTAAGCTTGCTCTTTTGCTTATTAAAAGAATGTTTATTGTATGAACGCTTTTTTATAAACACGTGTCAGGCTATGTTACTTCTGCAGTAATCTCATGCATCCTGTGTTTGTATCTCTATTACATCAAGAGGCCACGTGAAGATTGACCTATACCATATAGGTTTGTAAAGTACTTTATGATGTTTATATAACAACAAGATCACCTAGTGACTCATTTCTTAGGACATATCCCTGTTGTTAGGCAATAAGAGAGAGAGTTGGGGGGTTTGGTCACTCATGGGATTATGGGCACTGTCAAAACCAAAGTATGTCGAAGAGCAGCAGGCAAGGAAGATTTGATGCTGCAGTCAAGCCCTTCGCTGAGAAAGCTCAACTTTTGCTCTTATCCTTCAATTGATTGAAGAATGCCCATTCCCCTTATCTAACACAGTGTGCTTCATCTAAAGTCCACTGACTGATAAATTGATTACACATTTAAAACACCTTTCAGAAACATCTATACTAAGTTTTAGGAAAATATCTGAAGAAAACAGCCTAGTCAAGTTGATGCATAAAACTAACCAATGTTATAAGCCTCTAGAGATGAGCTGGAAGCTGCGTTTCGAGAGACAATCTTGTTGATTTGAATCCTTCATCTCACCAACCTTAGTCTGAGTTTGCAACCCCTCGAGAGGTGTTTTTCTTTCGAGACTGACAGTTAAGTAGGATGTCAGCTCATGAACTTGAAGGATATTTGTCATGCCTGTAAAAATACTTACCGTTGGCATGGCCATTGCATGCTCTCTAGACAGACACATTTACCTAATAGTCAGGGTGAAATCAAACAGTTGCTAAATGAAGAATTTGAGGCCAGTGACTGGACAGTTATAGTGTGTGTTCACCTGAAGTTAAGACAGGCTAACATACTCATTCCCACAGAGGAAACCTTCTGCCAGTATGTTGGAACAAGGCTGGTGTTTACCTTTGGCCATCACTGCTTTCCTGGCAAGGACTCAAATCTATCAAAAACCCTCCTGTTCTACACACTTATTGTAGATACTTACCTTTTGACTGACACTTTCTTGTATGCTGATACATGTAAACTTTGCAGGTTTGGTACTCTTTCTCCTGCGCTAAGGCAATTCTACCTATTTTTCCTGGTGCATTTTTCATCATCAAGGACCAAGATTATTCCCTAATTATTATGCTTTTCACAATGAGTGTACTTGTCATGATACCTTAATATTCACCAAACAACAGAGAAATTGATGAATGAATAACATGTCCAAGGCAGACCCAAGAAGAAGAGGGTGTGTACTAATAGTGCTGGATAGGTATAGGCTCAGATCTTTGGGGCAAACTCCATCTATAAAATGGAAATTATGAGGTTAACACCCAGGGTTGTTTCAGGAATTAAGATAACACAGATCGATCAATTGACAAATGCATGCTGGGATAGGGATGGTGATTGACAACTACAGTTTTCTGCATTTGTTTTCTCTTCCACTTATTGAACATATTCAAGTAGAGAGAATGAGGGACATGTTCAATTTCCATTCCAGGTTTTGATTGAAGACACTCGGTGCAGGGGCAATAAATGCTAAGCAAGTCCATGGCTGAAATAAGTCCCACTGAAGAAGGCTGTGGCAGTTGGTCAACAGGAAAGATGTCCTCACATTAACTCTTCCAGTGGAATACATAATGGTGTAAGTGACTCTTTCCTGTGTTTGCTGTAGTCTTTGCTTTATATGTCTGAGGTAGTGAATGAGCAATAAGGCTCCCGGAAGATGAATATACATTTATGAGTAACTTCTATGAATGAGAGACTATGACGAGACTGAGGTGTCTGATGGCTTGGTTTGTGTACTGAGGTAGGCATGTACTAGCTGTATCGCCTTTGCCATCTGACTGACTAGATGGTTACAAACTCTAGTTTCCTCATATTAATAACTAACTTCAGGGCTGTTACTTTAGCTAAATAAGCTCTTTCTGAGCTGCTATTCAATGTTTGACATTTAAATATTCAAGTGTCAGTTATTACCATAACTAACTAACTTTGCAATTGAAAAACATTATGAATAATATTCTTTATATTTTTTCAATTCCTGTCATTCGGGATCAAAATTTCTCATGAAACTTAGCTAATAATGTGTTAAAACTTATGAAATATAAATATGCACAATATGTAATATGAAATATAGACAATATATTTTAAAATGTATTAAAAAATATACCAGGTCATACTAAGTTTCTCCAGTTTGAATTGTGTTATAATCTTTCTCATTTCAAAATGGAAATATTCCTGTAGAAGTTTAAAAGTTGTATATTCCTTGATTGTGTGGAGATAATCGTACCTAAGGAATCATGAAGAGTAAAATTTACTACAGACAAAGGGGAAAAGAATCATCTGTACTTGGCCTGGATGCTATGATCTTGGTTATAACCAGAAGACCCAGTAGGGTTATTATGATCAACCAATCTTTCTAGTCTAAGTCTGTTCAACAGCGCAGTGGCTGGGGTCTGAATCCCTTTTGCCCAGGCATCGTAGCACTTGAGAGGTTTTCAGAACAGACCTGAAAGAAATAAGACAGTGAGAAAATTAAGTAAAGTCTGGAATAAGGGGTTGGGAGCTGAAGAAAGAGCAAGGAGGAACCTTGAGGTGTGATGGAGCTCAGGATGCTATGGAGAAAGGGTGAGCCTGTAGGACATAACAGAGTCAGCCAAGAACACGACAGGCAGAGAATGTAGGTGGAGAGATGAAGACGTGGATTTTGCAGCTTCAAGTCTTTGTGATCATGTTCTCCTCCTTACCCAGAATTTCCCCTTTTCTCAGTGAGCTTTTGTGAGGATTTTAATACAAAGCAACATCCACAGGGTCCTCTGTGTTTGGACATTTGGTACCCAGCAGCAGCGACTCTGTTGAGAAACTGGAATCCATAGGCAGTACAGGCTTGCTTTAGGAAGTGGCCACTGGGGGTTGACATTGAGGTTTATAGTCCTTCCCTTCTCCCTGTCCAGTCTGCGTCTTTAACTGCCCAGAGGTGAGGAGGCAGGTTCCTGTTCTTGTTAGCCACTTCCTCCACAAGCTTTCCCTGCCGTAGTTGACTGTACCCTTGAACCATGGTCTTAAATATAAGAGTCCTCCTCTAGGTCTTCAGGCACAGTTATGAGAAGAATCAAAAATGATCTTCTCAAAATACTGTGCATTCTTTAGAAAGGCACAGGAATTGGTCTCTATTGTGCCTTCTTGAGCTGTCACAGTATACAGTGGTGACCATCTGACCTTGGGCTCTGACATATCACAGGGCTGGGAATGTGATTGCTATTCCATTTCATGCCACAGTTAGGGCTGTTTTATTTGCATCTAGAAGACAGCAGCTTCTACACTATTTGGAAGGATAATATTTGTCTTGAAGGCTAAAGCTTACTTGTAAGTGTCCAATGGTCTGAAGGGGAAGAGGAACAGGTAGAAGCCAATTTTCTGTTCAAGGTGAGATTTTCTCTCTTCACAGCTGATAGTAACCCGTCCAAGAACAAAGACTGCATGGAAATCTTTCTCCTTCTTCCCTCCCCTTCCCTTGCTATTTCCTGGAGCAAATTCTGCCAGATCTCCACTGAAATCTTTTGACCTGTAGAGTGGCCCTTGAGTCCTCTTTCTCTTCTGGAGTTACTGTAGTAGGTTTGCCTCAAAAAGAGCAGGCCTGAAGGCCAGGTAGTTTAAGTCCCCAACTACCTCCCCTGGGACATGCTGCAAGGTTAAGTGGGGGGTTTCATGTGTTCTTATTAATACTCCTGTGGAGTATTGAGGCCTTTTGGTGTGGAAGTGCCTCTTCTTCCCAGTTTCAAAGCCCTTTGAGGGACTGGAGAGATGTCTCAGCAGTTAAACATTGTTCTACTTTCAGAGGATCTGAGTTCAGGTCTCAGCAGTTTGGGCAGTTTACAGCTTCAGAAAACCTGAAGCCTCCACCTCTGGGCACCTGCACTCATATGCACATGCGCGCGCGCGCACACACACACACACAGACACAGACACACACACACACAGACACACACACACACACACATATATAAAATTGAAAACAAACTAAATCATTAAAAGTTCTTTTCATACTAGAATTACTCATAACCCTTAAGATTCCATAAACTTATTTTTTCTAACAATGGGGTATTCTTATTGAAAGAAATATACATAATGCATGCTTTTGTGGTGAAAGAAAAATTATGAAGACAATCACTATGTTGTAATAAGATTATCTAAGACCTACTCATCCACAGTTTAATATTGTTATATTTTAAATAAGACCTTTCCATATTTTTCTATGTATTCTAACATACATAAGCACATACATATGTATAGAGAGACATAGAGAGAGGAAAGATATTTTTATTTTATCTTGTGTGCATGCATATGTAGATCAGAAGTCAGCCTAAGGTATCACCTGCAGGATGTTGTTCACTTTAGTTTTTGAGGCAGGGTCTCTCACTGGCCTAGAATGCACTCAGCTAGGCTGGTTGGCTAGTGAGCCCCATGGGGATCAACCTGTCTCCACAACCCTATTATAGAGATCACAAAGCCATACCTTGACACTTGGATTTTGTACTTTGGTTCTGGAACTCAAACTCAAGGCTTCATGCTTACACAGGAAGTATTTTATCATCAGACAATCTCCACATTCCTGGAAGATTATTTTTTAAACTGTCTTATTGTAAAAAACAGTTTGGTATTTGACTTTTAAAATATGTCATTAGACTTTCTCGTTGCTTTATTCTACAAAGTCATGACTTTTACATTTTATTCAATATTCCATCACATTGCTAGATCATAATTTATTTAATCCTTTCCACATTATTGGACTTTAAAAATTGTATTCAATATTCTGCACTTTAAATGTTGTAAGAGCATTATATATCATAAATAATACTGCAATAAACATTCTTGCTCATATGAAACAAATGAATAAAACCACAGAAATATATAGTCTTTGCAAAGCATGCAGTTTATTTTCTTATGAATAGTAGAAGATAACATTATACATTGTTTTCACCAATTGCAGGCAGCTTAGTTAAAACCCAAACTTTATTTCATATCTGAAAATGCTACCTTACGGTTTATTTGAATTTGTACTTTAGAAAGGCAGTAAAAATTAAATTTTCCTATCTTTCTTTAATAGGATTTGGAATTACTGTTAATGAGTTCTGTAGTTCAGTGTGGTAAAGATACCAGCAAACTACCATTCCCAACACAGATATTTCTATTTTTTATTATCTTTGCTACACCTTAAAACAGCAAATCTTTTGCATACATGTATATGGGGCTGGAGAGATGGCTCAGCAGTTAAGAGCACTGCCTGTTCTCCTACAGGTCCTGAGTTCAATTCCGAGCAACCACATGTTGGTTCACAACCATCTGTAATGTAATCTGGATTACAGATCCATCTTAAGGAAGATACCTGGTTAGTCGACCTCATCAACTTAGATCATGAAACCCAATATGAACAAGCTCAACACACCCGCCATATATGGGCTGCCCATGCATGCTTCAGCATTGCCAAAGCATAAATTTCATTTTAATTTCACATGCATATATATGGATACATATATATGACGTATAAACAAAAATAATGTGATATTCTATGCACATAGTTTTAAAATAAATTTTTCAATCTCTTTGTGTCTTTAAAAAAATCACTTTTTCCTTCCCACTCCCCTACATGTAATCCCTAACTTGAAATTTGAATTAATTGAGAGTTGACATTTTTATTTTTTGTTTTGTTTTGCTCTGTTTTTTAGGACAGGATTTCTATGCAGTTTTAGAGCCTTTCCTGGAACTAGCTCTTGTAGACCAGGTTGGCCTCAAACTCACAGAGATCTGCCTACCTCTGCCTCCCAAGTGCTGGGATTAAAGGCGTGTGCCACCACTGCCAAGCTGGCATTTTTATTTTTATGTATGTGTTTATTTTTATTTTATGGGTCTTTGCCTACATGTGTATAAGTGGACTATGTATACACAGTGCCTGCAGTGACCAGAGGAGAATGCCAGATACTCTGGATTAGAATTGAAGATGGTTAAGAGATTCCCACGTGGATGCTTGGAACTCAACCCACATCCTCTGCAGGAGCAACAAGAGCTCTTAGCTGCTAAGCCATCTCTGTAGCCCCAAGCTTTGCCTTGTGACAGCTAAAATGATCAGCACGGTAAGCATCACATTTAATTTTGACTGCTTTGCACTTCGTATACACAAGATCATATTGTCTGTATTACAGTTTATTTATTTATTTTTAACTAGGCTTTTTTTTTTTCTCTTGAGTCTCCATCCATGTTTCTGCGTGAAGCCTTGGGGCGTTCACATCCAAGGCATCTTCTTATTTTCAACATTGAAACATTGGCATTGTTCTGTTCCCATAAACAGTGCCTTCCCACGTGCCATCTGGGAGCTTTTCATCTGGAGCTATGTGCTCCGTGTTTTCTTTGGTTGTTTTTTAAGGAGCTAACTAAGCGTGGAGTTGGAATGGCTGTGGCAGCTTTCCGTGCTCATGTGCAGCTTTACTCGGCTTTACCAAACTGTTCGTGCTCTTTGTAGATGCCCTTCCCCTGAACTGCGCAAGCATGTCCTTTGCTCCATGTCTGTTAGAAAACAAGTTGAGATGCTATTGCGTTAGGATTTCAATTTGTGTTTCTGGAGGGGAAAGATAATATGGTCTTCAGTGAAGTCCTTTGGTTGCCAGGAGGAAATGAAGCAAGTCTATGAGTGTGGTCTGTGCCCGTGGAGAAACTAGGGGCGGATGCTCAGAGTCCTGCTGCCCTGCGAGCTCCAGCAAAGAGGAACATAGTTTAGAGACCTAGCAGGACAATGGGAAAGCTGGCTGTGGCTATCAAAGGTGGGGGAACCAGGAGAGCACAGTCTTCTCCCTGGATCCTTGAGAAGAAGTGGCCTTGATGGAGTTTCCTGTCATTCTCTGGAGGTGCAGGTGTGAATCTCTGAGCATACAGCAGGAATGCAGGGGCTCCATGGTGCAGGTGTGAATCTCTGAGCATACAGCAGGAATGCAGGGGCTCCGTGGTGCAGGTGTGAATCCCTGAGAGTGCAGCAGGCTGCAGGGGCTCCACGGTGCAGGTGTGAATCCCTGAGAGTGCAGCAGGCATGCATTGGCTCCATGGTGCAGGTGTGAATCCCTGAGAGTGCAGCAGGCATGCATTGGCTCCGTGGTGCAGGTGTGAATCCCTGAGGGTTCAGCAGGCATGCATTGGCTCCACGGTGCAGGTGTGAATCTCTGAGAGTGCAGCAGGCATGCATTGGCTCCGTGGTGCAGGTGTGAATCCCTGAGAGTGCAGCAGGCATGCATTGGCTCCATGGTGCAGGTGTGAATCCCTGAGAGTGCAGCAGGCATGCATTGGCTCCATGGTGCAGGTGTGAATCCCTGAGAGTGCAGCAGGCTGCATTGGCTCCATGGTGCAGGTGTGAATCCCTGAGAGTGCAGCAGGCATGCATTGGCTCCGTGGTGCAGGTGTGAATCCCTGAGAGTGCAGCAGGCATGCATTGGCTCCATGGTGCAGGTGTGGATCCCTGAGAGTGCAGCAGGCTGCAGGGGCTCCACGGTGCAGGTGTGAATCCCTGAGAGTGCAGCAGGCATGCATTGGCTCCATGGTGCAGGTGTGAATCCCTGAGAGTGCAGCAGGCATGCATTGGCTCCGTGGTGCAGGTGTGAATCCCTGAGAGTGCAGCAGGCATGCATTGGCTCCACGGTGCAGGTGTGAATCCCTGAGAGTGCAGCAGGCATGCATTGGCTCCAAGGTGCAGGTGTGAATCCCTGAGAGTGCAGCAGGCATGCATTGGCTCCAAGGTGCAAGTGTGAATCCCTGAGAGTGCAGCAGGCATGCATTGGCTCCAAGGTGCAAGTGTGAATCCCTGAGAGTGCAGCAGGCTGCAGGGGCTCCACGGTGCAGGTGTGAATCCCTGAGAGTGCAGCAGGCTGCGGGGGCTCCACGGTGCAGGTGTGAATCCCTGAGAGTGCAGCAGGCATGCATTGGCTCCATGGTGCAGGTGTGGATCCCTGAGAGTGCAGCAGGCTGCAGGGGCTCCACGGTGCAGGTGTGAATCCCTGAGAGTGCAGCAGGCATGCATTGGCTCCATGGTGCAGGTGTGAATCCCTGAGAGTGCAGCAGGCATGCATTGGCTCCGTGGTGCAGGTGTGAATCCCTGAGAGTGCAGCAGGCATGCATTGGCTCCACGGTGCAGGTGTGAATCCCTGAGAGTGCAGCAGGCATGCATTGGCTCCAAGGTGCAGGTGTGAATCCCTGAGAGTGCAGCAGGCATGCATTGGCTCCAAGGTGCAAGTGTGAATCCCTGAGAGTGCAGCAGGCATGCATTGGCTCCAAGGTGCAAGTGTGAATCCCTGAGAGTGCAGCAGGCTGCAGGGGCTCCACGGTGCAGGTGTGAATCCCTGAGAGTGCAGCAGGCTGCAGGGGCTCCACGGTGCAGGTGTGAATCCCTGAGAGTGCAGCAGGCTGCAGGGGCTCCACGGTGCAGGTGTGAATCCCTGAGAGTGCAGCAGGCTGCAGGGGCTCCACGGTGCAGGTGTGAATCCCTGAGAGTGCAGCAGGCTGCAGGGGCTCCACGGTGCAGGTGTGAATCTCTGAGAGTGCAGCAGGCTGCAGGGGCTCCATTCAATTTCAGCTCCAGAAACCTCACCATTCTGGTTTTGTCCCTCACCATTCATCTCTTCTTAGCCTTCTTGTCCAAAGAATATTTCTCTATTGTGTACATTTTCTTATTGGTTCATCTAAGATCTTTATATATTCTGAATAAAAGATACCTGATTGTTCTACTTTGAAAATATCTTCCAGTTTATGATTTTTTTTTAAAAAATCTGTATGTCTTCAGTTGGCTTTATTTATCATCTTTGAACAGAAAAGAAAATTCATATCAGGAATGAAAATGAGGGCATCACTGGTCTGAGGTATGATTAAGGAAAAGGATCTTATTGTAGATTCAAGGGAGAGAACAGTCAGATATACCTGGGAGAGTCCCGACTGAACAGGACCATGAGGGGGGCAGAGTTAGAGAGAAAGAGAACTGAGAGAGGAGGAGAGAAGAGGAGAGGAGGGAAGAGGAGGGGAGAAGAGAGGAGGAGAGGGGAGGGGAGGGAAGAGGAGAGGAGGATAGGAGAGGGGAGGGAAGAGGAGGGGAGGGAAGAAGAGAGGAGAGGAGAAAAGAGGAAAGGAGAAGAGAAGAGAGGAGAGGAGGGGAGAGGAAAGAAAAGTAGAGGGGCAGGTGAACCAAGAGAGGAGCCAAGGACCTAGAGAACAACCAAGAGAGTTAACACAAGATGTAGGTAAAATATCCAATGAGAGAGCAGGACAGTAAAATCAGTTTTTAAAATAGGAATTGGAGGCTAGGGGAAGGGAAGCAAAACCCTGGACTGAGGAGGCTAGGGAAGGAGCCAGGGAGAAAGGAACAGAGAGGAGCCACAGTACTGAGTGAGTCTGGTGTCCAGAGTGAACTTTGGTATGCTAATAGGCACCTCAGTTAGTAATTTGTCCCGATTTCTTTGGACCTGACAGTATCTCTGACTTAGTACTCAGAGTACTTAGTACTTTTTGTTTTTGTGCTTGTTGAATCTGGTCTCGGAAATCTTTCTCTATTCCAAGGCTATATCAGCTATGGCCCTTTTGCAGCATTGATCAACATGTATGAGTCTTTAACCCACTTAGAATTCACTTTATATAGGGCTACGGAAGGATCTGGTTAAAGACTTCCATGTTCAAGAGCAGTTGCTCCAGGACCATCTCTGGAACCCTCTCTTCTCCACTGATTTGTGACTTACCTGTGTATAGTTTGGACTTCTCTGTGTCTGTTTGGGGTGATTCTGCGCTACTCTGGTCGAGGTCACATGTTTTGATCCTCTTGCCTATCCTTCAACACCCAACTATCTTCCAATACAGCAAAATCCAACTGTCCTGTTGTTCACCAACTTCTGGGACAAATAGCATGCAAGACATATTATTCCATTTATTATTTATTACATGTGTGTGCACACGTGGGCATGTATGCTGTGTGTAGAGGTGTATGTTGGGGCCAGAGGACCACTTTTTGAAGTCAAGTTCTCTTTTCCACCATAGGGTCCCAGGGATTAAATGTAGATCACCAGTCATGGCGGTGCATGCCTCTACCGACTAAGCTATCTCACTGGACCCACACATTTTACTTTGTTGACCCTATCTTTTTCTCATTTTATACTAATTTATCAATCAAATTATCAACTTTCAGCAATCTTTCTAAAACTAGAAAAAAATCCTTTGTATCTTTAAAGAATCACTTTGCGATTCTTGCTATGTTATGCTTCTTCGAAGATGTTGTAACAAGTGTTCTAATTTTTGTGTAAATATCTGGTAATCATCTAGATTTATTCTCAGGAGTACTGCAGTCATTTCCTGCTGTCGAGGTGACCTCTGTTTAGAAGGTCTCTGCTTACTGCTTATTATGTTCTCTTGCTCTTATAAACAGAAGATTTAGATTTTCCCATTAATTCTCTCATGTAGACTATGATAGAGCTTTTTTCCCCCTTGGGTAATTATACTATCTGTAAATGATATTTACAATTGAAACTTTCAATTTCCAAGAATTGTTTTAGGACTCATTCTTTGTTGTTATTTTATGATTGTTTGAAATGCAATGTAGGTCTAAGGTTAAATCACCAATTAAGGGCTATTCAGAAAAACTCCACGTTCCTCTCTCCTTATATAAAACTTTTCTTTTAGCCTTTTATCTTCAAAATCTCCTCACACATTCTCAGGTAAACTACAGTATAGTACCTTTTCTTTCCTGAGTCTTGTAGTTTTCTTCCCCCAAATGTCCCAGATACTGAGTATGGTGGCTCATGCCCATAATCCCTGCACTGTGAAGCGATAGTCTGAGGACTTTCATGAGTTCAAAGTCAACCTGATTCTACAGAGTGAGGTCATGGAGATGTTCTTACAATGACATATAGGATTGTCCCTTGTTACTTTAGACAACTGTAAATATTCTATTGTATGTGTTTCATGGCATATTTAGCCTATGGTTGACTACTATTTTATCTTTCTAGTAAAACAGTTTTAATCTATAGCCTTCTGCTAAATGTATAGTGGTTCCATAAATTCCTGGAGAAGCATTACTAGATCAAAGACACATGCCTGATTTTGTTGTGTATGGACCAGATCCTCCGCCCCCAGGCTTAGATTCTCCCCAAAGATTGGTGAGAGGTGCACTCCCCACAGCCTGGATAGCTGGGTGTTGAGTCAAATCTTTTGTCAATGTGATGCATGAAGAACAGTATCTCACAGTAGTTCTACTTGCTTTTCAAAAATTCACAAATAATGCTGAAATATTCATCCTTTTGTCTTTAGAGCTTTATAGCATCATGGAAACATTTCTATGTTTGCTTCGATTTTCATTTTGTTTAGATTTCAGAGCATTTCTGAACTTAAAAGTTATTTTTTGGCAATTCTGGAATCATTTTAGACATGGTATCATTGAATCTGCATTTTCACTATTTGTTTTCTTTCTTCCTAGAAAGAATGATTGGGGGAGGGGCTTTCTTATATTTTTCACAGTTTTTTGAGTTCTCTTCTCTACTTTCCAGTTGCCTTTTTCTAATATTCTGTTTATTTTTTAAAAATTAAAAGCTTGTGTGTGTGTTTGAGTATGTGGTTACCTGAAGAGTCCAGAAGAGAATGTCAGATCCCCTAGAGCTGGAATATAGGTGATTGTGAGCTGCTTGACGTGGGTGCTAGAACCTGAATTTGGGTCTTCTTATCCACTCAGTTATGTCTCGAGTTCTTTGCTCCCTGGTCAAGCTGGACAGTTCTGCAGGATTGGGAAATGAACTGTTCTTCTTCTTTTTTTTTTCTCCATCGTACGTGCCTTGGCTGACATCCTATAACAACAGGCTAGGTAACAAGAGAAAAGCCCAGATTTATTTGATCCCAGTGTTAGTTGCTATGGAGCTTCTGGATGATCCCCAGGCTAGGGTTGAGCTATCCACCTTTATGCACCATTTCAGCAAAGTGTGGGCAGCCATGGAGAATGGTGATTGGGCAAAAGGGGTCCCATCTAATGTCATACTCAGCAAGTCAAGTCTCATCTGTGTTAATCCTTGGGTTCTTTCCTTTTGGGTTATGGAAAGACACTTTTTCTGGAATGGAGGTCCTACGGTTCATATCCAAAGGAAGCCAGAGAACACCTTTGTGGCCAGCTCTGTTTAAGGAAGGCATCCAGTGAGGATAATGTGTTTAGATTTCATGGCTGACATCAGGAAATGGGCTTCAGATTGTTGTGGCTTGCTGTGGGGGACAAGGAAGGCAGGCAGACAGGAAAGCTGAGGGTGACCAGGGAGGAATGTCGATTCTAAAGCGACTTCTACTTTGAGCTACTGCATCTTGAGCCCTGGCATCTTCATCTTCCTCAAGTCAGCCAGTAAAGCCTTCTTTTAGCTCTCTGGATACATGAACACACTCACACATACTGGTTGTGGTGACTGCAGTATCTGTGGTCTTTGTAGAGCCTGGGGGATGTTTCTCGGGCACTTCTCCATCATGGTGGTGTGCCTCATTTTACTTTACTCTGTTTATGAGACGATAGCTTTGTGGGATTTTGTGTAGAAGATGGAACTTAAAGAGAATCACCTAGAAGCCAAATATATTTGCTTTGTCGGGTGCCTGGAAACCTTCTTAAAATACAATTTTGATTTGAAATTTTCAGGCCACACACATAACATCAATTCTAGGTACAAACCTAGGCTTATTGACAGGTATTCCTAGGGGACACAGAGTCTTCTCACTCTTTACCCCGAGTCAATGATGGAACTGACAAGCCTTCTCTTATGGGTTGGTTCTTCTCAACTCATCCATTCAAGGTATCACCCTTAGTGCGCTAGATTTCTGTGGTATCTGGCAACTCCAGGGGCCTCCTTAGACCACACGATCTCCTATGAAATTATTGTAACTCCATTTTCATTGCCCTCCTTCATCTTTATCATAACCTTGCTTTCAAAGAACCGCTTTTAAAATTTACTTATGCATCTTTAGGTTGAAGACTCCTCTGTAGGAAGAGGACACACACATGATGAGCCCACCTCGTGATGTATTCTGAATTAAAAAAAAATGCAGTCTGGTCAAGTTCAAAGTGCTCCTCCCTGCTTCCTTTCTGTCACCTAGGATACAACTGCAGCTGGGTAACTTACAGAAACAATGTTGAGTGAACAGAACCACCAGACGGAGAATGTACAGGTCATTCCACATAGACCAGCGGTTCTCAACCTTCCTAATGCTATGACCCTTTGATACAGTTCCTCATGTGTGATGACTCCCAACCATAAGATTTATTTTCATTGCTACTTCATAACTGTAATTTTGCTACTGTAATGATTGTAATGTAAATATCTGTGTTTATTGATGTTCCCAAGTGAACTCTGTGAA
Source organism: Microtus pennsylvanicus (assembly GCF_037038515.1). Classification (NCBI taxonomy): domain Eukaryota; kingdom Metazoa; phylum Chordata; class Mammalia; order Rodentia; family Cricetidae; genus Microtus; species Microtus pennsylvanicus. The sequence goes on from NC_134579.1 coordinate 209,321,043, forward strand.
AGGGTCATGACAGAAAGGTTGAGAAATGCGGATTTGGAGCAAATTCACAAGCACACATACATGAGAATAATTACCTTTTACACTTTGATCATATGATGATATAATCTTAGAGCACAATCTGCACATGTGGCTACTTATCTAATCAAGTAAACTTCTGCTCTTATAGTTTAAGATATAAGAGTTTTAAATTTTACCAAGCAGGAAATCTATAGATTTTACCATCTTGAGTTATCTGTCCCTTTCACATTTGAATGACATCAGATGGTTGTGTCTGTCCATGGTCTGGTCTCCGAGGTTTACTAGAAATAAACTCTCTGAGGTTACAGTAGCAGAGTCATGGGTTGTGACCTCAGGCTACTGATTGTCACAGGGTGGTTCACGTCTGTGTTTTTGTGGATTATATAATGCTCTCCATCTTTCCTTCTGTCCCAGCATTGTGAATATATCACTCCACATCCCTCCAGCTCTGCCCTATTAGCATCCCCGTGTATTGTGTACTTTAATGTAAGTGTAAAAGCAATGTCCACCCTAATCTTCCACTTTATTAAAATAAAATCTTCAGCTATTCCTAACATTCATTTTTCTCTGGTGGACATTAAAACTACACCCTACCCCAGTGTTCCATCAGGCCATTAGCTAGAAGTACGTGCTTCTATAAATATACTTGGACAGATTTAGAACTTTCAGCTCTCTGAGACAGGAGGATAGACCGTCTCTCCATTCATCCAAATATCCTTTAGTACCTGTCAGCATTGTGGACACTCTTCATCACAGTGCACAGGCTGTGCATTCATTATTATGAATGGGCTCTAACTTTACATGATATTTCCTATAGTCAGTTGCCTGCACATAGGACGGGTATTGATTTAAAAAAATAGATGTGTTTCATTTTCGACAGTAAAATAGAATTCTTTTAGATTGATTCTAATACTCTTCATTTGATCCTCTGATATTTCCTAAGTAAACAGAAAGTAATGTGCAGACTAGCGACAACCCTTGTCTTCTTTGATGACATGTTGCCCATGTCCTATATTCAACTGTGCTGGCTAGACGAATGGAACCCTGTCATATGGTCGGAGATGTCTTTCTTCTCTTTTTAATGAGAATATAAATAGTGTTGCTATAATTTCCTAGACATAAATCTATATTTAACTGGTTATCAACTTCTTTCCGGCAGTCTTTATATATAACAGCTTTTCCACATTTGTGTGTTGAATTGTGGCCAGATGGAAAACAATTTTAATTTCTTTTTTTAGAGGTACAAATGATTGGCACTTTTTATGAGTCATATACACCCGAAATGTATTTCTATTGTTTTCCATATAAACATAGATGGGCAATCTTGACTGAGTATAATGTCTTCTCATTTCCCTTTCAAAATTCTATTATTTGCCCAATTTTCTAAAATGTAATAATGCAGACATGATTGAAGCATGCCTGGTTTTAGATGATTTGTGCACAGCGATCATTTTTTACTTTTATCCAGTCTTGGCATTGAGACATTTTCCCATGGTTTCTGTGGTTGTGTTACATAACTCTTCCTGGGAAGATGGGAATCAATATCTCTTCTCTTTACATAGGTACCAAAGGCAGAGCAAGGAAGTACTTTCACCACATCTTGCTTGGTGAACAAGAATGCAGTGAGGTGACTTACAGGCACATAAGGGACTCAAAGGAAGAGGCATGTCAGAAAAAGCCCATCTCAGCATGGGTGAGGACTTCGTAAGAGCTGCATCCCAGAGCTTTCTCTCAACAGCAATAATTTATCACTTTTATTCTCTTGGGTAGAGGTCTCATGAGCCTTGCCACTTTCTTGGCTTCCTGAATGTTGAGTGCATTGAGCTTTCTGAATTCCTGTATGTCCTTAGCTTTCTCATTCCTATGAGCCTCCTCCTTCATTCTAATGAAGAATGTTTTGATGCTGAGGAGACAATTAGATGCCAAAGTCTCTTCCAAACACCATGTGAGGTTGAATTGTCCCTCTGAGAAAATGGGGAGGTGGGATCTTTAGGAGGAATTAGGTCTTGAGTGCTCCACTCTCAAGGGAGTGGACATTGTCAAGGCTGTTACTGAATTGTCACAGACTTTGCTAATAGAAGTTTCTTACACATACATGATCTGTTGTTTCTGCCCTTTGTCTCACACATGCTCTCTCCCCGGTGACACCCTTCTCACCTTAGGATGCAGCCTGAGGGTCCTCACCAGAAGGAGCCCTGAGGGTCCACACCTTGGGCTTGACCATCTACAGAACTGTAAATTTCTTTTCCAGGTGTGGAGAAATGGCTCAGTGGTTAAGGATGCCTGCCGTTGCTCCAGAGGACCAGGGTTTGGTTCCAAGTTTACAATTCCCAAGCTACTCCAGTTCCAGGATGCTTTAAATCCTCTGGCCTCTGAAGGAATCCACACACACACACACACACACACACACACACACACACACACACACACAGACATGCACAGACACACACAGACATGCACAGACACACACAGACATGCACAGATGCACACAGACACACATAGACATACACAGACACATACACTAAAAACAAATATTTTTTAAACCCCCCAATTTTTTATCTTAATAAGCTCTGAATATGTAATCTTCTTTTAAAGCAATAATTGAAAAGTCTCATTTGCTCACACTTTTCCACGTCCATTTAGACCAGTAGTTCTCAATCTGCGCGTCAAGACCCCTTTGGCAAAACCCTGTCTCCAAATATTTACATTACAATTCATAGCAGTGTCAAAAGTGGAGTTATGAAGTAGCCATGAAAACAGTTTTCTGATTGGTGGTCACCACAGCATGGGGAACTGTATTGAAGAGTTAGGAGTGGCAAGAGCCACTGCTCTAGATCTTCTATCTATATCTCAAGACGTCTGTTTTTGAATTGATGTGGGAGTGTCATATATCAATCTGTTGATTTCATTGTTTAAGCAATAAAGAAACTGCTAGGCCCATTGGATAGGCCCACCCTTAGGTGGGTGGAGTAAACAGAAGGGAAGGCTGGGAGGAAGAGGAAGTGAGGTCAGACTCCGCAGCTCTCCTCTCCGGAGCAGACGCCTCAGGAGAGACGCCATGCTACCTGCTCCAGGGAAGACGCACGCCATGCCCCAGCTCCGACCCAGGATGGACTTAGGCTAGAATCTTCCCGGTAAGCGCACCTAGGGGCGCTACACAGATGATTAGAAATGGGCCAGAGCAGTGTTTAAAAGAATACAGTGTCCGTGTAATTATTTGGGACATAAGCTAGCCGGGCAGGGCAGGCGGCTGGGGTGTTTGGGGATGCAGCCTAGCCCCGCCGCCCCTACTACTACATTGAATCCCAGAGTTTCTCTGTCATCCATTTTGTTCTTGGCTGTAAGAATTTTTAACTGGGGTAAAGGCCATACATGTTCTTCTCAGCGGCTCCTCTTCGACCTGAGCATACACGTTCTCCTCAGCAGACATTTCCCTGCCACTCAGCAACCCACATTCTTAGGAGTCCACAGACTCATCAGCTCTCTTCCACAAGTCCCATCTATTGTTTTGTGTCTGAGACCAGGATATGGATGTATAACCATGGCTGTATAGAAGGTGGCTGCAGAAAGTTTCAAACAGAACGGCACAGTCTACACATAATGTCCTTTTGATCCATACTCTAATTGTGGTTAAAATATTTGGGGAAAATCCCAAGAATGTTCAGCAGAGAAGCACACAAATGTCCCCATTTTCATTCCTGGTTATAGTTACATTCAACAGCACACAAAAAAGGTTTTCTTTTGTACATGTGTGAGAGAGGGGAAAGGGCCTGCTTTTTGTCCCAGCTGCCCAACTAGCTTACACCCGAAATAATCACACAGAAACTGTATTCATTTAAACACTGCCTGGCCCATTATTTTTAGCCTCTTATTGACTAACTCTCACATCTTGATTCAACCCATTTTTAATAATCTGTATGTCACCACGAGGTCGTGGCTTACCAGGAAAGATTCAGTATGTCTGACCTGGCATCTCCATGGCGGCTCTCTGTCTGCCCTTCTTCCCAGCATTCAGTTCTGTCTACTCCACCTGTCTAAGTGCTGCCCTATTCAAAGGCCAAGGCAGTTTCTTTATTCAACCAATGAAAGCAACACATAGACAGAAGAACCTCCTACACCATTCTTTTAAAGCAATAATTGAAAAGTCTCATTTGCCCATTGCTTATAGTTACACTCAACAGCACACAAAAAAAGGTTTTCTTTTTGCACATATGACTTCAGCATGGGACATAGATAGGTTTTGCCATTTGACACATACGGTAGTATTTTCTGCTTTGTGTAGAGGCGTTGTCTCTGAAGAGCCAGCATGAGCCTGTTCCCTCTGTGAAGGTCATTTTCTCTTTCACCAGGCACATGATGTGTGCGACCAATCTTTGCTCTGAGGTTTACAAAGGAGTCTCTATCCTAAATCCTAGGCTGGTGTGGATATTTGATCTCCAGCACTCACATGTAACACATACTTCAAAAGAGAAGCCGAAAGGTCACAGTCACCTCTTGCCAAAATCCTCCTGGGCCCTGCCACATGCTGCCCATTCAACATCTCTTTAGATTTCCATAGACAAGCTAAGAAGATTCTAATGGCAACCCCCTCTTGTACATTACAAGAGAAAGGATTATTGAGGCCACACCACCCTGCCAAGGTCACACACTTTATAAATGGCACCACCAAGCCTCCATATGCAGAGTAAGTCTATTCCTGTCCCGAGTCAGCCACCGTGGCCTCCAGACTTGGTCTTCCAGAGCATGGATGGCTGGTAGAACACATCTGAATGCAATATTAGAATCCCTTTCTTCATAGCTTTGGCATTGGAATGACATTTCTAAACTGTGTTTTTAATTTCATCGATTGTGTTGTCATAAAATGTGAGCTTTTATGTTCAAATAAAATGTCTTTGCTCATGACTGCCTTACATCTGCCTGTATAATAAAAGATATATATATATATATATATATATATATATATATATATATATATATATATTAGCTATTATATCTTCTCTGTTCTCCAGTCTTTAAGGTGGTGTGTTTTTGAAAATGAAGAAACTGTACGAGAGGGGAACACAGAATTTTAATTTGATGCAGTCCTGTGTTGTGTTTGAACACCTGGGCCCTTCCTGACCCCATGTGCTAACATCCTAACCATAAGGGCAGTGGCACTGTGAACTGAGACTTCTGGGAAATAATCAGGTCATGAGGATAGTTACCTCATTAGGAGGTAAAACCCTCCTAAAAAAGTCACAAAGGGGATCCCTTGTACCCCTACATTCGAGGACTCGAGGAGTTACTACTTATGCCCTAAGAAGCATGCTCCATCAAATTTGCTTTGATCTTGCAACTCACGGCTTCCCAAAATAGAAGGAAAAAAGTTATTGTTTAAACCACTCAGCTACTAGTGTGTTGTTGCAGTACCAGAAATGGACCAGGCGGTTACTATGCTAGTGGGATATTTTGTTAAATGGTACTCCATCAGGCATCTCATGTTTGGTATGTGTATACATGTGTGTGTGTATGTGTGTACATGTGTGTATATGTGTGTACATATGTGTGAATGTGTGTATATGTATGTCTGAGTGTGCGTATGTATATGTGTGTACCTATGTGTGCACATGTGTGCATGTGTGCACACGTGTGTGTATGTGTGTGTCTGAGTGTGTGTGTGTGTGTGTGTAACCTCTGACTCCAGGCTTATAAATAAATGGTTCTCTCCTCCTAAGATGATTGGGTTAGTTCAGTCGTTTGGCCTCCCTCTGAAATGCTGTTTCTCTGATAATTCTCTTACCTTCATTTATATTTATTTATTTATTTTCAGTTCCTTATTGCTCTACAGATTTCCACTCCTGAAATTTTATACCTGAAGCCTGGCCATGAAATATTCAAAAGTCGCGTGGCTCCTACTGCCGAGTAAGCAGTTTGTTTATTGTCTCTGGGCGAGGACACCGCGCGGCCCTGTTTGTGGAAAGGGGCTCATGTGGGATGATTAGCTCCTGTTTCTGTAATGCGTCTGTGATATACTGCCTGCTTGGCCCCTTCTAGTTGTGCAAAGCTGTGGAACTGCATATTGTAAGGAGCCAGTCAACTCCTGATTCTGCTTTATCAGATGGGACCACTTCCTCGGTGTCCTTCATGATGGCTCCCTTTCCACAGAGGAAGCTCTTCCCCGCTCTTCACAGGGGATCTCTGTGTTTGAACCATGTTCCTGGTGCCTGATGGCATCCCCTGAGCCCTCACTATCTTTCTTACACACTCCTTTTTATTATTATTTCTTTTATTTTTGAGATTACGATGTAATTACACATTTTCCCCTTCTCTTTCCTCCTTCCACACTCTTCCATATACTCATCCTTACTCTCTTCCAAATTCATGATGTCTATTTTATAGGAATTGTTGTTAGCGACATGCATATATGCTATATATATCTACGTATATGTATATATATACATCTATACTCCTAAATAACCAGTACAACCTGTGCAGCATGAATATTTTTTCTGGTGTGTATATTTCAGGCATACCTTTTGGTTTTAGAAACCAATTGGCTGGACTCTTTCCTTCTTACCCATTCCATTCCTCATTCCAGTTTTTTTTTTCAAATTCTTTGCACTACTTTTTATTTTTTGTCTCTCTTTAAATATACACTGTCCCCCATATAGGAACAAGAATGCTTCTTACTTGACTCTTTTTGTTACTTTAGTGGATTCAAATTAGCTCTCCGAATTGTTTTCTTTCTTTAGAATTGTTAGATTCTGGCCTGATCTCTGTAATCTAGTCTAACCCACAATATTGGGTCTGCAGCAGGCTGGCAATTGTCCCCCATTCTTCTCTTTCCTCTTCTTTCCTTGCCATTGTCAGTTCTTCCTTCTGAAACTCCCCACACTTCACTTCTCTGTTATTTGGCATCGATTTTCTTCTCAGTTGCTGCTTTGCTTTCCCTATTTCCCTTTTCTCTTTCCTTCTCTGGTCCTCTTTATGTGACCCCAATAACATTGATTTCTTAATCCAAATTCTCAGCCCTTTCCTCTTCTATGACCCCCAGGTTCTATCCCCCAGGTATTCCATTCCTTTCTAAAGTTTCACTTATTAAGAGTCCATCAATAGAAACTCTAGGTTTGAATTAGCAGAAGTAAGTGTATGCATGTAGGCACAGCATCTACTTTCCTTCAATGCAAGTTTCCTTTTTTCTTGCTCAGTTATCTCAGCTGAAGGGCTAGCTTTTCCTTCCCAAAGTAAAAGAGAACCACATGCTGCTTCACACCAAACAAGAAAATAAAAAAAATGCAAAGCGGCGTGGAACAAAAACAGTGACAGCTCCCCTCAGCCACTCCACGGAACATACTGCTTTCCTTCTAGATGACTGTTCCACTTCTTAGCTTATGGTTGATATTGTTACCAACACAACCTCCACCTCTCAGTCTACTTAGGGTGTCAGTTGATTTTTTGGTCTTCTTTCCCTTCCTCCTACGACCCTCCAGACCAGCAGACAAATGGGAAGGGAGAGTATGCAATCGGATAATGGGGTAGAGTTATAGTAATGAAAGCTTAGTGGGAATCAGTGACCAAAGCACTGATTGAGAAATAATGAGTTGCTACTTGTGAGCGTCTGCAAAATATGAAAATGCAGGGTGTTCGTTTCAAAATGTAATTTGAAGATGGTGACGGCAGAATCTAAACGTGAACGCTCGTGCATTCAACCCTGACGTCCTGCATAACTTCCTGGGTCACCTGTCTACATGAGTGTGATGTTGGGTGGATACCTGTTTTGTTCAGATGGGAGGTGTTCCCACAAAAGGCTCATGTGTTGATGCTCAGCTTCCAGTTGGTGGCGCTGCTGAGAAGAGTTCGGACCATGAGGTCTGGCCTTCCACCTGTGTACTAACTGGACTCTGAGCTGTCTCAGGAGCAGTGGCAGAACTAATGGAAGATGGGGGCTGAGTAAAGAGCAGTCAGTGGCACACCATAGAAGGGCCCGCTGGTCCCGGCCCCTTCCTGTAATTCTCCTTCTGGCCACGTAAGATGAGAAAGTTTGCTTCACGCATGTTCCTGACCACGATGGCTCAAGCATCGTGAGCCAGCCAATCAGGCAGGGGCTGAAAGCTCTGAAACCGTGAGCTGAAACAAAACCTTTTGTCCTCAAGAGATTTATGTCAGCTGCTTTGTCACACTGAAAAAAAGTTTGCAAACATGCTACCTTAACCAAATGCCACAAATGCACGTGTGTCACTGTCCGACATGTTTTACTTCATGTGTGAAGGGCAGAAGTCCTGATGAAGGTATGGGCAGACCTGTTTGTGTACTTGGCATGTGCACCTCTGGGGTTACTGCTAATGGAGCCTATGGTTCTAGGACTCTGCGTCGGAGGAGGCAGGACCTGGGCTTATGTATTTTAACCAACTCCCGGGTGCTGCTTCTGCCACAGAAACTTTAAATAACAAGATGCAGAATTTCTTTGTAGAAAGCATTCCTCTTCTCTACTCACTGTCCCTCACCCCTCCCCCAGTCACAAACAAGGGACATGGAGCTGTTGTGCAATGTGCTGTCCTCTCTTGTCTAACCTTCTTTTAACCTTTATGTACTAATTCAGCCTAGACCTAAGATGCAGGGAAGGATAGCAAGCCATGTATTCCTGGGAATGACAGGCAGGGAAAAGTATCATTTACACAGACATTTATGTGCATCTGGGTTCTTTGTTAGGGGACCACAAGGTGACATGTATATATAATAAAGCAGTGATTCCAATCAATTAAAGTTCAGTTTCTCTCCACAACACGAAACGGTGCAGGACCCGGTCTCCATGAGGAGGCTAAACACATCACTGCTGCGGTCGGACGAAGTAAGAAAGGAGCTGACAAGTGTTTTTTGCTTTGAACACTGAGTGCATTCCCTTCGTGTGAAATTATCTCTTGGAATTTACTTTTTTTCTAGAGGAAAACTAAAATGTCTTCGGGGGATTCTGTTTTGTGAGGCTTTTTCGTTTACTCTTGTCCCTTCCTGCTTTACACACAAGATAACTTTTGATGCATTAAATTCTAATGGGCACGAACACGTTCTAAAGCCCCTTCTTTGTATTTTATTCAGTGGCTGAGTTTAGTCTCCTACAAAATGCTTTCTAAATTCAGTTTCTTATCATGGGCTCCATCCAGAATAAAATATACAGTGCCCCTGGAGCACACCAGCTGTTTGTGTACGCTGGCCAATATATCTCAGGGAGAGGTCTGCCTGAAACATGGGCAATCGTTTAAAAAAATACAAAATAAAAACCCAGCAAAAACATCAAGTATTTAGATCTGCTCAGTGGGAAGGAGAAGCAGAAAGGGGGAAGAGAAAGTGGCTTATTAACCGCCCCTCTTACTTTGAACTGTGTATTCCAAGGCTGTGATGCAGGCTTCTATTTTTACCTATAATATTTCAGGGCATACTCGTGCATGTTTTAAACTCAAACGAACGAAAGGGTCTGAAAGATGGAGTGATTTTCTTTTAATTAAATTCTTTTATCCCATTTTCTTTTCAGCTAGGGATTCCAGGAGGTGAAGAATGCGTCTCTAAGTCACCACCTTTAGAAACAATGAAAAACAGGGGCAGAGATGTAGAGTGCCGCCCACACAACCTTTGCTCAGGAGGGGACCCTCTTTCTAGAGTTTCTGTCCTCAGGGAATTCTCCTACGTGTTGTCCTCGCCTGCCTTTGGCAGAGGAACCGTAGCAGATGCCACTGTGTATCTGCTCCGAGGCTTGCTGTCAGCCATCCTGACATCCATCCAATCAGATACACAGTAAGAACCTCACTCCAAATCTGCTAGATGCTGCATGACCAAGGGTAAAGGATGTGGGACCCTGCCTGCAGAGTCTTGTCAAGCGGCTTAAAGACACCGGCAGCAAAGCCAAGCATACCATGCCCCACAAATTCATACCTCACTCTCCCAACGGACACAGACCTACACCTTCTGAGTGGAACTCTTTCTTAGGCTTAGGCTTCTCGGTCATCCTCAGCAATGATACTGAAGGACACACGGTTTGTGTACCCTGTTCTCAACCTTGTCAACCGCTGGGAAACCAACCCTGCTTATTATTGACAGGAGTGGGGTCCAGTGACAGTGTTTCCTTTCTTATTGCTAGCCCTGACTGTTGGCTCAGTGTAAAGATCCCTAGAGGTACAGTGCTCAATGATGGTGAAAGCCTTCTCCAGCTTGCTGTCTGTTCTTCCTACTATCATTCCACTGGTTTCATGTGTCTTGAGGGCTCAGTTCTCATCTGGACGTGTCTGTTTAAAAGCCTAGAGATCGATTGATTCAGTCATTCTATTGTTGTGATATCAGAGTTGTCAATGCAGTGGTAGATATGAGAAACAGTCGAACAGTGAAGAGGGGGAGACTCATCTTGGTTTCAGAGGTTTTAATTCATGCTCAGTTGCTGCCGTCACTTTGGGTGTGAGGCAAGGCAGAGTATCCTGGTGGAAGGACCAGCAGAAAGGAAGGGTGTTTGCATCATGAATGCCAGGAAGCAGAGTAAGAATTAAAAGATTCCAGGACTAGAAAAATACTTTCAAATGCCCAGTTCTATTGATCTACATCTTCCAACGAGGCCCTATACTTTAAAACTCCACCAAATCCTAATAATGCTATGTCATGCTTCCATAAATGGATTAATCTGTTGATGGAGATGGAGCCCTCATGGTTCAGTTACGTCCCCAAACACTCTTACGTTGGCAGCTACATTTTTAACATGAGCCTTTAGGGGCATTTGAGATTCAATCAGGAGCGTCTATTCATCCAGGATTAAATTAGCTCCCGATTCAGTAAACCATGCATGGGACTAAAACTTCCTCTGGAGGCTCACAATAGAGAGAGGAAGACAGACAGTATGGTGAAGACTATGATATAGCACGTCAGTAAAAATACTAAGCATAGAGTTGGACAGTTTCAAGGAGGGATTCCTGCACCTGGGTGCCTGATGGATAGTGGACCAGCCAACCCTCCTGCAGGGGCACCATTTGTATTCTAGGATAGGCAAATGGCATTTCCTAAAGTCATTTAGTGTATAATACACCATCATTACAAAGAGGTTAGGGAAGCAGAGGGTTTTTTTCTTTTTTTTTTAATTGATTTTTATTGAGCTTTACATTTTTTTTTTGCTCCCCTCCTGGTCTCTCCCCTCTGTTTCAACCCTCTCCCAAGGTCCCCATATTCCTAATTTACTCAGGAGAGCTTGTTTTTTCTACTTCCCATGTATATTAGATCTATTTAAGGCTCTCTTAGGGTCCTCATTGTTGTCTAAGTTCTCTGGGATTGTGATTTGTGGGCTGGTTTTTTTTTTTTTTTTGCTTTATGCTTAAAAACCACTTATGAATGAGTACACGTGATAATTGTCTTTCTGGGTCTGGGTTACCTCACTCAAAATAATATTTTATAGCTCCAAAATGCCCCTTGACTGAAGAATGGATGAGGAAAATGTGACACATTTACACAATGGAGTAGGAAAAATAATGACATCTTGAATTTTGCAGGCAAATGGATGGAATCAGAGTTTTTAAGAAAAGGTGATATTGGTAACACTCTGAAGGTCTTCAACATGCTCACAAAGAAGGCTGAATATGTGGGCTATAGATGGAGGACTGGTATCCTCCATTAATGATCCAGGCAAAAGAAAATTCTTTACCAACAAATGGTATGTAGGGGTCAGATCCTTTATGATCTTGTCTAGTGATGGAGAAATGTACACTTCATTAATATTGTAATAAAACTGAAGGGTTTTCATCAGATAAAATTTTGTTTACCAGGTATTGCACAGAAGCAAAATGTCAAGGCATTATCTTCCTGCTCTCATTTGAAAGATGTATCAAAAGCAACAACAATAAAAACCAACCAACCAACCAACCAACCAACCAACCAACCAACCAACCAACCAAACAACCAACCAACCAACCAACCAACCAACCAACCAACCAACCAACCAAAACCAAGCTTCAAATGTGTGCCACTCATTTCTGGTTCCCCATCAGAAAAGGACAGACTCATAGTAGACACTTTTGTGACTTTATTAGTGCCCAACCCAAACTTGGGTGGTTTTCAGAAGTTTGTCAAATGGAAATTTTCTTGAAGAAGTCTAAGAGAGTTATCTCAGCAGCTATCAAATGTCTAAACTGTGAACGTAAGCAGAGCTGCATAGCACACTGACCCAACTTGCTGAACAGCAGAAAGCTTGATTGAATTTCTCTGGGAAGCTAACCTTGTTCAGTGGTACCAAGAAGAAAACTATTGACATTAAACGATACAAGAGAACCAAGGAATGCCAGAGTAAAGTCTTGGCGCTTTCCCCACGTTTCTGCTGAATGAATTGTAGCCTACTGCATAGTGGCCAAAGCCCAACAGCACGATAAGAAAGGCCTCACTCGATCTATAAGGGATCCTAGTCTCAGCAGCTCTGGTATTGTGACTACCTAAGTGTGTAGATACCCTAGGGTCACCTCCACTGAGAGTGTCATTTAGGATTGGTACACATCACGATATTTCAACCCCTGGTAAGACCACGGAACCCAAATCACCACATTTTATCTTTTTGTGTGTACATGTATGTGTGCATGCGTTCCCATTTGTGTGCAGGTGCATGCATGTGTGCATGTGTTGAGGCTGGAAGGAAACCTTGGATCTCATTCCTCAGGTGCCATCAGTGTCCTCTGGAGACGGTCTTTTGCTGTTTTGAAGCTTGCCCAGCAGCTTAGGCTGCCCGACTAGGAGGTCTTGGGATCCTTCTGTTTGTGCTCTCTCAGCCCTGGGGTTTCACACATCTTCCACTATGCTCAGCTTTTTTCACTTGGGTCTTGGGGGTCAAACTCAGCTGCTCGTGTTTGTGTGGCAGGAATTTACCAACTAGTTTCTCCTTAGCCTCAGATTCTCTTTTACAATAGAGATTTATAGGTGCTGTTCCATACCTTCTGGACCAGAAGTTTTCTTGGGAAGCCTAAGAGGTCTATATTCTAACAAATCTGCTGTTTTGTGGGTTTTCTGTTTTATGAAAATTTGAGAACTTATTTTATGTCTTTCCTATTGATTTTGAGATGTGTTTGGCCCCATCAGAATACAATTGCATGACCTATAGAGACATTCTGGTCAGTGACAGACCACATGGATAATGGTGGCCACAGAAGATCATGTTGCCTAGTAGATGTCGTAACAATCCTATTTCATGTAAATATTCCCAACCACCCGCGTATTATAACAACTGTGCTAGTGTATCCTATCTCAGAATGCATTTCCCGTGTGAAGCATACATCAGTCATTTATGCTGGTCTATTCTGCGCAGATCTGGTCACTAGGATTTTGTTATCATTTTATTAAAGTCAAAAGATACTTGAAGAAAAATGATCCCTTTTACTCATTTCCTTTTTGCTAGAGAGAGGGTCTCCTTATGCATCCATGGCCTGCTGGCCTGGAATTCACTGTGAAGATGAGGCTCATCTCAAACTCACAGAGATCCACCTGCCTGTGCCTCCCAAGTGCTGGGATTAAAGGTATACGCCACAATGCCTTGCTTTCTACTTACTTTAAATAAATGATCTGATTATTGAAATCTTCGTGTGTGTTTTTGTTGATAGCTTCTTGGTCTTGACATGTGCTTAAGTAATTGTTTCAGACTTGATATTCATCCTCTAGAAAGAGGGTAAGAAAGCATTGCCCCTTCCAAAGTTTATGTCTTATGGTGGTTTGCTTAAGATGTATTTACACTTTTACAGAATATAGGTATCTTTGACAACAGATGAACGCTTGCCCAACTTAACACACTTCATAGAAAATTCACCTGTCTCTAAGGACCTTCAGCTTCCTTCCCTTTTCTTCAATCCTCCCAGCTATGTCCACAGGTTACACAGATCACCAAGGTCGGATATAAGGGAGAAAAGGAAGATAAGGCTCATCTCAGTCCTGCATGAAGAAGAGGCTGTGGCAAACGTCTTTTCTTTTCCCCCGGTGATGAAGGGGTGGTGTTTATAGGCTGATTGCATGAATATGAGTTTCATGGTTTTTAAATTCTAGCACCAGCAGCGGGGTTCCTTCAGCAGAAAGCCTTGATTGAGATGCTAAAGGCAATGAGAAATAAGTGGAGCTGCTAATTAGACACTCTGACTGAACGGAGTGGGAAAAGAGAGCCCTGTGGAACAGCAGGGATGGCCTATGTGCCCAATATCTGACAATCCAAAGTTTCAGAGTGCAGAGGTAATAGATGGACTATAATTCTCTCTGGGCAGTTTTGATTTGAGGGAGTCCTGTCGGGCCAATAAAATATTGATAAAACAGGTATAAAATGAATCACTAACACATTACCCCATCCCTTAGTGAGTTAAAGGTATTGACAAATTATCTGGATGCTAAGGCTAACATATCTAGCTTATTCTTAGGTTGTATAGTCCAAACGCCACATGAATAATGATGCTGATATTTTAATGAACTGCTTTCTTCTGTTTTCGTGCTTTTCTTTGTCACCAAAAAGGAAGCTGACGAGTAGCAGCTAAGCGTACAATGATGTGTTCCAATGCCAGGTAATTCAGTCACTTAGGATACAGCCACATCACTGATCAGGCATCTTTATCCTGTGTGACCCTGCCATAAACTCAGCCAACCTGGGATTGTATCTGTTGTCTTTAACAGTCTCTGGTTTGTCCCATTTGTAGTAGAGCCGAACATTAATAGGTAAAAGCACACGTCCCTTCTCTTCGGCAAGGCATCCATCCAGAAAATAAGCCCTGTAACTAGAAAACTAGAAAACTACCCACCAGACACTGCATGTTTGAAAAACCAAAACAGGTTAGAATATAAGATAATGTTCTATTTTTCACCTTCTGTTTTTCAGATCTGCCTGCTAAGCCCTCTTCTGTTTTTGCTTCCCTTTTGGTTTTGTGGTCTGGTTCCATTGTCAGAAGATTTGGGATGTTAGTTACCTTTGTAAAATTGATCTAATAATTTATTTTTAAATCCATCATACCTATTAAAAAGAACTTAAACAGTCTTCTCTTGCTATATACAATGTACCTCTGATTTGAAGGATTTTACTCTAAGGCCAATTTATATAATCACACTAGTTAACTTTCTAAATAACTGTTTTCCTCTTTTCTTCCTTAATATTCCCTGACAAGTCTGCTCCGATTCGTTTGCTCATTTAGAGACAACTAATCTTGGTGTGGTAGCATTACAGTCCGTACTCAACTACGGTTAGTTAGTCCGGGGCATATTTCCTAAAAGAAAATGGGATGTGTCGGGGGTGGTGGTGGAAGGAACTTTGAAAACCCAAATTTAGTTGTGAAACTTTCCATATCTTGGTTATAAAGCCAAATTCTTTCACTGTGAAAAAAATTAGTTCAATATGCAGTATAGTGGAACAAGGTTCCATTGTGTTCCAAGAATGCCCTGCACGCAGTGAACTGGAGAGGAACAACTGGAGCGTGCAGGGAAAATTTGTTCTATAGATCTTTGGTGTCAGAGGAATGATGAAGGTTTTGTCTCACCCTCTTTTGCTCAGGCGTCCAGATTAGAGTTTGCTTTGTGGCCAACCATTTGCAGCATAAAGTGCGTTTTTTCAAGGGCCAGGTTATCCTCCAGAAGACCCCACTTGTGGAAATTCCCAGCCTTGTTGCCTCTCTGTATATAAAAGCCTCTCCAGCTTCACCCATGACTTCGCTAGCTGGCCCGCCTGCTCAGTGGTCCTGAGTGTTACATGCATAGGGATGCCTTTGATAAATGTGAATCTGGAAATCAGAACCTGCTGATGCAGGTGGGAATCTGGTAGTTTCTCTTAGACCTTCCACAGACATGCTCGGTGAAATCATGAAGTGGAACCAGGGAAGCCAATGGAAGTTTCTAGAGCTTTCTGGTTTGTTATTGGTTCTAGTCAGAAGTCAGCTCCTTCCTGGTAGAAAGTGAGTTAGGAACAGGGTAAGAATCTCTTGAGTTTTGTTATTCAACACAAAGGAGCCGACTTTGCCTTCCAAGCAATCTAACATCAGTCATAAGGACAATTGAACTTGAGTGCATGGCCTTACATCTAACCTG
This sequence comes from Microtus pennsylvanicus, assembly GCF_037038515.1. Classification (NCBI taxonomy): domain Eukaryota; kingdom Metazoa; phylum Chordata; class Mammalia; order Rodentia; family Cricetidae; genus Microtus; species Microtus pennsylvanicus. The sequence goes on from NC_134579.1 coordinate 209,337,090, forward strand.
GAGTTATCATTCCTAAATACTTTCTTCAGCATGCTGTGTGGGACCCTAAAGTAGGACACTTTCCAGAATAAGAACTCGTCGTCCCAAATTTAATTCATTTTTTTCCTAAGATGGATTCCAATCTTCACAGCATGCTGCCATCTATTTAATAAAAACCAGGGCATGCATATTCCCTTCATTAAAACCTCTGCGATAAAATGAGTTTTCAGTGTTTTATTATATTTAAAAGTTTCCCGCATTAATATTGTATTGTACAGACTCTAATTTTAGTCATGGATTTATTAAATAATCAACAAATAAAAGTAAATCATTTAATCTTTTATATGCATCAACTACTTTGTCTGATCAAGGCTTGTGATATTTATGGCTGTCTGGTGGGAATCACAACCTTTTAACTATTGATATTTTTTTGAAAACACTAAAATTTAGACTGTGGGGCTCTTGAGTATCATAACAACAATATATGTTCTTACTTCTGACTGAGTGTACATGACAACCCTCAGCGACTTAGTTGCAAGGCAAGACATAAAATACTATGGAGAAAAATATAAATGGGATGCATTGATAAATAGAGATAAGATTAGACTAAAACAACCTGCTCACTTCAGATTTGTCAAAACCACACAGCATCAAATAATGCTTTGATAAAATGCTCTGGCGTCTGAGTCGTGGGGGTAAACAATTTTATAATGCTTTTATTCTTTAAAAAATGTTACCCAATATATTTGATCATATTCAATCACCTCCCCAGTTAATTCTAATCCCCACCTCTCTTCCCATCCAATTTTATTAATTCTCTCCCCCTCCTTTCTCCTTCCTTCCCTCCATTCCCATAGAGTACAGTTTCTATAGGCTAATTACCGACTTTCTTCCTTCATGAAGCAATAAAATGCCCATAGCTCCTCATCTAAGGGTGAGATTTCGTGCCCACCTGCCTCCTTCATGTTGGGATTTTGTTTGCCTTGATACTGTGTGTATGTCTTGCCTGTGTCACACTTATGAGTTTATATGTATCATGTTGTGTCTGAGAAACACTGCTTCCTTGTAGTCATCCACCACCTCTGGTGCTTACAGTTTTTCTGTTCCCTCTTTCACATAGATCCCTGGGTCTTGAGAGAAGGACTGTGATACAGACATCCCAGATCGGGCAAAACATGCCAATTGTGGGTTACTGTGTTGACTGACATCTATTGTAAAAGGAAGCTAATCTACGAGTATAACAATAAATCACTAGGAATAGCTTTGTTAGTATGTTCATTTAGCAGAATAGTAATATCTTTTCACTTAGGGGCCATAGCTTAGCTAGTCACAGATTCTTGGCTTCACTGAAAGTGTTAAAAATGGATTCCATCTAAAAAGCGGTGGGTTACCCCTGTAATTTCATGCCAGTATTACACTGGTAATCATATCTTGCCAGGCAGGCCATTATTTTCACTTGCATGGTTCATAGGGGGTAGGACTGATAACTACTCTCCTTCCCTGGTAGCTTGCCTAGCACCTTCCATCACTATGAAAGCTAGCCAGTAGGGATGAAAGGTCAAATTTATTACCTGCTTGATGTCTCCATGTTCTATGACTCAAGTCCGTGGTGTCTTTAGCAACAGGGTCTTACCTTCAAGTTGTGGAGAGTAACCAATAGCTGGTAATGTTTGGGTAGTCTGTGGGATCCCATGTTGGTCAACAACTCAAAAAGAGGTGGCCAATTCTTAAATTTTATTTGGTGGTGTATAGTGCTAGCTGGGATAATGTTCTCCCCATTTATAGGGTAATCCAATTTAAATTGAATACATATATATTTAACTAAATTAAGCTAGTATGCACATGTTTATGCATATTAGAATATATAGAAGGAAGTACTACTTCTACAGTAGAAGGTTTCCATATGGCTTTTCCAAAAGGCTTTTAATGTTTAGTACTCTTCCCTGTATTCCTCCATCTACCCTTCGTTCCTATCCCATACTTCCTTTAATCCTTCTTGTTTCATTCCTCCTTTCCCCATCGTAACACTGTATTTTATTTTTGGAGGCTATTTTGAAGAAGGACATAAATATGAAGTTAGCTGGATTGAGAGGCACTGTAGAGCCGATGAGTCTTGTGAGCTCTGATGCATGGGGTATAATGGAGGGGGCTTGTTTAATCTTTGTAATCTTTGTAATCTTATCTCCACCTTTTCTCTTTCTCCTTGTCTCACTCTGGATCTCATGTAGCCAGGGTATGTCTCAAACTCATTGTGTATCTAAAGATGATTTTTTTCCAATTTCTGATCTTCTTCTCCACCTCATAAGCATAAGATTGCAGGAATTCACTATTAGATATAGATTTATTCCCTGTTTGGGCTCAGACTTTAGTGGATACTAAGGCAAGCTCTGTAATAGCTGAGCTCCAGCAAAGCCATGAGCTCAGATTTTTTTATGCATCCTTCCCTTCCTGATGTCCTCTTTCTGTCCCTGCCTGCCTGGTACTTATGTCCTTTTCTGTTTCTCTTCCCCTCCCTTCTTCCCTTCTTTGCATTCCTTCCATAATTTCTCAGTGGTTCTCCTGAGGGAAAAAATGGAGTTTCAGGTTTGTAATAACACATACTCACCACCTGATGATCTGGAATAAGAACAGTTGTGCTTAGCCCCAGGTCTGCAGCTTACATCCAGGCTGTGTGATCTTAGAGAGGTCCCCAGGCACTCTGGGCTTCAGTTTTCTCTGATGCTATATCTACTGTGTAGAAATGGTGGAAAAGACAAATAAGAAGATATGTTAGGTTCCTATGTAAGCTGCAGATGAGCATCTCCAAGTCTAGCCACGCTCTCATTCCATTTCACGTTTTATAATGACTGCCCTCGCTGCTTCCACGCCCCTTCTGTAAGCATGCAAACACATCACCACTGTCTCTTATCCACCGCACACTTCTAGATAGGAGAAATGATTCTTAAAATTAATAACAACATCTGAAATGATAAGACCCAGCCTCAGGCTATGCAAATTGAACTGTAAGTCCAGGGAGCAGAGACTCCAGTTCACTCTTGCTCATGAATCCACTCAGAAAATTCCGCCAGCGTCAGTGTTCCTTCTTTCTCTAGAACGCCCCTTGAGGGCCCGAAGGCCTAACTTTCTTGTTCTCTCTGTGTTTGGATCTTCTTCTGGCAAGTGCATGGATGCCATATGGTATCTGAAGAGATTAATGCTTACATCATTTTAAGACCTGTTTGCTGTTGTATGTTCCTTTTAAGGGACATCTGCCCCTTGGTCTGACTTTCCTATACTATTTGAAAATGTGCCATGCTCATTTATATTTCGGTCAATAAGAGAACATATATATTTTCTGTTTTCTCTCGCTAATTCATTGGATTATGTTTTTGTTTGTTTACAGGCATTCCGTGGTTTCCAAAACAGACTTCTCGGGACAGACTCAAAGACAAAGCAAATAGAAATAGCTGAGAAAAAATCCTGTGTTGCTTCTGACCTGGGTTACCATAACAGAATGAGTACATATGGCTAAGACTGTGCCCATCTCAGCTCTCAGCACTCATAAAACTGCAATATCCCAGGGCTGCCTTGCACGCACTCTGCAGTCAAGGGGTTAAGCAAGCTTTCTATTTTATGGGCCCTTAAATCCTAAGTGATGTTCTGTGTTGTGCATTATAAGGACAGCCAGGAGAGCGTATATATAACTTTTCTTTCCCCTTCACATCACCTAAGTAAGAGTCTGAAAGCCTGGTAACATCCCAGGAACGGGAAAAGCATAAAAGCATTTTCCAGACATGGGAAGTGGAGGAGCGGCATTATGACTCCCCACGCTTTAGAAACTATGTCTGCACACATGCAAGCATACAAGCATGCACAATCCCACACATAAGCACACACCTACACACTCTCATAGAAAACACATTCAGGAAGGGTCTGCTTTTTACAAAAGAACAAATTGAAAAAGAAAGTTGCAAAAGATTCTTTTTTACAGTGTCAGTTTCCTTATAAGCTGTGAACATTATCTAACGTGGAAAGATCTAAGACTAAGAGATAAACATTGCTTCTTTTTGTGATGGGATCTTGGTCCTTTTGTTTATTTCTTCAAAATTGAAATTTTAATTTTCAAAACTCACTAAATTTCTCATGGTCTGAGAATCTATAAGCCTTCTTAATATTACTTTTATTGTTTGTTCTTTGCAATTCATAAGAATTGCCATTGAAGTCATTGTGTCTATAGGATGCTTTCATCTTCAGTGTTAGAAAGCATTCCCTTCAGTGACTGACTAAAAATTCTAAGAGGCTACAGGTATGAGTGGGTGGAATTTATGCACATGTGCCTGTGTATAACACCATCATCACCCTTTTATTTTGTAAAAGAAAACCAACAATGTCTGTGTGTATGTATGTCCATCTATGTGTGTGAGGATGTATGTGCATCCGTGTATGTGTCTCTGTGTGCGCGTATGTGTGCCTGTGTGTGCAGGTGGATTGCCTGTATTCTCAAACTCAAGCCAGAAGAAGTTGTTGGGTGTTCTTCTCTATCATCCTCCACCTATTACTTTAGGCAGGGATTTTTTCTGGGACCTGAGACTTGTCTTTCCTTGGCTAGGCTGGAAGCCAGCAATTTTCCTGGACTGATCCTATGCAACTGGGTTAACAGATGTGTGTACCACATTCAGCATTTTATATAGATGCTGGAATCCAAACTCCAACCCACATGACTGTGTAAAAGAGCTCTGAACAACTGAGCCATCTCCTACAGTCCATCTTCTTATGTAGCATACTTAGGCCTCTACATTTCATCTCTTCTAAACAGAATGTTTTTGAGTGGGTATAAATGTATGCTATTAATGTTACTCTATTAATTCTATTTTTCACTTTTATTGAGGATTAAAAACTTACATAAGTGAATAAAATATAACAATCTGAAGTAAACTGTTCAAAGAATATATACATATACATATATATATATATATCAAAAAGTGTGAAGTCATAGACAACACAATAATATCTTCAAATATGAAAGAAGAGTGTCAATAAAAATTGGAGCACTTTGTTGCAAGGAGGCCCACTTGTTGGTCCCGGCAGCTCAGAACCAAAATAATCACACAGAAACCATATTATTTAAATCACTACTTGGCCCATTAGCTCTAGCTTTTTATTGGCTAACTCCTACATCTTAATTGAACCCATGTCTATTAATCTGTATATTGCCACGTGACAGTGGCTAACGGGCTAAACTTCCCAGCATCTGTCTCTGGTGGCTCCATGGGTTCTTTCTGACTCCGCCCTTCTTTCTCCCAGCATACAGCCTACCTTTCCCCGCCTAGTTCTGTTCTTCCCTGCCATAGGCTTAAAGCAGTTCTTTATTCATTAGCCAGTAAAAGCAGCACATAGACAGAAGGACCTCCCACACTAGACTTCCATGTACTTTTGTACAGGCTCTATTCTATTTGATTATTCTTACTATGTTTCCTTTGTATTGTACCTTTGTTTGGTCAGTGCTAGGTTGAGTTTACTCTTTAATCACCCATCCTACTTGGTTTTCACGGTAACTAATCAAGAATACATCCTGTAGCCTTCAGTTACAAAAGCTTTTTTATTGTTATTTTTCTGCCAATACTGCCTTTCCTCCACCTCTCTGTTGTCTATGTTTCTTGTGACGATGCTTTATATGACCGGGTCAGTTATGGTTTTAATCTTTCTTCCCCACTCTTCCATGTTGCAAAACTCTCAGGATTTCTTTGAGATGTTTTCTGCTTCCATAATTATCTCTTCCACTAAATCTATAATTGTCTAAAAGCTGTTATTTTAACTCAGGTTTTATAACTATATAACAACTTGTACATTCATTACATTATTTTCTTTTGGTGTTGTATTTTCATGTGTATGGCTTCTACGGTCTTTTACAGCTTATATTTTTTACTTTTTCATTTTGGAGCATTTTAGTTTTTTTTTTTTTATCAAATATCAGTGGTAAAATTTACAGTCTCTTGGTTACCACATTTTAAATTGTCTTATGTTCCTAAAATATCTGTTCTGTGGCATATAACCTCATTTTTACATGTCTCAGAGGCTTTGGTCTATTAATTCTCCTGATTCTTGCTTATGTGTCTTTGTCTTTCATATGTGTTGTAATTTGTCTTGGTCATCATACACGCATGGTGCTGGGGGCAGTAGCAGAGAGAGAGAGAGAGAGAGAGAGAGAGAGAGAGAGAGAGAGAGAGAGAGAGAGAGAGAGGCAGATTTGTGGCATAGGCTTTTGAAATCTCAAAGCTAATCCATCCTCCAAAAAGAATACACTTTCTAATCCTCCCAAATGCTTCATCAACTGGGGACTGAGCATGCAAATATATCAGCCTATGGGGACATTCTGATTCAAACCACCAAATGATTAAAAAAAAAACATTCTAAGCTGGTAAAATGGCTGAGTGGGTAAAAGTGCTTGGTGAGCAACCTTGACACATCTCTGTAGCCCATAGTGGAAGAAGAGAATTGGCTCCAGAATGCTGTTCTCTGACCTCTACACACAAGACATAACATGCGATAGCACACACACACACACACGCTAATAATAATGATAATAATAGAAACAATAAAATAATTTTTTTCTTCTGCCTTTATTCAAAAATTATTTAAGGCTTGCTTTAAGTATGTTCCTGTAGGTGGGCTCTGTCTTGAGTTTTGCAAAGTGCCTGGGGCATCACTAATCCTAGATAATTTTTTAGCTGCTGTTTTTGTTTTGTTTCCTTTTTTATTTTAATATTGTTGTGTAAGCTGCTGATACCTTATTGAAGTCACTGGACCAACCTAATGATAAGTTGAACTTGGAAAAGAAAACTTGGGGTGCACATGGGGAACCTAGTTATGTCATATCCAAATTCTATGCAAAAATCAATATTTCTATTTTACCATGACAATTACTGCAATGCTATCCCAAATTTTCTACCTGTTCTCTTTAATTTCTCATTCTTGCCACTACCGATGTCATTTTGTACCTCAATATAAGAAGAGCAGCATCTAGCACAGTGTTTAGGGCTGGCTACTTTCATCATATACATTTCTTTAGACAATTCTCCTCTTCTGAAATCATAGAATACTCTCCTGTCTTTCAAAACCACTATAGTTTATTGCCAAAATCATTAATTATGTCATCGCCTAGCTCCGATGAATTTCATATCTACATACTAGAGAAAGAAAGAAAGGGGACATAGGTTAAAGATAAATTAAAAGGTCCCAAAGCCAAAAATCAGGTTTTTTTTAAATTTTTTAATTGATTTTTTTAAAGCTATACATTTTTCTCTGCTCCCCCTTTTTCCTCTCCCCTCCCTTTCAACCCTCTCCCATGGTCCCCGTGCTCCCAATTTACTTAGGAGATCTTGTCTTTTTCTATTTACCATGTAGATAAGATCCACGTATGTCTCTCTCTTAGGGTCCTCATTATTGTCTAGGTTCTCTGGGATTGTGAATTGTGGGATGAAGATCAGTCTTTAATTACATATCCTTCATTACCTTATTGACTATGTTAGGGACCTCAGGTACACAAGGAAAGGGATGCTAATGGGATCATGGTCCATCTCTGCCACATCTTTCTCACCATTCAATGAGCACCCACATCAATACATGGTTGACAATTTGGTTGTGATGTTTGTTTTGTTATCTTTCTTCCTGTGCAGGCTGGCTCTTTCTTATTCAACCCCAATGCCTAGGCTTCCAGTTCTTCCACCGACTCCTTCTTCAGCTTTGCCTCTTTCAGAAAAAGCCGCCTCTGCACAGTAAGTATCTTCATATAACCTAAAATGATCCCAGTTGGTTTTTATTCCAAATGCAAATTTTTGTTAGTCTTGACATTGTTCCTTGAGGTAGAATGATGAAACAATGCTTCCTTTGGAGTACAAATCATTAAAAGAACAGAAGAAGCTTTGCAGACCCAGGCAACAGCCCTGAGTACTAAGAGCTGCTTGACTTTCTCTGCCTGGAGCCTTATAGAATTATGTTACCCCCAACTGCATGCTTTGAACGCAGGTGAATTCAGGAACCTATTCTGTTTCTTGGTCAATGCACACGTGTAGCCAAGACACCTGGCACTATTGTCAATAGCCTACTGACACAGCCCACCGAGATCTCCCCTGAGGCCCACAGTTTGCCCTGGGTTGCTTTCCCACCTAAACTTAACGAACTGAATTGTGTTCAGGAAAGCTGCTGGCTATTAAAGACTGTCCCCACCAAGTTGCTTAGATTGTCAAAGAAATAGAGATTCAGCAGTAGGACTGCAGATCTTGATGTCTGAGAGGACTCTTGAGTCCAATCTGGAATGGGTAAGATGACTGGGTTACAATACAGCTATAATTAGAAACACATTTTAGGGAACATATATTTTCCTTAAAATTTAATGGGCTCATGAAACAATATGTCCATTAATACCTCAGTGTCCCCATAAATTTAACCTAGTTCTGATTTGTTCCATCATTTTATCTGTGTAAGTTGTATGTAGGATCCACTGAGCTATGTCGTATAATCAAAGTTATACCAATGCTAGGGAATGGCAGGTCCTACAATAGCTTGATTGCACAGTAAGCCATCATAACTGTAGTTTAATCCTCATAAGGATTATTTAAACCATAAAGGCCAATTCTCCCTTCTCAGACATGAGAGATTTCCAGACGCATCGCTGATGACGTTGTGCTGGTCAACAGAACAGGGTCAGTGCAAAGGAAATCAGAGCAGAGAGCAATGTCCGACGCATGGTATTTTTGGCAGATGTGGAACTCAATCGATACAAAGCTCCCAGTTTAATACTTTCTGCTACACATAACGACACGACACCAGATTTTTGAACTGCAAGGCGACATATTAAAATCAATATTAAGCACAAGTGTGAGCTGGTTCCAGGAAAATGTCAGATGAAAAACCTACGGAGGTCAATCTTAGTGACCAGATTTTTCAAGCTATGCCCTATGCAATGCTGCCTCTAAGTGAAGCACTTCACATTAGTGACACTGATGGTATACAAGACTCTCATTAAGGAATGCTGCTTAATAAGTGTTTGCCACAGTGCTGGATTTTCTCCAACCTTCTCCCCACCTTTTTTGGCATTTACTCACTTTGGAGATTCTGATGCATCTGGTGAGCCCTGTTTCTGTTATTTTCAGTTCCAGAGTGAGAACAGTAGAATGTATGTGTTGGCATGTCAGCCTTGGCAGAGGACAGGGGATGGCAGGCGTGATGTTTACATACATTGGTGACATTGCTAATGTGTCACAGAGGCAAACAAACTTGAGAAGCACAATGCCTTTCCATGGAACTTATTCTCTCTTCTATAATCAAAGAACCATTTCTCCCACTGAGTATCGGTTAGAAGCACCACCTACTACCCCATCTTAACCAGAAGCGATCTTGCGTATCTGAACACAAACTTTAAATGCAATAAAAAATTCAATTAGGATACATCTACCTATACTCGAGTGTCTATCTGAAAAAGAATTATATTGACGTGTTTTGAAATTTCTGGAGTTTTGAGCCCCCAAGGTGTGTTTAAATGGTTGCCCTTAGGTTTATGAAGTGTGTGGCATGAAGTCCCACACTTAGCAACCTCATTAGGTGATAGATACTTTCTCATCTGGAAATTGGGGAGAGAAGTAGCCACAGATGCCATGAGTCTTAGAGGAGATCATTTAAGAGGGCTTTTAGTAGAGTGTTTGGAAATCACTAGGGCTCAGTGAATATGGGCTCTGCTCATCATATCAGCATATTCTTGTACAAAGTGACCCTTAGCAGCGCTCTACATGTTGGTTATTGATCTCAGAGCGGGTATTCCAATACTCCTAGTTCCCTGCTTGTTATTTTGGCCAAGTGATAGAATCCACATTGAAGTCATGCTGATGCAACTCTGCTATGCAACTCTTCCTCTTGCTAGAGTCTTAGTGAGGCATCTGCACCGCAGATCAAGGCAAGGCTGTTCAACCTCTTTGTTTCCAGATGTATAAAATTAACTGTACAGGTAAGTGATGTGCTTCGTGGGCTGCCATGTGAACAAAAAGGAAAGCGTGAAAATGCACTTAACAGAAAGAAAAGCTTCAAGGAGAAGATGCCATGCAGTGTGGCACCTACAGCCATCAAAGCACACAAACATAATAGCAAGAAATCACTTCTCAACGAGGTCAGATCCTCTTTTTTTTTTATCCATTCAAATATTTACACTTCCTTCCCTCCTCCCAATACCTTCCCACTCCCCCACGGTCAGATCCTCTTTAGTGGCAAATGAGTAAGCTCCAGAGTAGACGGCTGCAGGGACAAGTGTGTCATGTTCTGTCTATCTTGCTCTGTGAGGATACTCTATGGTTTCTAGACCACAGTTGCCTGAAAGCTGCCCTTGCTGCTCAAGTGGTTGAAAAAGATGCTCTGACCTTTGATTCTTAGAATTGTTTGGTGAATAAATCCAAAACAGCCCCCTCTAATCTATAAAGAAATAAATGTGATAAATATGCAAAAAAATTGAAAAAAAAAGTCCCACTTGAACACATTTTCAAATCATGTTGAAAGGGATTCATAGTTTGACAAGGATGTGTGAATCTAGGGTCTGATGCAGAAGGATGCATAAAGCAGTTTGCAGCCCACACTGTGGAAACTAGAGCTGTGCATCCCCCACCCGAAAAGTGTCCTTTGTCTTTCCCCATCACCATAATTAACTAGTTCCTATTCATTAAACAATGAAACAGACAATTAAATAGTAATAATAGTCCTTTAATTATGAAGGTATTGTTATCTGCACAGAACATGGAGGGGAATTGCTGTAGCTACGTTTCAAATGCTTGCCTCCCTGCTTTTTAAATACAGGAGAAAATGTTCACCATTTCAGAGCCTCTAATAAGAAAAAGGGGCAGAATCTACACTGTGCACATGACCGTTTCCAATAAGCAGGAGTCTTACTTATTAATGGAGTAAGCATTGATCAGGACATGTGAACTCTTAACGAGCGTCCTCAGTATTTTTCGAGAGGCATCTCTAACCGTGCTAAGAATCATCAGCGAGTATTTTTAGGCACAAGGATGCGTGATTACGATCAAAGTCCTGTGCTTGACGACTTTCAGAGTTTGTTAAGCACCATAGCATGGGGGTGAAATTCAATTTGAACTGCTCCTCAGCTTGTCTTTCTTTCTCCCCTTTGGGTAGAGTGAGATTTTAATACCAGAGTTGGCTCCAGCGTTATTATATTTTGATACAATGGAATAAATTATCACATCTCCCGTTCTACAAAAACAAGCTGCATTACCAAAATGTTTTGTCCTCAAGACTCACAGTTCGCCACATTGGAGATTTGATTTCTTGAGAAAAACTGTTAATATAAACAACTTGGAATAGAACCACAGAAAAATTCCTTCTTGTCCACCCAGTCAATTAGAAAGAAACACACGGCCTTTATTTCATAATTTAACATACACTTAGCATCTACTAATGGTTGCATATGCACCAACAAGCAAGTGGGTGGCCACTCTACTGAAATCACAAACTCTGTGACCTTGGACAAATGATTCCTCTTTGCCTCAGTTTTCCCTTTGTAATCAGATGCTACCCTGAAGGGTTTGATGACCAAGTAGTCTTTCCAAATCCAACACTTAGCACGTCTCAGATTTAGGGCACACTCAGGAACTTCCCTTTGAGGTACATTGTATTTCTTAGACTTGCTCCTCTGATATAGAGTTTGATGTTTTCAGGCCACGAACCACTGACTCTTCCTAGAAAGATAAAAAGAAGCAATTATTCTTATTTTGCTCTTTTGTTTTCTTAATCAAGTATACACTGGATTTGTGTGTTTCTGAGAGCAATGCCATTTTACCACAGAAGGCGCTTCGCCTAAGACCCTTGGCTTCATAACCATTGGGCAAGAAACAGTGGTTCTTTGGAAATCTGAATCAAGCTCTTCAATGTGCCTCAGCTTCTTCTGGCAAGGACTGGTGATCCCTGGGACCACAGAGTCTCAGAAAAGGACCCATTTGGATGAAGGGTGAAATCCTCATCTACAGGACAACAGCCATCAAGGCTCCCCTCTGAGTCCAAGCTATGTTCCAATCTAAGGATGTAATCATGACAGGCAGTTCCCTAATCTAGGCAACTAGCTTCCAAGTCATGCTTTCTAAAGCTTAGTACTTTTCCCATCCTCAGTAGAGAGGCCCTTACTTTATTTTATGTATTTGTTTTACATTCAGTGTTTGCTCTTTCCTTTTCTCCCAGTCCCTCCCTCCTACCTCCCTCTTTACCCTCCCCGCAACACATCCAATCCTCTTCCATTGCTATTCAGAAAAGACAGGCCTACCAAAGATATCAACAAAACAGCATCCCAAGTTGCAGTAAGACAAAGCACCCCTACTTGTGTTAAGGTTGGACAAAGCAACCCAGTATGGGGAATAGGGTCCCAAGAGACAGCAAAAGAATCAGAGACAGCCCCTGCTCCCACTGTTACAAGAAGACCAAGCTACACACTGTCACATATATTCAGAGGGCCTGGGTCAGTTAAGCAGGTTCCCTGGTTGTTGGCTTAGTCTCTGAGAGTTCCTATGAGCCCAGGTTAGTTGATTTTGTTGGTTTTCTTGTGAGGTCCTTGACCCGTCTAATTCCGATAATCCCTCCCCAGTCTCTTCATCAGGATCCCAGAACTCAGCCTAATGTTTAGCTGCCTCTGTTTCTATCAGTTGCTGGATTAAAGCCTCTCTGATGACAGTTGGGCTAGGCACCAATCTATGAGTTCAGCAGACTAGAGTTAGGCATTGTTTCCTTGACATATTTTTTCCTCTAGGCCTATTTGCTTCTATCCTAGATCTCTGAGTCATCTAGACTCTGGGCCTGGCCCTCCAAGCAGTGTGATGGGGAGGCTTACTCTAAAGGCCTGAGTCTTAGGCTGGACAAGTCGTTGGTTGATCATGCCTACAGTCTCTGCACATCCCGCAGACAGGACAGACTGCAGATCTAAGGCTTCGTGGCTCGGTTGTTGTCCCAGTGTCTCCACTTGAAGTCTTGTCTGATCACAGGAGCTGCCCATGTATCCTCAATTGCTAGAAGTCTTAGCTGAGGTCATCCTTGTAAAGACCTGGGAGTTTCCTTTACACCAGGTATCTCCCTGACCCTGAAATGCACCCCCCCAAGAGTCCTTTCTCTTATCAGTCATATATGAAGCAGTTATTTAAAGAGAAAATCCCAAAAGTAAAGCAACCACAGTTCCGTCAGGAGTTCACATCTACTTCTGGTTTCCCTGCAGCTCCGAAAGACACACCCTCCGGCTCCTTAGACCTTCCTGGCCAACAACTTGTGGGCAGAATACTAGCTGCCAAATGGTTAATAAAAACGAATCAAAGAATTTCCAAAATAAACTTAAATATTAGAAAATGTGAATGTGTGAAATTTTAATTTACAAGGTCGACTATAAAAAAAGATAAAATCACACAACTCAATGCATATTTAGAACTCTGGGTTATAGTTTTGCTCTTACAGTCTATTGATGAACTTAGTCGTTAGAGTCCCTCCCCCCAGGCTGATGGTGGCTAAGTATAATCTTAAGTACAGAAATAATCCACTGTGCTTTGTACGTCTGGGTCAAAACTCTTCAGTGTGTCTCAGTTTCTTCTGGCAATGAGTGTAAATTGTCCAAGGAACCATGAGACCATGGTGTCTCCTAAAAGGACCCCTTAGGTTGAAGAATGAGCGTCTCGTTTGTGGAACACCAGCTATCAAAACTCCCCACTGAGTCTGAGAGACATTCTGATCTTTAAGGTATCACATAACTGCTGGAAACTTAGCATGTGATTTGTCTTTGTTTCTGGATCCTACCAAGAAAGAAGGGCTTTGATCAATTTGTGGGCAATTTCTTTTGTCAAGGTTTATCATATTTCGTTATTTCACTGTCTCAAATCATCTTTTGTTAATCAGTGAGCTCAAGAAATTTGAAGCAATATCGTCATTTCATTTATCTTCACAATATTCTTAGCTGATTTTCAATGTTCTAAACTATAGCTATTAAATTTTCAACCTGTTCTCTTGTATCTGTGTGTGTTTGACTAATGTAAAATACTGTGTGCATTTGACTAATAGCTCATTATTATCTTAGTTCATAAGGACCATATTTTGTGTGCGTGTGTGTTTTGTTGTTGCTTGCTTTATTTTGAGTTTTATTTTCTGCTTTGTTTTAATTTAAGGCCTTTAAAGGAAATTTTTCCTGATTCATAAAACATAAGTCTTTCCTTAGTTGCTTGACTTTCATCAGGGAAGTAAAGACACAGTATGCTTTAAGAGAAATAGATAAAAAGTTCTTTATATGCATTGCCTCATCAAACCCCCTAATAAGTGATATGTTGGGCATTTTACAAGTAAGGAAACTGGTGCAAGAAATGGAAGAAATGGAACGACTGGCCAAGGCTCATCCAAGCCAGACCAACAGGAATAAGATTGAAGTCTGTTTGCAATAGAGTGTTCCTTCCCAATATCCATACAACACCCAGACACGGTGTTACAGTCTGAGAAGAAAGAGCAGACATCCTGCAAGAGAGCAAGCCAGGTGTAGGTGTCATCCGATGCAGAGAAGAGGCTATTTACTGAGGGTTCCGGCTGCCCAGGGATGCTGCGCGGAAGTGTTAACGTTAATCAGAATCCTGAAGCAAAGGCAGTTTTGAAACAAAGAACCTTCTAGGGCAACAGTTTAGGACAGGAGGAGGTATGAGGAGGCAAGAGATACCATGGCTGGGAAAGATGTCAGTCAAGTTAGGGGTAGGGCTCAGTAGAAAAGCAGATTGAAAGAGAGATTGGTCAAAAGTTGTCAGAGGCATTGGCATAGGGTTAGCCCAGGATTTTATTTAATTTGAGACAAAATAGAGCATTTTAGAAAGCTTGCTATCAGGGGAATGGTATGATCCCAGCTGGGTTACAGGAGGTTGGATCAAGGAATGCTTATTGATTCTTTCAAAAATGAGAGCTGATGGGTCTTCCGGAGGCATAGCTTGATCATTATTGTCATTCATGTGTCTGAGTATTTAATTCCCTGGTTAAAGCTGACCTAAACTTCGAGCCTTTTTGCTAAGAACATCAGCTTCATTTTAAATATTTATTTATATATATATATGAACACTGCCCCCCTCCCCGTGTGTGTGTGTGTGTGTGTGTGTGTTTGTGTATGTGTGGGCGTGTGTGCGCTTCATGAGTGCAGGTACTCATGGAAGCCAGAAGGGGGCATCAAATGTCCTAAAATTCTCCAAGGCTTGAACTACAGGTAAGCTAGCACTCCTAAATGCTGGGTCATCTCTCCAGTCCTATGAACTCCATTTTAACCCTGTTCTTGTACTGCAGAGATTCTGCAGGTAAGGGACAATAACTCTAGCTTCTCATGGTAGAGAGAAGTTCCTCTTAGCTTTCTCTTATGACATTCAGAGGAAAACAGACCATTCTGTTCCAAGTCTTCACTGGCTATCACTCTCTCCTCTTTTGTCCTTGTTTGAAAATCAAGCATGAGACCATGCATCAGCCTTGACCTCCTAGTCACTTTTTCTTGCAATTACGCTTTGCTGAAGGCCTTGTCTTTGGGTCTAAACTCCTCTCCCATAGTCTGAATAGCCTATGTTTTCCCTAAATTATCTCCTATTTCTCTTTTTCTCCACTACTTTTGACAATACAATTGCTTATAATCTTACTAATTTATGAGGGATTATGCTTAACAGAGAAGCTATGATAAAGGAAAAATCTTTCTTTTGTTGTTGTTGATAACTGGAAAAGAATTATATCAACTCACAAGATTTCTATGTTCCTCAAAGGGAGCCATGCATTTTTAAAACTTTAGGAAAATATTTCAAAGTCTGAACTGACAAAGACTATGTTAGAAATTGGGCAAGTGTGTGTTTGCTGTACGGCTAATTGCTTCCAGGCAATCTCTGCCCTCTTTTTTAACCTTCTGGGATCACTGTTTCTGCCCAGAATCCCCAGCTGCAGAGACAAATTATGACTAAATGTGGAGATGTAGATGGCCTTGATATTGCTGTGCCTGCAACTAGGTAATGGTGGCAAGGATAGTTTGAGATACTCTGCTGGCCACAGGGCTCATGCTTTCCCAAATTGTTTCTGACTTGACTCCAAACCGAGTACTTATTAAATTCATTCCCAACATCGAGCCCAGATTAGAAGTCAATGTGGGCCATTTGGAAATGAACGAACCTCCAAAGAAGAGCTTCTGGTCAAAGCTGGTCTCCAATCATTGCTTTGAAACAAAGTAATAGGAATGACGACTCTCTCATGGGATGCTTGCTCTCCTGCAGGCTTGAGACTGTCCCTGGGAACCTTATTTCACTCAGCCCCATGCTTCCCAGGTGTTGAGATTGTCCTTCTTGCATAGGTTGTTTACCCTGATGGGATTTGACCCAGCTGGGATGCTCTCCCAAAGCCCCGGTGTCCCCAGATGCACCAGATGACAAGTCTATTGCCAGCTTTGATCTTAGACCAGCTTCAGGGAATTGTTAGGGAGGGAGAAGCCCATTTCTCTCAAGACACAAAGAATTCCACTACATTTTGAAGAGGCTTCCTGAAGGAAGGAACACAAATCAAGCGCCATGGGGTCACCCAGAGGAGTTCTTTTTTTCTTGTAAGTCCTCAACCCGGTTATCCTTGGATGAACAGGGTTCCAGGCAGTGGGAATGTTTAAGGGAGGTCTTTCAGTGCCCTAACAAAGAGTTAATTCTTGATATCAGAAAACAGTTAGATGTGATGGGAACAGATTCCAACATTTAATAGGATCTTAGATGACATGTTGTATAAAATTTTCAAAGTGAGATTCTTACATACATAATTTATCTCTGTAATTAAAAAGCCTAATTTAAAAAATAATACAGATGCAACACATAATGGTGTGATTTTTTTTGTCACAAAAACAAATTATTATCTTGATAACGCAATACTATAATTTACGCTTGCTACAAAACACAGCCCTTTCACGAACTGCATGATAAATGTTGTCTAATTACTTCCCTTCACGTTCTCCTCCTCATCCCTTGGTTTGCTTGTGAGATCGTAAGACTTCAGACCTCAGCGCGGGGGTTGAGTCCTCTCTGTCAGTTTTTATGGGATGAGGCCAGAATTGACGAAAGCCCCTTGGTTTTATCCCAACGGTTAAGCAAAGTGAATGCCATTTCTTGCTTTAGTATGAATGGCCATGCTGCAAAAGGTCTCCAGGGGAGCTATGTTGTGTGTGTGTAGGTTTCATTGCTAATTCTTCATGCGTTCTGCAGATGAGAACGAGGGACCTACTGTTACGGGGGTACTTTAGCCGTAAATGACCATTATATTTCCAAGAGGCCCCTTCAGCTCCCCTTGCTTCCTTCCTGGTTACAGCACCATAATTCTTGGGCGGGAAGGGAGTGTAAATAGCTCTCCCATTGCTGATGCCACTTTGCTGCCTCCAAATTGATGTGGATGCCCCTTAGCTCTGGAGACCCCGTGCCTTTCACCTTCACAGCGCGGGCGTTCATTGGCCTGCGGCTCAGGGCCTGAGAGAAATCCTTAACGAGGGTTCTGTTCTACACTCCGCAACGTATCACAACTCTGCGGGTGGATGGAAATTTCAAACATTTTGGAAATTTACACCTTGTCACTCTCTGAGGGCAATGATTTCAAGAAATTATGCCATCCCCACCCACCTTTGCATAGTGAGGCTGAAAACCCACAGCTCCTCTAACTCCAGCTAAAGTGCTGAAGGTCAGAGAAGTCGAGAGGAGCCAATGCTTTGCGAGCACTTCCCATTATTATGCTAATCATATGCATGGTCTTCCTGCACTTACACATCCATTTTCATGGCCAAAAGGAAAAAAAAAATACATTGGCGTTTTAAACAATGCTAAGATTGTAATAAAACAGTGACAGATGACGGGAAACCTCAAGTAGAGACACATTTTGCCCTTGGCTTGTGGCCCTAGGGAGAAAGAAGTAAGGAGAGAACCTAAAATGTTATTTTTAAAAGTCAAAGCGCTTTTTCTCCTGTTTTGTTTTATTCTTGACTTTGATATTCACACCGAAACTCACATTTAAAAAGGGATGCTAATTCCGAACAACCTGTTTTCTTACTATCGGCTTTCTCAGTGTGTGTGTGTGTGTGTTTGAAAATAAATTTTAGGATATTTATTAACACATTTCCTATGATTCTATCTTCTGCCTCTGACAGTAACACTATTTATGATGAGTTATCTGATTTTGTGAAAATCCAAACCAATCATGATTTTCCCCCCTCAAATGTTCTGAAAATAGATACCAGTGGATTAACTTGCTTTTTGTAGATTAAGAAAAAAAATATAACTAATTTAACTCCTTTTATCTTTTTAATTCTGTAATATGTCAGAAATAAATAATCTTTGTGTCACACAAAAATACACAAACAAAGCAAAAGTAACCTGGCATTTTTTTTCCTCCTATAACACGGCGCTTTTTTTTTCTCCTATAACACGGCGCTATACAACCCAAGTGGGGCTAGAAGCAAATCAAGGGAGGGAACTCACTTAGCTTTTATCCCAAAGTAGATACTGACTTTGTTTCATTTTGTTTGTTAGAGCCTGACCTTGCAATCTGATATTTGTTAATCAGAGTCAAGGTGCGATAGATACTCTCAGTAATGCCTAGGTGTTGGACAAACGGATACTTCCCAAGATGCCCGAGGTTTATGGAATATTGGTTCTTGGTGAACTAGCTCCCTTGGACAGAAAATAACCATTTTTTTCAGAATGCTATTTATTTCATAAATTTTCTTTTCTAAAGCCCCACAGGTGAGTTTAATCAATGAGTTTTATTCAGTATATTATACTGCTAGCTGAGTCTTAACTTACGATGACATAAAAATTTTTATTTTATGATGGTGTAAAAGCAACAGACTCAGCAGAATAAACACTGGGACTCTCATGCTTGGGATTTTCCCCAGGTTAGCACTGTGCGTTGTTCTTGCCTTGATGCTGGCAAAAGCAGTGAGCCTCACTTCCCACAAGCCCAGGAAATCCCAAAGACTAGACTTTGTCATCAAACTATGAGGTTCATAGGTTAGGTATACAGATGCCCCTCAACATATCACAGGGTTACGGCCCATTGAGCCCATTGCAAGCAGCATATACGGGTTCCCGAGACATGCAATAGAGTAGAAAAGAGTGGGACCTGCATATTATGGTTTCCAGCCATGGATTCCATCAAACTTGGATCTATAATATTTGAGAAAAAAGCAAG
Organism: Microtus pennsylvanicus; assembly: GCF_037038515.1. NCBI lineage: Eukaryota > Metazoa > Chordata > Mammalia > Rodentia > Cricetidae > Microtus > Microtus pennsylvanicus. The sequence goes on from NC_134579.1 coordinate 209,356,275, forward strand.
GTGAAAGAAGAGAAACAAGCATGAGAACACAGAGGATTAGGGGTAGGAAGAAAGAAAGAAAATATACGACTGGGCGGTAGTGGCGCATGCCTCTAATCCCAGCACTGGAGAAGCAGAGGCAAGTGGAGTTCAAGGCCAGCCTGGTCTACAGAGATTTCCAGGGCAGGCTCTAAAGCTACACAGAGAAAGAGAAACAAAATATGAAGAACGACAACAAACAAACAAAAGAAAAGAAAAAAAGAAAGAAAGAAAAAAGATAAGCTATTGCACCTGTATAAAACATATATGTCTTTTTCTTTAACATAACATAAAAACTCTTATGACAACTGCGTGTACTGTATTTACATTATGTTAGACTTTATAAGTAATCTAGAGGTGACCTAAAGTACACAAAGAGACTGACAGGAAATCATTTTGCCGTTTTCTGCATGGAACTTGAGGATCCTCAGATTTTGTCACAGGATTACGGGCACAGAGTCCTGCAGATCCCCAGGGATCACAGCACGCTAGAGAGGATATTGTTGCTTCCTGGGCAGGGTGAGATAAGGGGGGAGCTGCTCTTTAGTGCCTGGCATCATAGTAGCAGGGAATCTCGGCACATACTGCCACCTTCGGGAAGAACCAAATCCAAACTTCAAAGCACAGCTCCTGTTGTGTGCACACAAGCCTCACCAAATATAAAATGAATCTCAAATCCAGTGATAGGAAACTGGGTACTATATGTTGATTTGTAGTATTTTCCGTTTGCACTGGATGTGTTGAACCAGAACCCCGTCATCGTAGCTTCCTTCTCTGCTGTACAAAAACATGCAAACAAAAGCAACTTAAAGGAGAAAGGGTTTCATCTGGGTCACAGCTCAAGTCTATCATGACGAGAAGTCGGGACAGCTGGAGCTGGAAGCAGGGGATCATACTGTATCTGCCGTCAGGAAGCAGAGGTGCAGGGCAAAGACGTATTAGGGCTCAGCTAGACTCCTCGATTCCAAACACACTAGGATCCACTGCCCGCAGGACAATTCTGCCCACGATCAAGCTAGATCTTTCTACATCATTAAAGTGAGAAAGATAATTCCTCCCAGACATTCTCGAAGAGTGACAAACCAGATAATCCCTACCCAGTGTGCCCAGAGATTTGTTTCACTGGTGGTCTAGATTCAGTCAAGTTGACACCACCATCCACGATACTCATCGTATGTCAAGGATCTTCCTTTGTTAATAGGAAGTCCTATTAACAAAAATTGGAAATGAACATGCAATGGGGGCCTGTATTTTTGATATGGAAGATAATCATAAGAGAATGTTCTAGAACATAGGGGAGAGCATCACTTCTACAGTATGAGGGGGAGGGCCCTTTAGGGCTTCCCGGAGTAGGCATCCATTGGTATGAGCCCAGCAGATTAGTGAAGGTGTCCTAGTAGAAAGACCGCAGAGAAAAGGCCGTAGCAGAGGAAAGGGTGACTCCTGGGACAGTCTGAGGACATGACATGAAAGCACACTACCGAACATTTAAAGAAATGTTTGTTAGATCAGAATCCCTCAGGATGCAGGAGCGGTAATGAATGTTTATCATTCCATCACTGGGAGGCAGAGAACAGAGAGTCATCCACAATGACGCCTTGTCTTAGCAAAGCAAACCAAAACAAAATGGAGACCGTTGGGACTAGCTGAAAAGGCTCTAAGTGTTTAGCTCCAAGTCCTAGAAACTTCACAGTGTTACCCTTGATTTTTTCCACCTTTCCTCAAAACCACAGCCCCTGGCGATTACACTAGCAGTGTGGTCCTTAAGCCTGTCTCTCCGTACTCCTATCCTAATAGCTCCTCCCACAAGTAGAACACCACGATTGTTTCTTTTCTGTTCTCCCCGCAAACCTGGTGCTGGGTCATGCGTGGATTCAGAATACTCTTAGAGCCAGCTCTAAAGTGTCCACTGTCCCTAGAGCAGAGGGTACCGCCATAGGACTTCTGTGCATGCTGTTGATGTTGAGGGGTATCTTGCGGTGGACACACTAAATTTGCCATCCATTCTTAGGACTGCTGAATTAAGCAAATTCACAACTCCAGGGATCACGTTTCTGGATCAAAGTGAGATTGGGGGAAGCCACAGGGAAACTCGTATTCCCTAGAGGAGCATAGTAACATGTCAGTTCAACTAACGTAGCTTTGCCAAACAAACTGGCTTTCTCCCCGTGGAGAACAAGCGTGATGGGTTATGTCAGGATTCTGCAACTCGACCCTAGACTGCTACCTAACGGTGAAAGTGCGAGGCGTATGAGAAAACAGAGAGGAAAGTTGGTCTAAGGTATGGTGTTGTACACGCAGGTACATGGGAGCTGGCTTTCCCTGTCCGTGTAGCCTCAGCAAGCCCCACCTGCATCCATATTGCTCGGTATCCTCTCTGATAACATCCATGATCACCCTATGCTTCTCTAAGCCTCCAGTAACCTCCCCTCCTGGCCACATAGCCTGTTCATCCCCTTCTACCCTCAAATCACTGCCTTAAAATAGGAACACAACTTGGCTTAAGGTCTAGTACCCCAGACACCCCCCAAGTTACTATGTTTTCAAATTCCAACAGACCGGGTGCCTGTAGTATCCTAGGAGAAACTTTACAAGAACATATGTTAGTAACTATGTTGTCTCCCTGGGTTTACTCTAATCTCCACCCTCATGGCAAGAGCCTTGTGTGTTGGGTGAGGTCAGGGCAAGGGTGAGACCTGATAGGCACCTCAGGGCATTAAAACCCATCCAGACTCAGAAGAAATCCTATTTCAAAGTAATTTTTTAAAAACCAAAATTAGTGTTACAATTTGCACCAGGAGCAAACGTTTAGCATTTTAAATAAAGACGAGATCAGTATTCCTTAATTTACTTTTTGCCTCAGGCTCCAATATGGCTTGGCACAGCCCCATGGCTGAGCCTGTCTTTATTTAAAATGTTGACATTTTGTTCATCATGGCGTTCTGCATTAATTTCGCATTTTAAGAAATATTGCATTAAATTTAGCTCATCGGGGAAGAATTTTTCAGTACTCTTGGGATAACTCCACACTTGCCTTGACCTAGGACCAGATGTGGTGCTGAAACCGGCTCTTCTTAGGTAGACATCTTAAAGCCGGATGCCAGGGCTTGCCTTTGATAACTGCACATTAAATCCTGCCCTCTCTACTTTTGGACTCTACTGAGAATAACTCCAAAATATGAGCCCACGAATATGTAAAACTTAATCTAGGCTGTGGGTTGGTTATCAACAGCCAGCTCGATTTCTTCCCCTGTGGACTCTCAGTGGTTGAGAAAATGGATTATTATCTGAAGGCACGCTGACTTCCAAGGCCCGTTCTTCAGTCTCACGCACGGTAACTGACATTTCTGGAAGGAAGAGTCCCAGATGCTTTTATTTCCTTTCAGTATGTATTAACTACCTGCTCCGGGTCAGGGGCATCCACAGGCGTCATCTGCCGTCTTAGACACCTTATTAAAGCTGGGAATGGGCCAGGATGAGCAGAGTGATGGCCCATGAAATCACAGAACTATGTACAGGATAAAGAAGGAACCCTGATGGGCTAGCAATCGCAAACGTAAATAAAATGGGTCCCCTAGCTTCGCTCTCCTCTCCAATAGCCAATGAGCATAAAATAAAGATAAGTTTCCGCTCCTATTTACCCATTGAAAATGGTTTCTTATTTCGGAAGTATATTTGCAAGGTGGAAGAATATTTGCAAGGCTGCTTTGGTGATATACAGCTACTTTCGCCTCAAGTCAAAGCGTTTCGGAGATCAATATTCACAGCACCAGTGGAAGACAAGGGATATATATCTGTTAGTTGCCTCGGATTTCACTCCTGACAGTGATTGAAACTGCCAAGACCACCTCTATGGTAGCCCGTTCCCACCTGACATCAGTTACCTGAAAAATGACTGTAGATTATCAAAGACACGCGAAGCTTCCAGAAAGGCCACCGGCAAGTCGATTTGGTATCTCCCTCCCGGGGACACGGTGTGGGTCACATTGTGTCAACATATGCACAGAATGCCACGCGGGAGGGAAGGGAAGCTGTGCTGAGAATTAGATGCACAGTGACGCCTCATTCACCGCTGTGCCTCGTGCCCTTCTCCTGAAGCTGAGAACAGTTTGCTGTTAAGAAACATTTGTTAAGCACTTCCTGTGACCTGTCACTGTGTCAGGACACCAACACGTATCAGGCATGCTCTGTGGGCCTTCAGGATTGGGAGGAGCAAGCAAGCAGATTAGGAGAGTCCCAAGTCATGCCAGTGTGTCTTATTCATGGACAGAGCAGGAATGTGTTCCAGGCTGCCTTCAGAGCCAGGGGTAATTTAGGTGCCCTCTTTTCTAAAATGAGACTCTTCCTTTATCTCGTAGTTTGTTGGGAGGGTTAAATGTTGTCACATATGCAAAGCACTTCTTCCAGTGGTTAGCACACGCTAAGCCCTTGGTGAGCATTAGCCGTCATTATTAATATGCTATCGTAATGAGAGGATTATGTGCAGACTTCCGTGCCAGCACCAAGCAGATGGATTCCCCACCCCCTCGGGATGGGATGGAATTCCTGGGGCCTTAGAGGAAGCAGCATGTGCAAAGTCACAGAAGAATGACAAGAGCTAGTGTGTGTGTGTGTGGTGGACAGGGAGGGGGGACAGGTGGGTAGGCGGGGATTGTCCACATAGGAACCAGAGTAAAGTGACAGATTGCAGACCTGAAAGGGCCGTGAGGTTGGCAATAGAGGGGTGGAAGTTACCGACCATGAAGGGGTCAGATAAATGCATGGCTATACTGAATGACCTGGACATCCCATATAAGGAAAGCAAGCCACAGGGCTACTGGGACTTCTTCCTGCTTCATACAGCTCTGATAGCAATGCTTTGCACTTGATAAATATTGCATTAGCTGATTTGACAATCCATTGATTATTGCTCCTGGGCTATATATAAGGTCTGACACTCTGATGTAGAAGGACCGTTGCCTTCATTGAATCTCAACTTCGGTTGTTGAATAGGGACAACACATCCTCCCATGATTCCCCCACTTAGCTCCTAATGTCTGCCTGTGCTGCAACTCCACATCTTTGTTATTGAAATGATTACCTTGAAAACGGCCAATTTAATTCTTCCAAAAATAAAAGAAAAACATTCTTAGAAAATCATTAGGATGGTTAGCATGAAATTAAAAACGTAAGAAGCATCTCTTATTAGAGGGAACATTCATCAGGAGGAGAGGATGTGTGGTAGGTGATACGGGGGCTTGGAGAATATGGGTGGGGTCATAGGGTTCATTTCCTTTTACAGATTAAAATTCTCTTTCGCATTGTCCTATCTCATTTGTCAAACACATTCAGGACACACGTTCTGCAAATTGCTACCTTAGTCTCAAATTAGGCGGCTTTAATCAACTTTCTCTTTCTGTCCACAGTGTCTAAGTTGTACCAAATTTGGGAATCGGGTTTTAATTATGCTATCATTATTAAGGCAGCAGGTGGCTTTTAATGAGATCTTGAAACAGAACTGTTTCCTCCGTGTCCAATCAAAAACCCACATTTGCTGCCTTGACAGAAAATACGAACTGTTTTCTCAGTTGTGGGGAAATGAATCCGTGAAGATGATGCTTATTCTGAAAACTGAAGTTTCTGATTGAACCTGCTTCCACGCTTTGATGAGGGGGACATAACACTTTTTGGAAATAAATAATAGCTATGCTTGCCCCAACTAAAAGGAAATTCATGCAAATTAGCTTCAATCTGGGGTGAACAATTAATTCTGAGCTGTGACTAAAAAGCTTTATTTTTCAATTCTCTAACAGTTTTATTGGGAGAAAAAGCTGAATATCTGTGAAAATGCACACACTGGTTCAGCATGGAAGAGAATCCTAGCAATGAGGAGTCTAAATAGTTTAGCTGAACCAGGAGCTGCTATTATCTCCCCAAACCCAAAGAGATCTGTCAGATTTTTGGTTCTGTTGCTACATTTTTGTAGCTCAGAAAGTTCAGTGAAATTTCTCAGAGATTATCTTCTCTGTATTTTTGTAAAAGCTTGTTAGTTTAGTCGGAAGAGCAGCCCAGATCTTCTGCCAGGGGGATAAATGCTCAGATTGAAAATTGTTTTCTTCAAGTTCACCATCAAAGCCTCTGCATAGAGTGTGAAGTAAACAGATATCATTTAACACAAGAAAGATCTCTTAGCTGCCAATGTAGTAAGAACTTTGATTTGCCAGCTTTTGGGTATTTCATTTTTTATATACACATTCCTGTTTAATTCTAGATCAAAAGATGTACAGGATGAAATAATCTGAATCTTGGGATTCCAAGTTGGTACCGTACATGAGGTTTATGCCTCCCCCTTTGTGTGTGTGCATACGTGTTCCAAATTGCGGTTGCACATAAACCATATTGCCTTTGTGGAGATCGGAGGAAAATCTCAGGACAGGATCTCATGTTCGCTGCTGCACTTATGACAGCAGTGGACCCTGGAGCTTGCAGAGAATGACCTGTCTCTGCCTCCAGTTCTTCTCTAGGAGCGCTGGCACTAAAGAAGGTGATGCCACATTCAGCTTTTATACGGATTCTGGGCTACTGAGCTTAGCAGTCACTTGACTGAGTACCAGCTCCCAGCCCAGTTTAAGCTCTTTCCCACAAAACCCATTCCCCATCTCGATCCTTCTCTCTTAGCCTATTTATTTTGTGTCCTTACATCAGCAACAATCGATAAACAGTATAGGTCCGCTTGGCTTGTCACTGTGGAAGATGGGGTATCCAAGACTGAGAGGCCACATCTAGCAATGCACCATCACAAGGGAGAAACATCAGTGGCAGGAGAGGATCCTTTCATCACACTTCATGCTCCACACTGCTAGGATGTGGCCATTACATCGAATCCACTCCCCTTGCATCTGGCAGCACTCCCAAACAATTGTATGGGAGATTCTTGAACTTTGGGAGACATATTCAGACTGTTCTACCCTCATAGCATGTAGCATAATTGCTTCCTCTTTCATTGATTTAGTTTTCCATATCAAGAAAAATACCTAAAATTGGTGATTTGTTTGGTAAAGGAACCATTGGTAGGGGTTTTCCAGTTTTTTGATCAATTCAAACAGTGTAGTGCTAAATTTGTGAGTGGACAGATATAGGTCCCCAAACAAATGAGATTATCAAACAAATGAGCCCAAGACTCTTCCAAATTCTCTTTGTGGTGTCTTACCATGTATCTGTTTGTACCAATACCTGCTTCCAATAAAGGTCAACAAGGAAAGCCTTAGTAGGCACCCATATCAGTCAGGAGGGAGCATTTGTGAGCCTGAAAGTAGTTAAGAGGGACAGAGAGAAGGAGGCAGACATTAGTGAACTGGGTCACTGTGCTGGGACAATTTTTATGGCCACTGACAGAAGCTAGAGTTGTAAGAGGAGAAGGAACCTTGATTAAGAAGATGCCTCTGTAAGATCAGCCTGTAAACAAGCCTGTAGAGCATTTTCTTAGTGACGATGGGACAGGACCCAGCTAAAACTGTGGGTGGTGCCATCCCTGGGCTGGTAGTCCTATGCTATATGAAAGCAAGCTGAACAAGCTTATAAGGAGCAGCATCCCTCCATGCCCTCTGCATCAGCTCCTGCCTCCAGGTTCCTATCCTGTTTGCGTTCCTGTCCCATTTTATTCAATAATATAATATGGAAGAGTAAACCAAATAAACCCTTTCTTCCCCAAGTTGCTTTGGTCTATCGCAGCAATAGAAACCCTAGGGCCCAGACTATTCTAAACAGTGCCAGCCCTGGAACCAGTGGTCGCAGAAAGCCAGGAGCAGTATGTCCGTGAGCTGTATTCCTCCATGGTCTCTGCTTCAGTTTCTGCTCTCAGCCTCCTGCCCTGGGTTCCCTCGATGATGAAATACAAGCTTTAAGCTGAAATAAGTTCTTTACTCCCCAAGGTAAAGTTTTTGTTAGTGTTTTTATCACAGCAACAGAAAGCAAACTAGGGCAGAGAATGGCATAAGAATCATTAGAGAATTCAGGGATCAAGACTGAAAACAAGGAGCTGATGTAAGAGTACTTGAAAGTGTAGAACTAAGTCTTACCGGTAATGGAGTGGCTAGTCACAGGGACCAGCCATAATCCAAGAACACTTGAGCCACTGCATGGAAGGTCACATTCAATAACTTTATCTTGGAAAAGCCTATAGCAGAACAGAATTTAACCCTGATTGAATAAAGAGAAAGCAGAGAAGAAAACAAAAAAGAAAAATCTCAGCTAAATTCTTAGATAGGGAGATATACTTATGGTATATGGTGCTAACTGTGGATTTATGCGGAGGGGACAGTGAAGTCCAATTATTGTCTCCAAGTTTATTTCTTTCCTTTTGAGTATTTATCAGTCTCCTTTCCTCTATCTTTCTTTTAAAATCTCTTCTACTCACTTTTTCTCTTTGTATTTGAGTAAAGAGCACTTGGTAAATAATAAAATTTCTATTCAAATACATTGACATATAAGTATCACAAATATTCAGATAGGTTTTTTTTGTCTAATAGCGTACAGTTTTAAGCCACACATCCTCCAATTGGTCAATGACATGAAAAATATTGCCATTTTTTACATGATGCATATTCTTTTTAGGATGTAAAAATGACACAAGATGTTTCAATAATGAAGAAACAGGTTTTTTTTAAAGTTGTGTTTTATGGTATAATTTTAATAAGAACATCACCAATAAAAAGAAAAATATAATTAGTTTACTTCAATTATATGGGAAAAGAAACATTTTTACATTTCATCTGGCATTAGAAATTTAAATGAAAATTATAGACTTTCCCATAAACACATTAGTATTCTCATAAATCTATCTCCTTTTTAGGAATTTCCAAGAGTCAATATTATGTATAATGTTTCCCCAATTTCATAATGCAAGCAATTTAGAAAACTAAATTTTATTGGTAATAATTGGCTGAGAAATTATAAGAAGGCCCTCTAATGATCAGAAATATTTGAAAACCTGTGGGGTTATGATTGTCATGATAAGATTTTCATTTGAATCTCATTCACCTACTTTTTCCTGGCTTATTTATTCTTTTATTTCTTTGAGACATATTTGTATTACTACATGTGCATGTTCCTGGCCGCATAGTAACCATTCCCATTTCAAAGAAATGTTTGTTTGTTTGTTAGCTGTCCTCAATTTTGTTTTTTTCCAACTTGACCTAAGTTAGAATCCTATGCAAAGAAGGAACCTCTTGGGAAAATGACTCCATCAGTTTGGGTATAGGTAAGTCTATAGTGTATTTTCTTTGTCGATGATTGATGTTGGAGGGCCTAAGCATTGCAGTTAGTATCACCCCTGGGAAGGTGGTCCTGGGTTGTATTTAAGTAAAAAATGTTGCCTGAACCATGGGTAGCAAATCAGTAAGCAACCCAGTGATGAACTATAAACTGTAAGATGAAATAAATCATTTTCTTCCTAAGTTGCCTTTGGCCATGGTGTTTATCAAAATAATAGATTAAAAACTATGGCAAACCCCTTCATTTTCTTTGGGCATGTTAAATTGCCTCCACTGTTGGATGCTGGTGAGTAGAAGCAGCTCTCTCCCACCCCAGAAGCCTATTGCGTCCAGCGTGTTCTTTTCTCTACACATTCCTACCATCAGCATGAAGCATCCAATGTCGAGACATGTAATACGGATTGTTCAGTCAGAAATTCTCTTCTAGAGGGACAAGCTTCACAGACAAGCTTCTCTGGGTATTTGTTGTCCTTTCATTCCCATGATGTTGGTGTGCCTAGAGGAGGGGCATGCCTGGAAAATGGCCTTCCTCTGAAACCTTCTAGTGTTTCTTGATTCCTACTCATTCTAAATCTTCCTTTCTGTCACTTCTGTGAGACCCTTCTCATTCTTACATTGACCTCCCCCTTTTCCCTTAACCAGAATTCATTGCTGATATGGACACAGTTGGGAACAAACAGTACCCATGAATGGCTGGTGGTCTAGTATCCTACTATAGATCGTTTTATATTAGACTCCTTATGAGGGGACATGGAGATTAGGTTCCTTCGCATTCTGTTTCTCAAGCCACCAACATTTAGGTTTGTCAAATGCCAAGAGAAGAAAGTCCCAATTAACTCCCTACATAGTAGGACTCACATGGAACATTTGACCCTCTTTGTTTCTTCATGTGAGTGAACTTATGTCAGACACAGTGGGACATAAGAACCCATTCATCCACATAGGCATGGCTAGAGTTAATATTAAAATTACCTTTATGTCTTTTCTAGCTCCCAGTAATGGACAGCAAACACGATCGGCTGCTGTGATCAACTCGGATGTTCAACAAGTTAATGCAGGGACCAATTAAATTTCCTTGCCCCTCAAAAATCCTGCTTGACATTATTTTTGACATTTGATTATAGTAAAGAAGGTTTATAGAAAAGGAATTAAGGCACTCAATACAACTTAAGGAGAAACAGGTCCACCACAGCGTATCCTTTCACTGTTATGAGAATGTCATGAAGGGTAAGTTTGACTTTCTCCCAAGTGTCTATAACTGGATCATTTTCCCAGGCAGCCCCTGTTCTGGAGTTGAAACGATTTCATGCACACATGCCAATAATGGTTTTAAAATAATATAAATACCTACTTGAAGATGGATACTAATGTCCTCTTTGGAACTATTGTGGTCTATCAGGTCAATAATATTCATTTAAAAAAACTCTCCAAAAGTATTTTCATACAATGGTCCCTGAAGATAATGAAAGAGCCATTATGGTTTGCTGAGTCAATAATCTATATTTTTAAAACATACTCCAAAATTCATTTCCTTTCCTATGTCAATGTCAGTTTAAACTGCCACAATTAATTATTGGTAGGAGGAGAGCTGTAATGGCTTTGAACTTCTCCTGTGACTTTAAGTTCTCACAGCGGCTTCCCTGAAGTGCGAGGCAAGGCTAGCCCCAGTCACTCAGAACAATAAAAAGATGGAAAAATCACAGGGTAGAATGAAACCATAAATTTTTTTTTAAAAAAAAAAGCAAATCCCAAACTTGGGGCTAGGAAGATAGCTAAGTCATTAGCATCATGGACCGTTCTTGCAGAGAACTCTAGTTTGGTTCTCAGCTCCCATGGCAGGTGGCTCACAAATGGTTGGGACTCCAGCTCCAGTGGGACTGGATGCTTTTAGTTTCCATGGGCACTTGCACTCATGTGCATACACATAGACACTCACAGAGAATTAAATCTAATTAAAACACATATTTTAAAAAATGAAATAAAAAATCTGCAATTTTAACAGTAAATTGGGTAAAAGTAAGCTTCTATGCTCAATTGCCCAGGCTGCTGGAGGTGATTTCCAGTATTCTGGATATTTTTTTCTAATACTTCATTTTAGAAAATGCTTATATCAGATCCTTAAATATAGCCAAACCAACATAAGCATGGCCAGGGGGCTCAAAAATAGCATCCTCTGAGCTATAATTTCACATCTATTTGATTTGTGAGAGTCAGAAACCCTTTAATGTTTAAAATATAGAGATTTAAAATACAGCTTATGTGTTTGGTATCTGACAATTGAGACTAAAATCGCTTATATTTTTATAGAAGCCGTGCCAAAGTGTTAAGGACTAAATTGCTAAATTTATTCTAGAGGGAAGCATTCACGATTGGAAGTAAGGTTACTTTTTTTTTTAAACATCTGGTTTTCATGAGTGTGCGCATGATTTAAAATGCTGGAATTCTGTGATTTACTGTATCACTTCTGGTCTGCAGTTGGTGTTGGATGCTCATGAACATGAGTCATTTTCCCTTCTTCCTTTACAGTAGTATTTCAATGGGCAGTTTCTTCCCTCTTGTTATCTCTATTATAGCTTTGGAAGGATACTACTTATTTTTTATCTTAGTGGGTAGAGGACAATATGTGTGTGTGTCTGAGAGAGAGACAGAGACACAGAGAGATGAGTGAGGTCCCAAGTTTTAAGTAAGATGTATTTCTAACCTAACCTTCTGTTCTTATTTACTGGCTATAGTAAGACCCTGGAACAGAGAGATGGGCTGGTGCGAGGAAAAGACATGGGTATGGACAAGGAAAAGAAGAGGAACTTTGAGGTATCGTGTATCCACAGCATGGAATCAAATGGTAGGTCTTGGGGTAGGAGTTCAGTGCCTGGAGTGGACGGTGGCCAACTTTAGAGTGTGTGGGCAGACTTTGACATCAATTAGGCCTTAGTTGGAACTGCCACACTTACCTTGCAAAAATCTGCATTTGGGTCACCAAGAGTCATCAGTGAAATCAGAGCCTTCTCCACGAGTCATCTGTTCTCCCAACTAAGACTTTGTGTTACACTGAGACTGTCGGAAGAAGGCTGGGCAAAGACACAGAGCCCTGCCTACAAGAAGCTTCATGAGAACTATTGATTCAGTCAGCAGAGACGGGGAACGTCAAGTTATAACATCACAAGGAGAGGTAGGTGGTTGACAACATAGTCTGTTGACCTGTCTCCCAAAGGCTTCCCCTAAGACTCGGATTTCAATAGAAACAGAAGGTGGGAAGCTGCGGAGCTAATCCTACCACTGCAGTAATAACAGATGTTTTCTGGATATTCCTTCTATGGCACGGGCTCAGTAAAAATGCTTTAAGTGAGAGTTTAATATGAAAGAGAAAAGATTCATGCTTAAGCCTGGTTTGTTAGTCTTGACGTGATAAACACAGAGTCTGTGTTTCTCATGAAAGGCCGGTGGGGGACAGCAGGGAGAAGGTAAACCTGGTTGGGAGATTAATGAGCCCAGTGGAGTCTTGCGTGCGGAGCTAAGGCATATATGGTCCTCGCATAGCATAGCCAAGAATGAAACGCAGTAGTTGTAGGGATTTCAGACTCAACACTTATAATTCTTTAGGTTAGGTCTTTTGGCAACAACTGTTTTACCTATCATGACGTCAGTGGAGTTAGACAGCGTTCATTTGAGTTCAGACTTCGGGTGGTATAAATCTGCGTGTAGATGTCACCGGCAGGTACACAGGACACTCACATCTGTCACATCACTGGAGATGAGGAATGAAGCCTGGCAGAACACACAAACTGAGATACAGCTCAACATTATTTGGCTCAAGAGTCCAAGCTACAGCAGGTGGCTGGGGACCAGGCTCCACTGAAGGGGGCAAAAGAGAATGTTAACTTCAAACCAATTTAGCTTCATCTCTGTGACATTCAAATCCAGATTTTCAGCACTGAGATGTTTGACTAGGGTGACTGCTGATTAGTTAGGTTTTCATCTTTCGTTTTATAAAAAGCCCAGATTCCAGAACAAGTTACAGAGAAAGCACAATTACACATTTACGTTCATGTATGGGATATGCCAGAAGATACCTGGTTGATGTTCTAAATACTCTTCAAAGTGAAGATGGGCTTCTCAAGAGCTTACAGCAGAGTCTTGAAAGCTTTCTTCTGACTCCACTCTAAGACATGTGGGGTAATTACAGGCCCTTCTTCCCCAAGACAGCCATGATCCCACAAGTCTGAATCCCAGATTCCTGCTCCTTGCTCGTCGTCCTCCATGGACAACAGGTAGATCTTGTAATGCGCTGGAGAGATGCAGGCCAAGGCATTTGACCTTGGTTGACCTCAGTCCCTGTAAGGTCTCCAACAGAGAAAAGATGATGTTCAGAAGTTTAAGCCGCTAGGAAGAAAAGTCAATTTTTTAAAAACATACGTACTACTAGAAAACCTCATTAATATTTTCTCTATGAACAGTGTATAAGTCCACCTTTTCCCAAAAGGGCCAGATTCTTTATAACTTTTAAAAATAATTTAAATATTTTAAAAATAATTGTTAAAAAAATTATCTGAAAACCAATCGCAAAAGTAAGTTGTAGCGGCACGTCATTTCTTCATTAGCTGCAGTGTCCGATGCCAGCTCCCTCTTCCTCGAAGCGACTGATTTAAGAAACCTCTCCTTCAGCATTGAGAAAAGAAGAAGGAAGTGTGGCATTTCTATCACCAGAGACATCTTTCTTCTTTTTCACCGTGTCACATCTTGGACAATGAGACAGACAGACGCACGGATTCATGAACCCTGGCTTTCCCAGATAAAATCCTCACTAATACATTGTCACCATTCATCTTCACTTCTTTGATTTTCTCCTGGCGGATTTTCCTCATCTCATTTAGGACCACGAATGCTTTTCTTTCTTCTCCTTTTCCTCTCAGTTCCGATAAAAAGAAATGTAAATTCCCATGGAACTGTAGGGCTTTTTGATTATTTTATGGTCAGAGAATTTTTTTCCTCAAATGCAAAGGACGGTCATTTATATTTCAGTTATGAAAGACAATTTGTCTTCAATACAACTACTTCTCACATTAAAGGAAGTAACACCCACTGTCTCCCCTTCCCTCTCAAGTCGTGACATAAAATAACCCTGACATAGATTTATTGATAGCTGGATCCAAAGTAGACTGAACATTAGCCAGCAGAATTCTGGATTTCCTGAGTATACAATTATTTTTTTTCCCCCGAGAATATATTGAACTTTATATAAAAGTCTGAAAAGTTAGAGGTGAGAGGGGAATGCTAAGTGTTGTTTTCAAATAATGATCCGGGTTTGTTTGGGAGGTCGTGTTTGAATTATATACGCTTTAATGCTCCTAAGTCAGAGGGGAATTGTTGTTCCTGCCGACTCATCAGCTTTTTTAATTCTATGAGACAAATCCCTCTGGAAAAATGAATATTAATAATTAGACAGTATCCAATTAGGGGCCACAGGCCAGTGCTAATCCCTCAATTTAGAAATCCAGAAAGCGCATGGAGCCCTGGAACCTTAAGCTGACAAGCCCTATTAACATAAAGTTAATGATAATGGGTTGGTATGAGAGATTTCAGGTCCCTTCAGTAAGTTTGTTGACATCCTCTTTTTTTCTTTTTCTTTGACTTCCACTTTCAGCATAAAATTTTCAAATTGCCCTTTGAAATAAACTTGTAATTTTCATGTTGCATCAGTTTAAGAAGCTGCAGTTTGATCAACTCTTGAACATGAATCTCTTTGCTTTCAAATTAAGCATGCACGTAGGCTAGTCTCCTGAAACCCAGCAAGGAATGATTGTGTTTCTAGTTCAGTTGGAGCTGCTGAGCTGGTTTATCCCAGTATTGTAGAATTCTGCTTGTATATTAACTTACTCAGCATGTACGTGTACCTTGTGAGGCAGTCCTTGAGTGAGCCAGGAACTCCATTTTAGAGAGAGAAGACAGTAGCAGCTTCAGTAAGCTAAGTGAGTTTTGCAGTTCCAAAAGTAAGTACCAGGTGATTGCCGTCTGGTGGCCATGTGTGTAAGCCTGAGCAGACGGTATCTTCACTGTGTCTCTCCCCTACCAACCTTCTTGCTTATTGGTCAGTCATGCTGCACCCTAATAAGGCTCCTGCGGGTCCCTTCTTGGGACTTCAGCTGCAGCAAACAAGAAGAACAGCTCAAGAAATAAGAAATAACAGGGCTGAGGTGACTCATTTTCCTTAAGGCTGGAGAAACCATGTTTCTTTTACATGTAGCTTAGAGCGTTCCATGGTTCTTAGATGAATATATTTCCTCAGCATTCTCCTTTGTCTAGCAGGTCAGATCCAAATCTGAAATTAACTCAGGTCTCTTTAATAGACACCAAAACTGGAGTCATCTTGTAGCTTATAAATGTAAATAAAATGGACCAAATGCTCCAGGGGCTGAAAGCATTCTGCCCCTGAACAGTAAAGGGAAGAGATGGGAATGTGTTAAGACCGAAATGACATGGTACCCACAAGTAGACATAGACACTAATAAGTAACGAATGATTTTCTCTTAGGTATAGCTGACTACAAAGATGCTCTGTGTCTGACTACATACAGCGTGTTGCTTCTTCACTATTAGCCAAATTCCAATCAAATGCCAGTACCTCTTTTCACTTCCACAGTTCAGGAATTCTGCTCATAGATGCACTGTATTCTTCTTTTCATTGAAAATCTCTTTAAGCTGGATTTCTGGGCCATAATGTTGGGGACTCTGGACCCCCAGACCCTGAATTTCCTGTGACCCCTTGCCTGCTAGAGTAAACAACTTGTTTTCCTATGCTTGTAGCTTCTCTGAGCAAACAACTTATTTTGCAGGTGCTCTCAGCACGAGACCCTCAGGAGTTCCTGATGGCAGGGGAATGGTTTCTGGTGGGCTTGCAGCTGAGAGTTAGGGTGTGGCCGTTAGTCAAGCAGACCTATATAAGCTGCCCTGGAACACAATCAAAGGGGCATTCTTGGCGTTACCTGTGTCTCTCTCTGTGTGTGTTTCAATCTCCAGGCCCTTGCCCAACTCATGAACTGTCCCGTCCCACAGTGTATAGGCAGAACACTACACCACAGAGGTGTTGTGTTTGTGCTTTTGACATGCATGGGATAATCTATTTATTTGTCAGTAGCCCTTGACCAGTCTTACTTATAAAAAAGAGAGAGAAAAATTAATTCTATTATCATTTTCAGCTGCCTTCCTATGATGCTTTGTGAAATGTTTATTTTATATAATACAAAATTTGACCCAAGTCATATTAAAAACACAGGTGGAAGACAACTAAGAAACAGGCTCCCTCAGTGAATTAGTTAAGCTTAAGAGTAAGGATATTATTGTCTTATGTCGAGTAGAGTGTGGAGACGCAGGCATCATTGTACACAGCTGGCAAGACTGAAGAATTGGAACAGCAGCATTTTATCACTAGCCATCAAAATATGCTAAAGTGGCCCCAGCTTTGGGTCTGGCAATTTCTTTTCCAGGCAATGATAAGATGATTATTAGAGATAGCTATAAAGATGATTGTCCTTGGATTCTACTTACTCTGTAAAAACTCAGTGTGTTTGTTGGGCTGATTGTGGCAAACTCCATCATGTAAAATATCAGGTTGCACAGAGACGCTGGTATAAGAAATTGTTCACTATTCTCACATAGCCCTTTTAAGTGTAAGAAAGGGTTTTTTGGAACACGATGCACGGATGATACAGCACAATTCTATCGGGATCTCTTTCTCAGAAGGAAAAAGTTAACTGAGGCTTAATCTGTACAGTTTTTGTTTGCTTAGTGGTCTGAACTGGGGTGTTACTGTGTAGTGTAATCCTGTCATAGACCTGTTTCCTAGAAGAGGCTACTAAGAGAAATCCTCCTGTCTCTGCCTCCCTTATATTGGGATTATAGGTATATACCACCATGCCCTTTTTGCACTTGACTTCTGAAGCATTTTTATTTTATTAATATCTTTCTCTCTCCCTTCTTGCACTCTGTCTTCTTACTCTCCTTTGCTGTAAGGGAATCTGTAAAAAGCCAAAAACAAGTTATCTGAGGAAAACTGCAGCAGGCAGCCATGCATTATTTATCCCTCTGTGAGCTATCTGCTGCCCTTGACTTATTTTATACCTGTGAAGTATAGATGCCCTTTAATGAATGCTTTGTCTTTAGACATGCAGATTAACTCAGTTCAGTGGAGCTTTGCTGGTCAGCCTTCCTTCCTGTGGACAAAACCAGCTGTGGATCCACTTCAATTTCCTTAATTTGTTCTTTTCTGACTCTTCTCTCTTGACCTGCTTCTAACACCGTTCCTGGTTCTCTGATTTAATTAACAGGCTAACTCAAATGCCTGACAAGAACTCACTATATATCTATGCAAGAGTCATGACTTTACCTTTTTGGAAATTACCCTTTAACATTGATTTTCTGCTTTTATAAGTTGATCACATATTACCTTTTTTGTTGGGAAAGCAAATGCAATTTAAAAGAACCTTGTATCATGTAATAGCCTCGTGTTTTACTTTGTCAAAGTGCCATTTTTTTATGTAATATATCACATGAATTTTCTTAACATTTTAACAAATTAACACTTATTAAACATATGGTATTCTCAGACACATATGTTTCATTGAAGCTTATCTGTAGATGAATAATATGACAGCCATCATGTTAAGCATCTTATAAGATCTATTTGCAAATCAAATATCAAAATATCTAATATTTCATGATTAAATAGTCGAAAACATAAGCTCTATGGATGTAGATTATC
Organism: Microtus pennsylvanicus; assembly: GCF_037038515.1. Lineage (NCBI taxonomy): Eukaryota > Metazoa > Chordata > Mammalia > Rodentia > Cricetidae > Microtus > Microtus pennsylvanicus. The sequence goes on from NC_134579.1 coordinate 209,374,298, forward strand.
CATGTGTTTTAAGTCCTTGTCTCTTGGCTCTCACAGATTAGAAGTATCTCAAGCATAATATCTCAGGCATGAGAGCCATTGACGTACAGAACTCTTAGGTTCACAACAGGCTATTTACCCTCAGAACTAGGAGAATGAAATAGAATGTTTAGGGTTGAAGAGACATCTCAGTGGCTGTGTGCTTATTGTGCAACTGTGAGGACCTGAGTTCTGATCCAGCATCCAAGCTAGGCATGAAGGTCTTACAAGCACCTGTAACTCTAGCCCTTGGGGGACAGAGACAGGAGGATTGATGGGGCATGATGGATGTCAGTGCAGTTGGGTATAAAAGTGTGCTCTAAGGCAGCAGGTAATAGAGGACATGTGGTGCCCTTCTTTGGCTTCTATGTATTCACCTGTTGCATGCTCTTGAGCGCACACACATGTACATACACCATAGTCACATGCTAACACAAAATAAATAAGCAAATGATTTTAAAAGATATGTAGTCTTTAATAGAAAGAATCTTGCATGATGGCACATGTCGGTAATCCCAACACCTTGGAGCCTGAGTCAGGAGGATCAAGGTCTTCTTCAGCTTCATGGTGAATTTGGGATATAACAAGTCCTGCCTTATTTCCCTTCAACCTTCCCCTGAAAAACGGAATGAAGAAATAGATGAGATTGTAATTTTAATAGTACATGTATAGTTGTTTTCTTTTTGTTGTGAGCAAATACATGGCAGAAAGCAAAAGTGTGTGTGTGCATGTGTGTGTATGTGTTTTTTTTGTTTTTTTTGTGTGTTATGGAATATTCCTTTACACTTTGTGAGTTGGCAATCCCCCCTAATTTGTCTATATGTGTGTATGTGTCTGTCTGCATATGTGTGAGTGTATGTTCATGTGTGCTTGTGAGAGAAAGAGTCAAAGGAAACCTTGAGTTGTATGTATGGTATTTTTCAGGTATCGTCTTACCTTTTTTTTTAAAAGACAGGTCTCCCACGAACAGATAGGTTAAGATATCTGGTCAGTGAGCCTCTCTCTTCCTCACTAGAACTGGAACTGTAAGTAAAGGTCACAATGCTCAGCTGGTTTCCCATGGGTTCTTAGGGTCAAACTTAGATTCTGTGCTTGCAAGATGGGCATCTTACCAACTGACCTTGTTCGCAGCAGTTCACTTCCTGAAGGTCCTCAGAACCTTCCAGAACAGAACACCAGCTGGGCACTAAGTGTTCCCACCTTCAGAACATGCTACCTGATATAGGACTGAGTGGGCAGGCAAACTAGCTTGATTATGCATAAAAACACACAGCTTAAGTATGAGACCACCGTATCCTGATTACCCTAAGATTTGTTTGTTTTATAAAAAAATAAAATACTTTTATTTCAAGGTATATATTGTGAAGTCAAAACGTGAAGGGAAATACTTCCATTGGATGTCTGGAAAATTAATCTTCCTAAGAAAAGCTGCCCTAAGGTCCCGTGGCTCCTAGCTCCTTCTAGGCTCTTCCTTGAAGGGATAAGGAAGGTTGTGGAATCTGTGGGAGCAGAGCCAGCCGCTTTCCTTGCCTGAGGAAGAACACATGGGAAAGGATGTTTGTGTCTCCTGGTCTTTGCCAGGTTGACAGGCTGCATGTCATAGCAGTCCCACTGTGGGCTCTTGGGAATGCTGTTTCGTAGGAGAATACACTGTTCCTCTTCCTTGGGCATGGTGTTTGGGTGCAGAATACCCGTCCTACTTCTAGGTACAATTCATCGAGTTAGTAAGGTTAAAAGCAAGAATGTAGTGTGGGCATCACTGTGTACTCAAAGCTAATATTCACAGCTAACGGCACACGACATCCGACACCCTAGGAAGTTATTGGCCCCTGCAAGAATCTCTTGAAAACGGAATCCCTAATGGTACAGCTATGGATGCTGGAACTTAGTGGCAAATGTTCGGGTCATGAACAGGTTATGGTCGATATCAAAGGGCTTTGTCTGTGGATCTAATCTATTGATCTCTCTTACCCTATAGTTGGCTTCCTTCTTTAGGAGAAGGCAGCAATAAGAATCTTGCTGGCTGCTGGAGTTTTGATTTTATACCTGTGAGTCAATACATATCTGATCAGAGCACAGATTAATAGAAAATGAATGAAGACAGTAGAAACCCCACATAAAAGATGTGCTTTAACATTGTCACAGTGTTAGATTCCTTTATTGGTGGCTCCTTTTCTCCAGGGTCCATGAGCATCTTTTTTTCTGGTTTATTCTTAAGATCTAGAAACAGGTGACATCCACATGTAGTATTCTACCCATGCATCCTGTTGCTCCCTTGAATTATAAGCAATGGTGGAGTTGCCCCTGGATTTGCCTGGACTTTGGCTTTGAGAGAGTACCAGGTCCTGGATTCCATGCTGCTGTAACATCAGCTAGAAGTAAATAGAAAACCAGGAAAGAACAGAGGTCTCAAAGACAACAGTAGTCCATTCTGTGGTGTCAGGGATTTCAGAAATGTCTTTCAAGTCTCTTGGAAGGTCTTGATGTTGTCTGCCATCAGAACTCTGTGCTGGTACATGGGTTAACCCCAGAAATATTCACTGGCCCATTTACTGCAGTTTTCTCTTCTATTAAATAGTTTATCTTTCTCTTCGTAGTTCTTCTACAATTTAATTGATTTTTCAAAAAGATTTATTTTGAGAGAAAAGATTCTCTCTCTCTCTCTTTCTTTCTCTCTCTCTGTATGTGTGTGTGTGCCTTCAGAGATCAGAAGATAGCATCCGACCCCTAGAACTGGTGATACAAATGATTGTGAACTGCCCAATCTTGTAATTGGGAACCAAATTTGAATCCTATATTTGTCAGAATTCTCTAAAGGAACAGAACTTACAGAATGAATCTATCTATCTATCTATCTATCTATCTATCTATCTATCTATCATCCATCCACCTACCTATCTACCTATCTATCTAGGGGATTTATTAGGATGGCTTACAGGCTGTGGTCCAGCTGGTACAACAATGGCTGTCTAGCACTAGTCCAAGAATCCAGTTGTTCAGTCCACAAGGCCGGATGTCCCAGCTGGTCTTTAGTATGTGCCAGAAGACAAATGAAAAAGATTCTAACATCAGCAAAGGAATGGATTTACTATCAAGAGCGAGAGCAAGCAGGCCAAGAGGGAACCATGTTCCTTCTTCCATCCTTTATATAGGCTGCCAGTAGAAGATGTGGCCCATATAGGTGGATCTCCCCACTTCAAAGATCTGGATTAAAATTTAAAAACCCACCAGATGTGTGGCCAGCCATTTCAGTTTCAGTTAATTTTGGGTGTCAAATTGATAACCATGATTAGTCTTCACATGCCCTCTGAAAGAGTAGCAACCACTCTTAACGGTTAAACATCTCCCCAGCTCTATCTACAGTATTTTGAATGGTGGCATTTTCAACATTTCTTTTTGTGTTTTCAAGCATCTTTTGAGACTGATGAAATAACATCCTGTTCATAACTCTAACACTTGCTTTTCAGATTTACCTAAGGTTTTTATTCCCTATGAAAATTTAGTATTTTAAATTACAGAAAAGTCAAGAAAATACTGCAAAGTATAGCCTAATGGGAGAGGGGAAACATCATCTGTATTCTTAACTATGAGCAATCTTGTTCATGATTTTGTGAATTTTACTGTAGTAACTTACACTACTTGAAATATTTTTACAACAATACCCACTTGGGCCCCCAGCTTGTGGATCTGGTCTTTGACAGGTGACTGGATCACAAGAGGGCTGGTGTATCTAAAATCTCCAGGCACCATTCATAGATAGTAGGAACTTATAGAGATAGGGTCCAGCTGGCGGAACTAGAGCACAGAGGTTGTACTCTGGGGTCCTATGTCTGGTCTTCAGCTCCATTCTCCGTCTGTCCTTCTACTTCCTGGCTGCCATGAGACGATCAAGCAGCTCAACCCATCTATCCACGGTGTTCTGTCTTTGAAACTGTGGACAGAGACAAACCTTCTTCCCCCCGCCTCAAGCTGATTTTCTCAGGAATTTGGTTAACAGTGACATCAAGACGGACCAAAATACCCACTGGACAGTGACATATTGCAAGAGGAGGCCCGAGAAACCAGATCTGCATCTCATATTCCGTGTTCTACAGCCCTATGACTAACATCTTCCTTTTTATTTCCTGCAGGATTCATGGACAGACTAGCACAAGCGAAAGGCAGCAAATGACCCTTGGAGTCGATACCTGGCTGCTGGCTTTGTGTCTTCTCTTTGTTTGTTAGGATTTTGGTAATTTTGTTCTTGCTAGTTTTTGCTTTTGCCCTGTAGGAGGTATGGTTAGCTGACTGTTATTTTAAAAGTGACAAGAATATAAAATTAAACCTGAATGAGATCTGTAATTCTAAGTGACCTATGCTGGCTATTTAAAAATCACTATTTGTTCTTATTCTAATAAGAAACACATGATCATTTCTAAACAGTCAAAAAAATATGAGTAAACACAAAGAAGTGTTTTCTCCCTAGAAAGCAATAAAATAAGCACCAAACTAGAAAACATTGACCACCCATCTACGCAGCACTTGCTGATGTCTCAATAGACTTACTAATTACATCTGTGAGCATTTATTAAAACATGTACTTTATCCTAGTTTCTCTTCTTGACAAGAGAAACATTCCATTTTCACAAGGAGCCTACATTCTGATGGAGGAGAAAAGATGATAGACAGTAAATAAAATGTGAATAAAGTCATTTTATGTTGTGACTGAAACCATATGAAGAAATGAACAGAGTAAGGTAGCAATTGTAAAAGTAGGAAGATCGATCTATCTATCTATCTATCTATCTATCTATCTATCTATCTATCTATCATCTATCTATCATCTATCTATCATCTATCTATCTACCTATCTATCTATTTACTAAGCATATATCTACTGATCATCAAATTCATGTCATTTATCTATCTATTCATTATTTTATGCTTATTTTTCATCTGTTTATGTATCTCTGCATTTAGCACCTATATATATGTCTACAATATCATCTATCATCCATCTGTCTATATATATATATACCATCTATCCATATATTCATCTATTATATTTGTAGATCAATTATGTGTGTATGCAGAGTTTTTTGTATATGTATCTGTCTTCTATCTATTATTCTGTCTATCTATTTAAAATATATCTTTCTATCTCTATTATTCTCCATTCATCATTATGTATGCTCTAGAAACATTTTTTTTCTTATTTATTCTAAAATTTTTACAAGAGGAGAAAACTATATTCTTAACCAAGGGATAATTGTATTCTTAACCTACTCTTTTAAAGTCACAGCCTCATGCTGGATGATTCTTGTGGAACCTCATTTAAACTGTGTATCTTAGTTTTCTTGTCTGTTAAGAAATAACTTGTGGACCTTTTAAAAAGAGTCTATCATGAAAAAAATTATCAGATCCATTAAAATAGTCTATAACTTTTAAAATATTTATTGTGAGTAATCTAAAAGATTTTATTAAGATCTCCAAGAAATCCACAGACAGCAGCTGAGTACAGCTGGACTCAATGCCCCATGCTTCTCTGTACTCCAGTATTCTATTGACATCTTTCCCATGGGAACATGGTGGATGCTACTTATACTAACATCATAGCTAATATAATTGGGTCAATTCAGGATGGGAGAAATATTTTAGAGTTTCAAATAAATTTTCTTTCAGTTCTCTCTAAACTCTTGAATCTTCTTTCTGGTTTTAGGGGGACAGTGGGTTCCTGTAATCTCTACAGACTTTCAGTTTTGCTCTCGAGGAGTGAGTGTACTTAACACCAGTTGTGCTTGTGGATGAATGAACATACACACACACACACACACACACACACACACACACACACACACACACACACCACATACCTCAGTCCTCATGAACTAAAAATAGCATGACTAAATTGGATCCAACATTGTACCCTGTGGTCTGGAAGTGATAATTTTAATTACTGATCACAAAACAAATAAAATTTGCGTATGCTGGAAGCTGTGAAAACGAGAGGGAGCTGCCTCCTATCTGATGGGAACCAGCAGGGCAGGCAGGCCCCAACAGCAAACAGTGAAGACACTGATGATGAAAAGCAGCCCTGGTTTCTGGAGTGGTGTAGTGAAGACATTCTGATTCCCTGATGTTCACATTGTTCATTCTGAAAAACAAATGATCCCATTTCTTTTTAATCCATACTTCCTGATGGAAAAATGTCATCAATAGTAACTGCATTTATTTATGCAGAACTATATACTTCATTGACATTCTTAAAATGAGTTTCCAACATCTGTAAGGAAATTTCTCCAATACATGTCAATAAATTAGGTCTCTCCTTGCTGACATGCGTTACACAGCATCTCTGACACTGCGGAAGGTGTTTACATTTCTTTGAGGCTTTTCTTGCAGGCTCACCTATTTGCTATTCTATTATTGAGAACTGGCATAGGTTTCCCTTTCCAAAAATTAGAGAGAAGGAGACCTCCAGTTTTCAGACTAAAAAAGAGAGTGCACAGGTCCGTGGATTCTAGTGACAAGGAAGAAAGGGACTCAAGAGCTCACGCTGGAAGCCTGCTGGTGAGTTGTTTTTTCTAGCACATTGTGTTAATAACTTTAGTTCCTTGCATGGCCATACAAGACATCCTATAATCTATGCACATATCAAATTGTTGATTCATATTTTATACTCATCTGAAGTCGCCTTCCCCAGACACTATGAGGCAGGTGTTTGGTCTAGCCTGCTCGCTGTTCTGCATTCTAGCACAGTTTCTGCCAGCTTTAGAAACCCTAATCGTAATTATTTGAATGAATAACTAGATGACGGCTGAGTGAATGAGTTAATTAATGGTGATGTCTAGACACTTGTATAATTGAGATTTCTAGTGATTCTTTTTTTGATCTTTTTCTTTTACTTGTTTATTACTGGTTTGTGGGACTGGTTTTGAACCCAAAACCTGTGTATGCCTATAATACCAACTCCAGCTCCCTCCAGTAATTTTAATTTTATGCATTCATATTTTCATTACATTAACTTCTCAAAACTCACATATATGCACTAACTATTCTTTATGTATTTGTGTGATGTGTATGTTTGTTGGTCGACACACTTCCTAAGGTTCTCACTACTGCACACATTCCTAACAGTGAAATCTCCTTGGAGCTAAATATATTGAAGATATCTGGAATCTGGTTATTATGAATATTACACTGATGGGGGACCGAATAGACTTTTGCTTTCTTTTCTTCATTGTGTTAAGACAAGGAGTTGACTTAACCAAGCCCAGCCAGAATGGTCCTAAAATTCTCCTTACCGTGTTCTAATGATGGGCAAAAGAAAACAATGATAGTTGTGTGTGAGCATCCATGAGGAGATGGAGAAGCAATTCTTTTCCCCCCAAATGCATTTACAAAACGGGAGGTAATTGAGGCTAGATCATATTCAAGCACATGGTTTCTGATGAAGGCAACCCTTTTTATTCATATAAAGTATTTATTAGGTATTGGATTTTATAAACAGCTTGGTCTGGAGTCTTTATTTTAAAAAGGTTATCCTGAATGCATTTCCAAGCTTCCTGTGGAAGATTTCTCATAAAAGGAAGCAGAAAATGTATAAATGTAAACAGGCTAATTGTATGCAGATATAAATTATGGATGTTGGTCTTATGAAAAAGCACTGCAGATTTGCAGGGGTCTTACTCAGCAGCTCTGTGTCTTGTCTAAGGGGATATTTAGTATGGCTGTGATGTGCAGAATTTAAAACAAAACTTTGAATTCTGGAGCATAAAATATAGCCCCTTTGTGTTCAGACCACACTGGTGGGAGGATGAGGTTTTATCTCATTTTATTGCTGTTGGCATCGGCACTCATTAGCTCTGGCATCCCATGCGGACTCTTGTCTTTAGATGCTGAGTAAGGCAAAGGCTCAGGAAGGGTGTGGCTATGCTGTGTTGTTTCTCTGTGACCCCCTGGATAGTCTACACAGTGACTATTGTTCAAGTGGGCATCTGGAATCTGGGGTGACCTGGGTTACTAAAGTTTCTCCCTTATTCGCAGAACAAATGGAAATATGGGATAAGGACGACTTGTGACAAAAGTCCTGTTAGATGGTCCAGATGTGTGAATCCATGATGTGACTGTCCTTTGTCAGATTTCTCTCTCCATAGCTTCTGATGTACCAGCTTCTGCTGATGCTTGGCTTGGTTATGCTCCCCAGTTCAAATCTGAATTATTAAAGAAATGCCCATCACACCCCAATATACTGAAGAGACATAGAAAATGAGCAACCTTCCAACTGCACATGAACTCAGAGATTTATGTGGACAGCATAAGCCTTAAGCTGGCATGGGATGCAAGTACTTGCTAGTAAAGAATTACAAAAGGCTGACTACCATTCTAGGTGTCCAGGGGGAAAGCAAACAGGTCTTAAATATAAACTTGGGTGCAGGGAGGGGACAGGGGCTCACTATATAGTCAAGCCTTGCCTGGAACCCACAGAGGTGTGCCTGTTTATCCTCCCAATGCTGGGATGAAAGGTGTGTGCCACCATACCCAGCCTGAAATACAAACTGTATTCTAAGTAGTGAGTACTAAAATTAACATCTAAAGATGGGGAAGTCTAGAATACATGGCAATAAAATAACATTCAAATAATTGTATTTTGGTGTATGGCACACGAGGGAGGGTGTGTAATGGGATGCCCTCACCCATGTGTGAGCGTGTGGGGGCTAGATGTCAAAGTTTCCTACCTTAATTCTAACACAAGGTTTCCCCTCAAGCCAGAGGCCACCTGGTAGGTCACGCCCCTAAACTCCTGTCCCTTAGCTCTTGGTCTACATGCCCGTGTGGCCACATCTGTTGTTTTTGTTGTTTTGAAGTGGGTGCTGGAGATCTAGATCCTAACTCAGGTTCTCTCATTTGCCCAGAAAGCACTTCTCTCACTAAGTGGGATAATTTTTAATATAGTGGCAGCCTGGATACTAGGACCCGAATGTTCTAGAGCACTGTGTAGTGTGTATCTGTTTTCTTCTGTGACTGATTGAAAACCACAAGGCTTCCAATGGCTCCCATGATCGGCTCCTTGCCTTGTGCTGGGAACTGAGTCTCTCACGAGTGTTTCATCCAAAGACCGTCTTCAAATCACGCTGAGGATGTCTGGTCTTGATCACTCTCAGTTTCCAGCTCCTTGCCTACCTAGTCAAAGGGTTCTTATGGGAAATTTCCCTTAGTAGTAGCCAGGCGGTGTTATCAGACCATGCCCCTTGTACTTAATGGGTTTCCTAACTTGGATGGATTAGATTGTGTCCAAGGCCTCCTGGAGCCCTTTTATTTAGATTTCCAAGGTTGTCGAAATGAAATGAGCTGCTACTAAGATTCAAGTACTCAGCGGCCAGTCCCTGAGCGCCTACTGTGATCCAGGAAGAGAACAAGACAGGCATCCATCTGGATTTTAAGAATAATAATACTTAAGGGTGGTGATGTTAAGAACTGACTGCATTACCAAATTGTTCTTTGTAGTTAGTGTTCTTTTTATTGCTACTGTTCATTTGGTTGCTTTGACTGGGTCTCACTCTGTATCCCACGCTGGCCTGTGACCTACTATGTAGTCCATGCTGATCTCCAGCTTGCGTCAATCCTCCTGCCTCACCCTCCCAAGTGTTGAGATTATAGGCATTAGCCCTATGCACAGCTCTTTATGGTTTGGGAACATTGGATGAACACGCCTGTAAATGGTTTTAAGATATGTGAAGAATGCATGCCGCTCAGTGGTGGAGTGATCCCTAGTGTGCTCAAGGGCTGGGCTCAAGCTCTAGCACTAATACCTCAAAGCCAATGATGTGTAAACAACCATCTCATTCTACTTGAAGCCTTGGTACTTTAGTTGTTTATCTGAACTGGCTCAACTGTCCAGTTCATTACTAAGGGATTGACTCATTGCACTGTACTGTGCAGATTCAAGGGTGCTACGTAGGAAACTGGAAATATTCTTAAAGAAAAACAGAAAAAATGATGTAAGTCCTTGCCAGCTCCAAGCTGAACAAAGTCCCTGAAGGTCCTGGAGAGTGGCAGGGCTTCCTTACATTTTCATGGACTTGAATGTGCCATTCCGTACCACTCTGTCCCAGAGCAGGCTTTAACCCTACAGGATGAATGCACGGGGGACGGGGGACACATTACAGGGCATAAGGGAACACATACTGAGTTAGACACATAATCCCAACTAAAAAAGTGAGCTCATTTATTAAACTCTAAATTTTACAATGTATTTTTATTACTGCTAAAATAGCTCTGTAAATATAACAGCAACGTTAATAACAGCTATTGTGTCTGAAAATTATTGCTAAAATAATTGCAATTCAATGAAATTTCAAGTAACTCAATGGCTTATTCTCCTTGGATAGAAGCTAAACTTGTACATACGTATTTTTTTTTATGAACAAGTTCTAATAGGATTTAGGAAGGCCACTTCCGTATAGGGAACCTTAGAGTTGAATTATCACAGATAGTTCCAGAGAAGCAGAAGGGATCCCTCTGAATTTGCAGTAGCTGCCACAGCTCTTCTCTGACCTCTCACCTACCTGAAGTATGCAAAGAGGCTGAGAGCTGGAGTCATTGCTCAGGTTAAAAATTCTGGTTTGCACAAAGATGAAAGAGGAGTCCTGGGTACCAGAGATGCCCACATGATGCAAATGCGCCCTGGGATGCATCAACCCTGAATGCAAGGGTATCTGGGTATCTTGGGAAGGAGGCCTGGGTGTTACCTTACACTAAGTAAAACACTGCTCTTTTTCTTGTGCAACTCCAGTCTCTAGTTAAATTTTCACATAAATTTAACTCAACTGTATGATCAGTAGATTAAATGTAATGATCAGGGGTTCATTATTTCTTTTAAAGCTGTTTCCTCTTATTGGTTTAATGCAGAAGCTGGAAAAGCTGTTTATCTATATGAAAATGTCAAAACTATCAATTCTGTCATTCTGTTACTAAGCCAGACCAATTTAAAAGTTTAAGTCCTCCCCCAAACGCACACACATTAATATTAATAATAATGAGGTGTGTTCACTTTCCGTTACTGTAACGAACACCTCAGATAACCAAGTTATAAAAAGAAAAGGTTCGCTTCTGTTCATCTTCTTGGAGGATCCAAGTCCATGTTTGCTGCACATTGCTTTGGGGTCTGGAGTGACTGGGTCTGTCTGAGTGATAGTGGGTAAAGCTGCTTACCTCAAGATTAAGAAGAATGGCTGAGCTTCCTCCAAGAGCATCCTCACGCTCTATGGCACAGATCTGGACTCCGTGGCTGACAGCAGTCACCCTTATTCTCACTAGTTCCCAGCTGTAGACCCTGCCTCTGACACACGGGGAGCCATTTTTATGGCAGACTATCCTATGATGTTCTGTTAAAACTTCGGTACCACTGGGCTTCGTTAAGAGCTGGAGATAGCTGTAAAATGCAAAGCGGAAGCCAATAGACACCAAAATGCAAAACATGTTTGTGTATGGCAGTGCTGTGAAAAGCCCCCCTGCTGGTCCCCTGTCTGTACCTTATGGCTGCGAGGAAGCGAGCATATTAGTTACCCCGCTGCATGAACAGTGAGGTTTACAGTGTGTGTAAACTCATGATTTCTGTTGATTTATGTGATTTGTGGCTAATGTATTCGTCAGTGAGCACTCTGAATAAATACATAGGAAACAGGTTTTTAAATATGGAAATATAATATACTAAAGGAGTTTGAGTTGCTTAGCTTAACACCCGTAACCTTACAACTTAGGATGCGTCATTCAGAACAGCGATTATTTCGGTCCCTCTGCTATGATGCTAACGTGCTGGACACAGGATAGGCATAAAGGAATATTGATGAATTCATTGGCTAATTACAGGAGTGTGGCTTGCTTACATGGTTCTTAAGAGGTAGCCACTAAGACAGAAGGATTGCTGCCTAGGCCACATATAAGTTCCAAGACAACCCAGGATACATAATGACTCTGTTTCACGCCCCCTCCCCCTCCAAAACCTTAAACAGTGTTTTTTAAACAGACTGACCTATCTCTCCCACACATTTGTTGACATCATCCTTATTCTTTACGTATATTTGTTTAAACTAGAAAAATGATGTTTGATAATTTTTAGCATGCATCTCTTGTTTTGGGGGGATATGCGGAATATGCATGGATGCATACCCATTTGTGTGTGTGCGTGCGTGCGTGCGTGCAAATGTGTGTGTGTGTGTGTGTGTAGGTGTGTAGTAGCATTTCAATTGTATTTTAATAAATAAAACTCCTGGGGATCAGGAGAATAAAACAGCCACATTGATCAGTCTTACAGACCAGGCAGTGATAACAGACATCTTTAATCCCAGTAGCCACACTAGTTTGCCATAGAAACCAGGCAGCACATGCCTTTAATAGCAGTGGTGCGCATCTTTAATTCCAGCCCTAGAGAGGATTATAAGATGGGAGGAGACAGCTCTCACACAGTCTCACTCCTGCAGGCAGGATCGCCATTTCATACGGAGGTCGAGGTAAGAGTCAGTGGCTGGCTGCCTTGCTTTTCGGGTTCTCAGGTTAAAACCCAATTTCTCTCTCTGAGTTTGTATTAATCATGCTTCACCAGAGCCACGTGCCCTCCCTAATGGCTCCCCACTTCCTGAAGCAGGGCCTCTTGATGAACCTCACAGTTGTATAAGTGCCTTATCCATTGAGCCCCAGCCCCAGCTTGTCTCTAGGATTCTGAAGCATCTATTTTCTCCCACGTTTTGAGGACATGTGAGGTTTTCTGACTGACACTGGTCCAGCTATCTGTACTTCCACCGTTGCTCTATAGTGACTTAATACTAGCCAGTATTCTCAGACCTCATTACTCAATCTCTGCTACCCACGTAGGGACATGGAGAAAAATTAAGCACGTTGGGACATGGAGAAAAATTAAATAATCTTCTGAATGATAGAATATTCTTCTGTTCACATTATAGCCAATTTTTAGATAACAAAAAACTATCATTTCATTCCTAATAAACACATAAAACATGTTCTTAATTTAGTAGTAATTAGACAAAATGCATATTTCAGACAGAAATAGCCCTACTGTGACTTGCTGTTAGTGGATGCTTTCTTCCCATTCATTTATTTTGCTACTCAGTAGTTTTATTATATTCTTATTTTATAAATTTATCTTTAAGCAAGCCAAAGAAAAATAAACAGCAATGATGTCTCCTACCTGTATAAAAACTAGTAAAACAAGGGGAAAGTTTTACACATTTACAATTGCCAAAACTTTACAAAGTAGAAAAGACAAATATTATCACCCCTGTTTAACAGACAGAGGCATCTGGAGAGGCCTATGGCTTTTCCGAGGTCTCCTGCCTAGGACATGGTAGAATGACGTCTAAGGTCTAAGGGTGCACCATAGTGCTCACAGGGCACAAGCAACCACTGGATAAACCCATCCACTGACACATTAGATTCACTTGATTGTAAATTCTCCACTTTCTATCCCTATTCCCTTCTCCTCTCTCCTCTCCTCTCCACTCCCCTCTTCTCTCCTTCCCTTCCTCCCTTCCTCCCTCCCTCACTAGGACCCATCTGAAAGCCAGGCAACCTTGGGGGCCACCTGGAGTCCCTGCACTAAGGAGGCAGACATAGAGGTCCTTGGAGCAAAATGGCTAAGACCAGCTGAATTGGTGAGGTCTGGGTTCAGTCAGCCTGGGTTCACTCTTCACTATGATGAAGAAAACTGAAAGCCTGCAGCATGTTGCCCTGTGGACTATTCATGGTGGTATGGCATGGCAACAGATAGTGCTTGCTCATGGAATGTTCTTCATGTTGTCACTATATGATTTCAGAAAGTGGCCTCAAAATGTCACTGTAGTCAGGGAAGAAGGGAATAGAGGACACCATGGATCTTTCCTATTATTAAGTTAAACGATGCCCCCACCACTGCTGGCTGGAACTGTTCCTGTAGCCTCATATAGTGAAGGGAGTCTGGGACCATGTAGTAAAAAGCTCTGTTCCATGGATCTTGCTGACATGGAGTTTTTAAGTCCATAAGTAGATGTATTAGGCAAGGATCTCTAGAGAAACAGCATACATAAAATCCAAACATATATAAGTATTCAAATGTGTATGTGTAAAATGAGCTTACTAGATTAGCTTACATATGCTTTTGAGAGAATTTTTAGTCAAAGCATAGAAAATAAAACAATGGTTCAAAGAAGAAAGACTACCAATCTTCCAAGTTACTGTGCATCTCCACAGCACTCAATAGACTGGAAGCAAGCTCTCTCTTGAACTGTTTGCTACTCTCCTGCTTGTTTTCATGGTTTTACCATGTGGGTGCATCCCTTAAGCCATGCCCTACTTTGTTCGGCATGTCTTTGGACGTCGTAAGAATGAATCATACTGCTTTTCGGTAAACTGCTTTTCTTGTTCAATATCATGGTTCGGATGTCAGCCCTGTTGCTACTGCAGCTTCAGTTGATTGGCTTATCTTTCAGCACTAGAGAGAGCTGCCTCTTGTTCATGTCCCATGACTTACCACCTTATTAATTCAATTGTCTGTTATTGAATGTAACGACTGTTTCCAGTTTGTTTTCTACACCAAACATCACTAGAATGTACATTCTTGTCAATTTCTGCAAGCAGAGGAGTTGGATCTTATTATGCAAATGTCCAACTTCCCTGGGAAGTACTGGTCCCTTCTGAGGGGGTTGCTTTGGTTCATACTCCATTGTTACCTTCCTTGAGTTCTCACTACTCTACTTCTTCCTGAAATAGTTGTACCATTGACAATCTAAAATTTTCAGTCTAGTGTGTGTGGAATGGTACATCATTGGCCATTCTATGGTGGACAATGCTGTTGGGCATCTATTCACAGATGGTTTGTTGGTAACTTGGATGTCCTCTGACATGAAGGGCCTCTTTCCTTTGTGACTTGAGTCAGATAAAGGTATTTGAATAAAATGATCATTTATAAAGGAAAAGGAAATGTTGTGTTAAGAGCGGTGGGCTATGTCCCCGGCACCCGGCCGCCCGCACGGCTAGCTTTACCCGAAATAATTACACGAAAACTGTATTCTTTTAAACACCACTTGGCCCATTAGTTCCAGCCTTTTCTAGGCTCTCGCACCTGGACTAGCCCATTTCTAATAATCTGTGTAGCCCACGAGCTGGCTTACCAAGAATGATCTTAACCTGCATCTGCCTGGAGTGGGAGAATCATGGCGACTCCTTGACTCAGCTTCTTTCTCCCAGCATTCTGTTCTGTTTACTCCGCCTACCTAAGGGTTGGCCTATCAAATGGGTCTAGGCAGTTTCTTTATTAATAAGAAATCACTCCCACATCATTTCCCCTTTTTCTGTTTAAACAAAAAAGAAAGGCTTTAACTTTAACATAGTAAAATTACATATAACAAAACAGTTATCAAGTAAGAATTACAGTTACGATATTTATATCTACTTTATCTTTTATCATAACAATGGAAAACTATAACTATCTATTCATTCTTCAACTCCATCAAAGACTCCAGAAGGATATAATACTACCTAGGTAAACAAGAAATAAGAAAACTCTAGAAATGACAGAGACATCTCGCTGCCTGGACAGTCACCCAAAGTTCTTTTGTACCGTTGGGGCATTCATCTTCAGCCTTCAGGCCCATAGTATCCAGCAGATATTTTCATCAAGCAGGAAATTCCAAAGACAGTTCAGTCACTTTCTGTTGTATCCTGCAGAATGTCTCGCAGACTCTTTCATGAGTCAGGAACCCTGAAAGACCATCTCACCTTTAGGCAAGTTCAGCAGTCCTTTCTCTGCAGGTTCTCTGTGTCCAGTTTATGCATCAGTCCAGGCAAGAGCAGTTTCTTGCCCAAATGGCTAACCAACTCCATAAGGATCCTCTTCGATGCCCATCTTCTTCTTTAAGTAGACTGGTGCCGCCAGGAGCAGACATGTCTCATTGTCATGAAAAGTCCAGGAATGATCTTAACCTGCATCTGCCTGGAGTGGGAGAATCATGGCGAATCCTTGACTCAGCTTCTTTCTCCCAGCATTCTGTTCTGTTTACTCCACCTACCTAAGGGTTGGCCTATCAAATGGGTCTAGGCAGTTTCATTATTAATAAGAAATCACTCCCACATCAAGGAAGTACTCTACACAGGTCACACACTGCTTCTATTTAAACTTTCAGTGCCGAAGTCTGGGGAAGAAGCAGAAGCTGGGCCTCCAATTTACTTCTGGAGAGAGGATGTGAGGGTCACCTCACTCATGGAGGGCACACAGCTTCGTTAAGGAGAAGGGAAAGGGTGTGGAAAGGATGAGGGATAGACAATAACACCATCTCTTCCCTCTGGCCTAGCTCACCTCCCCTCAGACAGTATTGCCTTGTGTGGACCCCCATGGAGACACAGAGCAGAAGGAGCCCCCCTTCTATGACTCATATAGACCCTGTGAGGGCAGGGAAGGGAAAGAAGAGGATGACTCTGGAGAAGAGACATGGGAAGTCGTCATTCAAAGAGCTGTTGTTCTCTTGGAGTGACAGAGTTGTAAGTGATCTCTGGACTTTATGACACAGATGGTCTTTAACTTCTGATTGGCTTGTGTTTTTTTTTCAGGATAGCCACACTAATTTCTTAAACATTCACATCATATTTAGTATGTAACTTTTTCTTTATTATGTGTAAAATATTTGCTTTTCAGAAATATCCAGTGCTTCATTGTGTTCCAATACCTCCTAAAAAGGGTTCTTTAATCCCCCTAAATACACTCATGTTGCCCATTCATTAAAGCTTCTTCTTCAGCATGCATTAATTATTCATTCATTCATTCATTCATTCATTCATTCAGTCATTTGTCACCACTATCAGGTTATGGTTAATCTAGAGATTGAAGTTCATAAGGCACATAGTGCATCCCCCTCCCACCAGGGAATTGCTCTCAAGCCTAGAATACTACATCCTATTAATATAAAACTACTTTTAAGTTTGAATCCTTACTATGAATGCACTCCTGCTATATTCATCTTATTTCATTCAAACCTTGGCCAGATTCCTACAAAACTCACAAGTTTGACTCAATAAATGTATCAATCTGGTTATGCAGTCATCAGCCTTTGGTCATTCACAGTTATTATAAATGTGGACTTTGATTTAAACAAAATTAAATTCAGAGTTGGCTCCACTGTTGGTAGGATGATTTTGCTGAAATTTCTCATTTTTCCCAGATTCATCTTTTCATTAATGAAAAAGCAACAATGTCTACATTGCAGGGGCACTGTTTGTAGTTTTCAACAAACATGGAGAGAATGAAAGTCACACGTCTAAAGCCATCTTTACAAAATCAATGCAGAGGTATGATCATAGAAAGCTTTAAGATTAGTTTATGTTCTTCTGTGTTTCATCAGGTGCAGAGCTGTGCCTAGGCCCAACTCAGCATTTGTCTTCCTACAGCAATACTGGGATTTGTCACAGCTAAAGGCAAAAGAAAAGCCCATCAAAATAAGATTCGGCAGGAAGACAGCCATTTTGCTAGGGTAGCTACAGCCTTGAGAACATGATTTATTCTCCCACATCCCTGTTTCCCTTTTTAAGTCAATAGAAAGATACAATGAATAACATTTCTTGTAGTGTAGAAGAGAGAGCCTGTCCTTTACTAGGGACTTCCCTGGAATGAGGAAATTGGGACACAGGTAAAGTTGTAGATGGAAGTTTCTGTCCTGCCAGTTCCCACAGCCATTCAGTCCAAAATAAACATATAGAGGCTTACATTAATTATAAACTGTTTGGCCTATTGTTCAGGCTTATTACTAATTACCTCTTACAACTTAAATTCACCCATAATTCTTGTCTATGTTTAGTCACATGGCTTGGTACCTTTTATCAGTGGGGCATTCTCATCTTGCTTCCTCTGCATCTGGATGATGACTGCATCACTGCCTTTCCTCTTCCCAGAATTCTCCTAGTATGGTGCCCCACCTATACTTCCTGCCTGACTATTGCCCAGTCAGTGTTTTATTAAACCAATATGAGTGACAAATCTTTACAGTGTACAAGAGAATTATCCCACAGCATAAATTAAACAAAAACTTTGTCCCTTTTCTAGCCATAGTATATACAGAAAGATTAGGAAACTGCACAGTCAGATTCATGTGACCTGACTTCATCTTTGGGCCCAGAAAGGAGATGGATTTTGATAATATAAAGGGGGAAATGTATGGTTGGGGATCTTGCCCTTTCTATTTATGGGGGGTATTGTAGTAATAGGAGCGGCGGGGCTGCGTCCCCAGCACCCCGGCCGCCTGCTAGCTTATGCCCCGAAATAACAACACACAAATTGTATTCATTTAAACACTGCTTGGCCCTTTAGCTCTAGCCCTTACTGGCTAATTCTGATATACCGAGTCATATATCAATCTGTTGATTTCATTGGTTAAGTAATAAAGAAACTGCTAGGCCCATTTGATAGGCTCACCCTTAGGTGGGTGGAGTAAACAGAACAGAATGCTGGGAGGAAGAGGAAGTGAGCGCAGAGACTCGACAGCTCTCCTCTCGGGGGCAGACACCTCAGAGAGACACTATGCCCTGCTCCTGGGCAGACACATGCGATGAAGCTCTGACCCAGGATGGACGTAGGCTAGAATCTTCCCGGTAAGACCGGTGCTCACAGATTATTAGAGATGGGTTGATCGGTATATCAGAATTAGCCAGTAAGGGCTAGAGCTAAAGGGCCAAGCAGTGTTTAAATGAATACAATTTGTGTGTTGTTATTTCGAGGCATAAGCTAGCAGGCAGCTGGGGTGCTGGGGACGCAGCCCTGCCGCTCCTATTACTACAGGGTATTGCAGGGTATCATGTTTACCCCAAGATAGAGCCCAATTACAACATGGTAGCTTTGTGGTGAGCAGAATAAAGATGTTTTGTGTGCCATCTCCAGGCTATCCTTGTAATAGATAGATGCAGACACAAACCTGAGATAAGGCTAAAAGTACAGATGGGAACTGGCAAATGGGGGTTTCCATAACAACGACTGTGTCTGTCACATGGACTTAAACTGTTAAAGTTAGGAAAAAGTAGATGGCACAAATAGACCAGGGGTCCCAAAAACAATCAAAAAAGTTTAGAAGGCCTTGGTCAGTAAAAACTTGGATCACTGAGTACACATTCTTTCGAGAGAGGCCAGCTCAGAAGTCACTTCAGCTTGCTATTTCAGTTGCTACTCTCAATCCAGAGAAGATAAGAACTCTTCTCTTGAGGAATCAATGCTCCATACCACTGTGCAAGGATGGGTAAGTCACTCACTCTTACTATACTCAGGGGTAACTTGGGTCTCAAATTGAAAGAGTATTCTTAAGAAGGACTGTTTGTATCAACAATATGTATTTATTCAAACAGAATTAGACTCACAGGGCTTGAGAGATAGCTCAGCGGTTAAGAGCATACATTGCTTTTCTAGAGGCCCCAAGTTCAGTTACTAGCACCCACATTAGGTGGCTTGCAACCACACATAACTCCAACTCTGGGGGCTTGGATGCCTTCTTCTGGCCTTTGTGAGTTCTGTATTGACATAGACATTTATACACACACACCAAAAATCCTAAAAAAATATATTAACAAAATTTGACTCATTGTAAAAATCTTCCCTCTTATCAATAGGATCAAAAAGACAATGGTGACACATAAGATAAACCTGTTATCATTGTGCATCAATTTACAGTTTAAGAAGTATTCTTAGATACCTTTAAGTAAGCATTTAATAAATGTTAATTGGCCAGCACATATTATTTCCTCCACAGTAAAATTTAAAAGCTATTTCAAAGTCTTGATCTAATTACAGAATGCCATATTTCTTTTGCATATATGTCAGGCTCTCACTCCAGAAATTTTCCATGCTAAACTTCCAAGTTTACTTCTTCAATGTATAGCTTTATTCAGTCCAGAAGCACAAAGCAAATCAGCTTAAACTAACAGAAATAAAGACGATGTTTTTCAGGGTGCATAACTTAACATTCTAGGGATCCGTGCCTGGCATGGTTGGCTTTGGTGCTATTATGTGTAAGCACTTGGTATTTATTTATTTGTTTGTTTTGCCTTTCAGCTTTACTTCACTTGCATGGGCTCAAAGCCCAGACTGGCTGCCTCCACATGGCAACTCTTAGCAGTCCCAGATCAATATTCCACCAGAGCTGTGGTCAGTTCAAAAACCCCACCCACTAGTCCTAGGGCTGAGTTTGTTGGCGACCTGGGATATCTTGTCTACCTTGGAGGCAGTTGCTGTACCTAATGGGATAAAGTGCCTTGACTGTGATATCTAAATCAAGTGTTCATCCTGAGAGCCATGGAATCGAGGTAGTTTTATGTGAATCACATAGATTAAAGAAGGCAGGAGTAATTTCTTAAGGAAATCAAGATGCTTTGACGCGAAGAGACTGCTAACCATAAATCTCTGGCAAATATCTACCATGTGTGTTGCCACTGGTCTTCTGTTCATAGCTATCTATATTTATTGAAGGTTCCTTTTGAAGGTTTTCCATAGAGGATTCTCCTCAAAAGATTCACCATTGGGGTATCCTTCCAGAATGTCTCACATAGAAGATTTGCCTTAGAAGGTTCCTTTCTAAACATTTTCCTTAGAGGGCTTCCATAGGGAATACTTTCAGACAGTTCCTCACAAAAACTACTCTCAGAAGGTCCCTTTCAGTGGATTCTGGATAAATGTTCCATAGGGCTGGAGAGATCAGTCTTATTATCCCACAGAGGACTCCTGTTCAGTTTCTGCCTATAACTCCTGTTCCAGGGCATCTGACCCCCTCTTCTGGACTTTGCAGGCACCTGCGCCCATATGTGCGTATGGGCTTAATGTACACTCACACATATACACACAATTAAAAATTAAATTAAATCTGAAAACATTTTCTGTAGAAGTTTCTCCACACGGGTTTCATGGTTACAGCTATGACATCTATGCATTGTGGGATGCTAGGTCTCCCAAAGCTCTGAACTTCTCACTTTTGTTTTTTTGTTTGTTTTGTTTTTTGAAATAGAGTCTCACATTTTAACCTTGGCTGGTCTGGAACTTCCTATGTGTTCTTAAACCTGGCTTCAAACTTATAGCAATTCTCCAGCCTTAGCCTCTTGGGTACTGGAATCACACATAGGGAAATGTCTCATTATCTGGAGTGGAACATGGTCTTCTGCTCTCTAGAAAAGATCTCTACCATGGCAGACTGAGCATGCCACTGTAGGAGTGGAAAATGGATCAGCGAGAATGGGATGAGCATCTTGGAAATCTAATCCAGCACAGCCAACCACGGGTCACCAACAGGAGCTGGGCATTGCCGTTAGATCTTGTTCATATTCTGCTTTATGGACTCCTTACATGCTTACAATGAAACTCTTTGTGTATATATGTACACACATACACACACACACATATATCCCATTTGAGATAAAAAATTCTTTTTACATGTGTGTGTATTGATCCTGTTCTGCCTTTCTGTGTCAAATAACTGTGAGTATGAACATGTATACTTATGTGCATATAAACATGTGTACATGTATGTGGTAGCTAGAAGTTAATTAATAGAGGCTGTCATTATTCAGTCACTGTCTACCTTGTTTGTTTGTGTAAAAGTATTTAACTGGCACCCAGGCTCACAGGTTTGGCTAGTCTGGCTAGCCAAAGGTCACTGATCTGTCTGTCTGTTCCTATCAACCATTGGGCTCACAATCCTGCCACCATGCCTGGCTCTCAGTATGTGCTTGCTTGGTATCAAACTCGGGTCCTCACACTTGTAATAGCAAACACTTTACCTACCGAAGGTCTCCGCAGCTCCAAGATCAGTCTTAATGAACTAGAAAGACAATCTGTGCTGTAGGAATACCTACCTCCAGTAGCCTTTAAGTTACCTGACCACTTGGGCGTGGCCTCTTATCCTATCTATATGCCAATATAAAGCACAAGTCCAGCCTCTTTTTCTGGCTGCGGGATTCGGTTGCTGTTTCCTGTTCCAGCAGAGGATTGTGATCTGTGAGTCTATTCCTAAATAAATAGCCCTCTATTACACTCAATTCTGAGCTAGTGTGGGATTTCTTTTAAGCATCCTTCTTCAAATCTGAGCTAAATAAATTTGAAAAAAAATAGTATAACATCAGGTGTTAGGCAAATCTGCCTTGTATGTATTTATTAGCACTATAATCTCTGTCTCCCCAGGAAGACAATTACTGATTGATTCGTCTGTCAGGAATATCTGTAAAAGATATCTTTGTAAAATAATTTTATTCCGTATGAGGCTGAGATCATAATGGGCTAAGGTTTTCTGCCCCCATGTGGATTTAAATATAGAAAGAGAGCCATTTATAACAGAAGCTGCGAGGCCACCAAGAAGATGAGCATTGCTGGGCTCACATCTCTTGAGGATTAATGTCCTCGTTTAGAGAACAAGCAGACTGCACTAGAAGGTTGTGGAGACCTCTAAGCATGAGAATCTCATTTCTCACAGTGGTGCTTTGTAGAGGAATCCCTGGGAAGATGCCCTTGTGTCTTGAATGTCTCTCGGCATTCTCCTCGGGAGGATCAAATGTAAAAAAGCAGCCCTGACAGCTGTCAGCTGGTGGCAGGCCCGATCCTACAAAGCCATCACATTCCCCACTTAAGACAGTTTTACAGGCACCATCATCCGATGCCACCAGATGAGCGTGCTTGGTGGGTACAGTGGATCAAGGCAAAACAAGACCGTCAGTTGTCACTGCTGAGCAGTGATCAGAAGAGCGTTGCACAAGTCACAAAGGTGTCTCCTCCTTTCGAGCTAACTTGGGTATCTGTTGCTTCTTCATCAGTCATTCATAGCTCTCACTCCTCCCTCCCCCTTGCATAGATCAAAAAAAAAATACTGAAATACTCAATTCCAGAGACACACTCAATTTATGATTTCCAACCCAGAGCAAATGTCTGTTTCCTTAGGCCCTAGCATCATCCAATATGCCTCTTTAACTCTCCTTCCTCTTTCCTGCCCCTGTTGTGTCAGAATAAAACCATTGAGCAGAGGGCTGTTCCTCAGGTAGTTTAAGAGACGCCTCCCACTCTCCTATAGCACCTTCCGATTTTGTCTTCTAGTACAATGTGATGCCCTCCTTTGTTACTAAGGTACTGAGAATGTTGACAAAGCCGTGTGACAGGGACTTTGTTTTGTTTTTGTTGTCTTTGAGCTACTACATCAGCCATCACCATCCTCTTAAATCTCCCGCAGAATAACTGACTTTTCCTAACGGAGAAAACCCAAAAGGAATATTTTCTGTCTTGTACTGTCTTCCCATTCCAACAGGAACCCTACTTTCATTAGGGTTCAGTTTCCACCCTTAAATTTCTCATGACTTTGGAGGAACTCAGCCATCATCATCATCATCAATATCTTCTTAATATAATCATTTTATTATTTCTAATTACTATACATAATTATTATTTATTATTATTATATGTATTGGTCTTGCTCACAGACTTTAACATGGAGTCAGTGTTGCAGGTGGTTTATTATTTTATGAAAAGATATTATCAGTATGTCTGATTTCTGCTTTGAATTAATGATGTCATGTTCTCAATCATGCATCTTCCCACTCCTACCCCACTTGCTGCCATGACTTATATTCGAAATCCTGAGTACAGTTTCTCTGTCATAGGCACCTTGAGCCCTACATGGTTTTTATTGTTGTTTGTTTGTTTTTGTAATGTTTGCACTTGGTCAATTTTAGGCCAGGGTCAATCCTGGCCCTGCTCCCAGGGGTAACGTCACTAGCCTAATGCTAATGCCATTTCCTTCTTTTCCCTATTTTAAATGCATGATTAATTGAATTTCTGCACCAAAGATTTGTCTGAACAGTAACTGGCGATTGGGGAAACACTTGGAGCCTGAGACTTAACTGAGCTCTTGAATCTGGCCTGGCCTTCTGCAGCACCATGCCCCTTCCAGGGACCCACACTGGAGGCTAGAGCACAGGCGGATGACTCACTGCTCAAGTTTGCTGGGATGCCCACCTTTATTCCTGTACAATTGCTAGGAGCCTCTTCTGATCTCCAAGTCTCAGTTTAGATGACAGATTGCCAGATTCCCCTTGCCGCATAGGTGGGTGTGAACTGCTGTTCACTGCGGTTGTGAACCAATAAGTCCCAAGAAAGGACAAGATGTGGGTTGTCCCAGTGGCACAATTCCCTCTTTGCCCGGTATTTTGTCTCCTACCTGTATAGTGAAAGGCAAAGAGAGCTTTGTTTCCATTTTTCATGTGAGACAGGAAAGCATACATTACTGCTCTCTTGCTTGCTTCCTCCTTTTATGAATAGGTGATCTGCTGGGGGAGGGGGTGTTGCTGAAAGAGGCCTTTCTTATGCATACATTCATCTCTCTGAGCGCCGCATCCTTTCTTCTTATTTATGTAAGCCATTCTATTCTTTTATTCATATGTACTCATCTTTTAAATTTTATTAATCTTATTGTTTCAATTCATGTTTCACAGACCTGATTCTGTTTAATCTAGTTCTGTCACTTAACTTAGAGAGTTGAGAATATTCTTGGCTATTTCAAGCAGCACTCATTCTTTTAGAGAAAAGTCCATTATCTGGGCACAGTGTATTGGCACAGTTGTTGCCTGCCCCAGGCTCTCTGGTCTTGTTCTCCACATGGGGTCCGTACCTAAGGTATGCCATCAGTTTTATGAACCGGCTTCTGAAGGACAATAACCCCAGTTTGATGTTTCCTGTGGCGCCTTCTAGCTATGGTGTTTGTAGTACACAGCACAGTGCTGTTGTGGCCCGTTGTCTCAGTTTCCTGCTTTCTAATGTTCTTGCTTTCTTAGAGTTCCAGTTGCCTGGGGCAGGGCACGGCCTGCTGTCTTTAGCGAGTGTCCAGTAGGCAGCACTGGGACACATGGCCATGTCCAATTCCTCCCAATTCAGAAACTGCGTTTTCCATTTATTTCGTCTTGTGTGCAACATTTGCAGCACCTTCTTCTATCTTTTCCTTTCTTCTTCCTCAGTGCATTCCGTTCCCATCAACCAGCGCTTCTAAGATGTGGGGCTGGTTGGAAAATGCTTCCGTTTTCAGAATACTTGGTTAGAGTTTCTTGCATTGACTTAGGACTTTCCAGTTGTTTTATTTTTTTAACGCAGTCTAAATAACAAGTGCAATGAGTTGACGGGAGATGTTTGTGATCAAATACTATTTGTGCAAATTTTGCTCTGGTCAATTTTCATTACATATGGGCAGGCTGTTCCCTGTGTTCTCTGTTCTGTGAGCATACCCACTCTTTGCGGAGCCCTGTAGCGCTGATTGGCCCATCTCAGCCAAACTACTTAGCTACAAATGTAGTTTTCCTTGAATTCTCACTGAATTGTTAGAATACTTTTCTGCTGAACAACAAGGCTACCCTGGATGTTTCCCATAGTATTTATGGTGCACCTTCCATTTTTGTTTCTGATGGCCCAGAAACTTCTGAATCTATGGATGTGTTACTTTCTGTGACACCCATCATCACCCACTGTGACAAAATGACAGGGCTTCTCTAGTAGAGAGAAACAGAGAGACAATATCAGCTTTAAGAAGTAATACAGTTTATTCAGCATTTATTATCATTTGAAGGTGTGTAAGGTTGGTGCAGCGGTCTCAAACGTGCAATAGCCGAACCCATGATCCTAACAGATGAACATAAACAATAAGTTAGTGGTTGAAATGCTAGGTCTGAACACAATCAATTTGGTCTCGATGCACAATACCAAATTGAACACTTTTTATTTCTGAGTAATGTTGGAGCATGAATCTGATTTTTATTTATAACACTTGACTACAGACGCAATCAAATTTCTAAGCTCATTCCAAATGACTTATTATCAGGAAAAACTACAACAGCATTTTATATTTCAGAGCGTGCTGTGTTCCTTAAGGGTAACTATTTAATCATAGTTTTAAGAAATGTGAACAGAGAGTGAGTCTATTTTCATTGGGAGATAATGTTCTGTAATATCAGAGGAAGACAGGCCGTATAGCATGTCAGAACGGTGAGAATTCACTCTGGTGTTCGAATGGTGGGAGCTGCAGTGGCCAGCACGTGTCTCACTGAAGAGAAAGCAGTCTCAGAACACATGCCGTCACAGGAGACAGTCGGTACTCCCAGGGCTAGCTTGGAAGGAGGAGCTCCTGAAATATTCAGTGATCATGATATCTGGCATAGTCGAGAGAGGAATCAAACATTCCCGAGGCCTTCCCGGGGAGGGAAATAAACAGTGGGGACTTTGGGATTTGAGGGACACTCATCAAAGGGCCCAGTGAATGTGCGTCAAGGGATCTGTGAGCTGTCAGTTCAGAAGGAGGACCAGTTCCTGGGGTAAATGTGTCTCATCTACCAGAGCACTGAGTGCCCTGGATTAAAGATAAAATTTTCTGCTCAACAAAATATTTCAAGATTTTTGTTGTTGTTGTTGAAAGCCATACTTAAGTCATTATGTCATCTTTCCCCTACGATTTTCACTCGATGAGATGCCTACCCTGTTGGCATCTGAGATCGCCTATCAATACTGGAACACTATTTAAAGCAGATGTACCTGGCACATCAATTACTCGTCACCGCTGTGCCATCTCCATCACAATTACTGAGGACATGTGCACATGACAAGTTTCAAAACACAGCTCAAAGGGAATGAAATCATTCAGAGGCACACACTAAAAATATTCAGCTTATCTCATACTGAACACACTTATAGGAAGATTTACTAAACTGTAAAGGGGCATTGCTATGGTTTACTATAATTAAAAAAAAATTTCATTAAAATGGAATGTGGAATCATAAAAGAGGCCAGGGCACTATAAAACATTTAAATTTATATTAAAATAGATTTCCCATTATTATTACTTAGCTACTATTTTTCTTTGAAAAAAATTAGTTCACTTTCATAACGTGAAATTTTACTAAGGGAAAAGTAGTTATGATAATCAATATTTCTATCATTGCCTTGTTTATGATTTTTCTATCAAGTTGATTTTACTATTCAAGTTTAATAGTTTGCTTTATATCCCCAAAATGAACTCTCTTTGTGTCCTAGTAGCTTCTTAGTGGCTGGGAAAATATTCTTATTTATCAAGAGCTTCTTTCATAAGCAAGACTCCTAGTGTCTACCCTTTCCTCATGGAAACATTCCTTGAGACTCTCCACACAGAGAAGCCATCATCAGGGTTGGCCAGTCAGTTGTTTCCCTTCTTTCTCTAGTATTGACATTATTTTTTGTTGTAAAATTATTTATTGTTGATGATTTATCCTTTTGTTCAGATGTCGTTCTTTTTGACTCAGTTTTTACTTCTTTTAACAACGCTGAACTTTTTACCCCTCAGCTAAAGAAAACAATGATGTAGTCAACTAGAAAATGGCAAGTTCCTTTCGTCACCTTTTATCTTATTTGTAATTATTAATTGTGTGAAATTTTCAAAGGTATCCCCCGCTTACTCTACCTCTTCACTAGGGCTCCAGGTCGGTGTGCTGTGGGATAGTAGACTGTGTGCCGTCAGTTGACTGCATTAGGAAAGGAGGAAATAAATACTGTTTGCTATCTGTATGAGCCATAAAAATGAAAAAAAAATCCTTCCTAAAAACAACAAAACAAAACTAATGTCATTAGGCAGGACGTGAACTTTTGTTCCCAATTTTACTTTCTGAAAGCTTTGTATTGCCTCCAGGCCAAATCATGAACAAGGGGCCCAAAAGCCAGATCCTAACCACAGGACCTAACCCCAAGGCTGAGAGTCTCCTGTGAGGTTTCATCAGGGGACCTGCTCCCTCGGGCGTCTTTTTCCTCAGTGCCTCCTGTTTGCCTCCTATTTGCGGATGTGACTTCCGTAGTGACTCCAGTGGCCGACACTCTCATCCTAAGCTGCCAACAAGTCTCTGTTAGACTCCTCTTTGTTGAAAGCTTGTTTTCCCTCCTGTCTATTATTAAAGCTGAAAATACTCAGAGGAAAACTAATTAGTAATTTCTCAGAATTAAAATGTCTAGGAACTAGGAAAAAGAAGAATAGACTTGAACTTGATCGCTTTCTTTGGGCTTGTGCACTTCAGCCCTGCTTCTGAAAAGCAAATGCCCTTCTACAATTCTGTGGCTCAGGCCTCATGGAATACACCCTGTTAGTAAGACCAATAGAAAATTAAGGCTCTCGATTGCTGTGTAAACACTAGTCGACTTTTCTGTTTCTGCTGCAGGAGATATTGAAGCTATTTGTCTTTTTAAGCTTTGCAAATGTAAAATATATTAATGTGAGTTACTTTAGTCGATTATGAATTCACCTCACCATCTATTAACATATCTCAGCTCTAACTCGACAGCACTTGTACCTGTGTTATTCATTATTCATTATACTATAATCCAGGGCTCTCGGCTGAGACTATGAAACACAACTATCCAGACCAAAGTCAGGGATCACTGACTCAGGGGATACAGATTCAATCACCCAGTTACTTCAGTAGGCTAGACCAGCCATCACTCAACTGCAGTGTGACTTTTTATGTAGCTTTGGGCTACCATCCACGATTGAAACATTCTAATTGCCTCCAGCACCACCTCGAGCTAACTTGCCCAAGTATCGTGAAATTTTAGTGACTTTGCCAATAAATGAATGGTCCAAGACCCATCCTGGATATTTCCATCCAGCTGAGTTTTTCAAACCTCAGTTTTTGCTGGGCAGTGGTGGTGCACGGCTTTAATCCCAGCACTCGGGAGACAGAGTCAGGAGGATCTCTGTGAGTTTGAAGCCAGCCTGGTCTACAAAAGCTAGTCCTAGGACAGGCTCCAAAGCTACAGAGAAATCCTGTCTTGAAAAACCAAACAAACAAACAAACAAAAACAGCAAAAAGCAAAACAAACAAAAACAAAATAAAAAAACTCTCAGTTTCTACAGAGAGAGTTCAGACTGAGCTGAAGACATCAGTCCTACAAACTGCCAATCCTAGGTCAGACCCACCTGTCAGAATCTGTAGTCTTTCTTCCCACGTTCCCCCTTACGAAGAATTTCAGCCCAGTGTGTTTGAGGCAAAACCCTGAAACAAGCATGGTGATCTCGAGCGATTTCAAACTCTAGAATGAACTCCATGTCAGGGCAAGCAGCAGTCACCTGCAGATGTGAGTTTCTGAGTTTTAACTGAACATCTTAAAACCTATGCACTGGGGATGTCTAATGATCCAGTTACAAAGGATGAGCTACTAACCTTATTATGTCTGGTCACTGAAATCAGACCCCTCAAAAGCTAAAAATTCAATTTTTATTCACTTAAGAAGTGAGCTAAAGAATATTTTGCCATGAATGTATATATACAAAACTTTAACATATTATTAAAAGTGCTTTTTCTCTAGGTTAGAAAATGTCAGATGTTACATTAATCTATATCTGAATACTTATTTTTATTAAAGACAGATACATGGACAACTGCTTCTAGCGGTAGTCTCATCCTGTGGGTCTTGACCCTCAGGGGTCACATATCAGACTGTATGCATATCAGATATTTATATTACAATGCAAAAGAATAGCAAAGTTACAGTTATGAAGTAGTATTGAAATGATTATATGGTTGGAGGCATCACCACAACATGAGGAACTGTCTTAGGCAGTCACAGCACTAGGAAGGTTGAGAAGCACTGACTGCTTGCTAGCCGTGAAGGGAAATAGGAATGAGATTCCGCTACACAACTGAAAACCTAAATAACACATAGAAAACAATGGCTTTTCTGTCTTAGGCAAGAGGCAGTGAGGAGCAACCATATTCCAGAGAAGGAGAACTGATGCCAGCTTCACAGGCCACACTGAATGCCTCCAGTGCTTGACCAGGTTAAAAGAAAGAGCAGTGTTTCTGCTTTGAGGGGTCAGGGTTGAGAATCCAGGGAGGTTTGCGTGTGCAGAACCAGCAGGACAGAGAGTCGGTGAGAGAAAGCATAGCAGCAACCAGGTCTCAACAGTCTGCTAAAGAGCCATCTAGAAGTTCTTACTCGGCAGTGCTACATTCGTGTTGCAGAGCAGCTATGTAAGGAGGGGAAGAACTGGGCTAAAGCAGAAGCAACACGTAGAGCTGTACATGGCTCTTGTTCTCCACCGCTAAAGTGGAAAATTTCGCGATACATAGATCGGGCTGATGGAATCAAGGCGAGTGTCGCAGTCAGAGTTAGTTCCAGAGTAAAGGTTACTCCCACGCTGTCTATCAGAACTTTAAGAAAGGCCACAAGGGTCAATCTCTTTCTACAAAGCTCAAAAATATTTAAAAGAATTCAGCATCCAAAAGTGTAAATTCACAATGTCTATCTATCATCTGTGAGGAATTTGGGAGACCTGCAAGCTACCAGGGAAAGTCTATAATAAAGAGAAAACTATAATGAGGGTGAGAAAAGACACAGAAAGTATAACAGGAGCAGCATAAAAGAGATTTTTAGAAATTATAAACAAGCTCTGTGTGGTCACATAGGAGAGAAAAGCACACGCGCTAAAAAAATATGGATGGGGGAAAAAAGATCCAAGTGAGACTTGGAGAGTTAGAACTTACTGTGCGGAGATGAAAATGACACGGGATGGTACTGACAGCTAGTAAGGATGAACGAAGGGATGACTAGAAACAGTCCCTTAAAGGAAGGCAGAAGAGAGAGAAAAGGAAACAACAACAATAAAAAAGAACACAGAAAAGGTCATTACAAGGTGACAGATTATTGTTCAAGAGAATCGGTGTTCACATCTGAGGTATATGCTTTAACAGATCATTTTAAATGTAGACATTATCAGATTCTGTTCCCAGAGAAGACACATCAGCAAGATAGAATTTGAGCTATAAAGAAGCAAATACACTGAGAGTAAATGTAAGTAAACCAATATGAACACACTCTATAAATATTAACTGAAATAACACTCAAGTTATTATAACTCAAGTTATATTAATATCAAGAAAGATAAACCCAGATAAACATATTACCCAAACCAATATTATCATCATTTCATAGTGACAAAATTTGATACATTTATAGGTGCATGTCTTTGCACCTGGTGGTGGATAAACATTTATCAATATGTAATATGTGAGCTTATAAAAATACATAAATGAAATGGATAAATCTACAACTAAAACAACAGCCTGTAGTATCCTTTTCACAATAACCAAGTGCACAGAAAACTGATCATCTTAGAAGACATTAACAATATTAGTAAATAAATTGACCCAAGTGATGGAGCCCTGCAACCATCAACAGAATTGTAAAGCAAACATAGAATATTGACCACGGTAGATTCTACTCTAAGTCACCCATGCATACACACACACAAACCCTTTCCCAGTAGGTTATGAAAAGTATATCTTAGGAAAAAACTTGGAATTAAGATAGAATACAATAACAGAAAAATATCTGCAAATTTTCAAGTATTTTAAGACAAGCAACAAACTCCAAAGTAGTCTGCAAGTCATAGAAAACTAAAATTTGAATATAATGAAAATTAAAGTACTATACAAAAATTTGGGCTTGAGGGCTTTTTAAAAACAAATGCTGTTTGTACACACACATACATACATGCATACACACACAGACATGCACTAACACATTCAGGCACACATACACACAAGCACGCATACACAAACGCATGCATACACACACACAGACATGCACTAACACACTCAGGCACACATACACACAAGCACGCATACACACACACATGCATACACACAGAGAGACGTGCACTAACATACTCAGGCACACATACACACAAGCACGCATACACACACACATGCATACACACACACAGACATGCACTAACACACTCAGGCACACATACACACAAGCACGCATACACAAACGTATGCATATACACACAGAGACATGCACTAACGCACTCAGGCACACATACACACAAGCATGCATACACACATGCGTGCATACACACACACATGTACACATGCACACACACACACATAAATTAAGAGACCTATCAGTGGTCTTCTCTCCCAATTCAAAGAACAATAAAATTTACAAATTTAGGCAATGAAATCAGAAACAATCATTTAAAAGTAAAGCAGAAACCAAATAAATAAACAATAGTAAAACATCACTAAGCAACAAGATCAACAGAAGAAAAACAGAATCATTGAGAAATTCAACAAACTTTCTAGTTATTTAACTAGACTTAATGGAACAAAAAAAAAGATTAACAGCTACAAATTACCAATATTAGAAACAAGAAAGGGAATATTGTCTACTTCTCTGAGTTGATGAAGATAATTCAAGAATATGGTGAGTGACTTTATCCCAAATAGACACCCAGACAAACTCCCAAAGCTCATTCCTTAAAGACATGGTGACTGCTTGGATATGGTAGAGGCAGAATTTGTGTTTTAATAATGTCATAAAGAAGAATGCTCTAGGCTGCCATGTTTACTGGTGAATTCTGTCAAACACAGAAAATATTGCACAAACTTCTCAGTCTGTGAAGAAAGGACAGATGTTATAAGAAAGCAAAACTATTGTCCAATACCCTCATGAACACAGAAGTGGAATTTCTTTAAAGATTTATTTTTAATTATGCATATGTGAGTGCCAGGAATTGAACTCAAATCTTTTGGAAGTGCAAAACACATACAACCAATAATATAGAATAGACAACCTAGAGCTATTCAGGAATACAAGGATGATTTAACATCGGATGCATGATATTAGCAGGCTAACACACGCACAAACACACACACACCTTATTAAAAGCCAAACTTGGGGGGTGGGACATGTGGCTATCTCAGTAGATATAGAAAAATTGTTTTGTATATCTGAAAGCAATTTATGATTTCAGAACAAAAAAAAAAAAACAAAATCTGCCAGCAATCAAGAACTAGATGGGAACATTCTCTGGCTGATAAAGTTTGCTTGGGAAGAATTTGTAGCTCACTATAGTTGGTAGAGGCTTTCCCAGTATTCTGCTGGCCAGAACCAGGGCAGAAAAGAGAATGAAAGCAAAGCAGGTATCCAGACTAAAAGTCAAGAAATAAAACCTTCTTTCAGATTATGATTTTATGCTGAAGCTCTCAAGGAATCTGCAAAATGGATCCTGAAACTATTGATTGTGGTAAAGGCATGAGGCATCAATGGAATGCCTATACACTGTCCTTAAATACAATTGAAATTAAACACATTTTGTTTGTTTAATTTCTCAAAATGAGAAAGCACCAGGGATACATCTACAAACACTTATAAGACATCTATGCCCAAAACTACAAAAATTCATGGTCCGATGAAAGATCAGGTACAAAGATATAGAATCTTTGTTGATCAGAATAGTCAGTGATCTTAGGACTTCAATTTTATAGAAATGTGACAAGAGACTTAACAGAAATAACATATTTAAGACTAAATATTGGTATTATGAAGACAAATGAGCCAATTAAAATGGTAATCTTATTAATAGACATTCCCATAGAAAGTTTACAGATTGCACATGAATACATAAGATGCTTAGTCACAGTTGTTAGGGTGTGTAAATTGAAATCATGGGCTGCTACGTTCCAGATGATCATTCTGCACTACCCAGGATTCTAAGATGGCTTCTGATGGCCTCAATCCTAAATGATGTGTGTGAGCTGTGGTGTCAGCTCCTTGTCTTGAATTGGGTGGGGGCGATAATTATGATATTCTATAGAAAACGGACTTTAAAGATTTGTCTATCAGTCAACTAACCTTAAAAACAGGGAGAGCATGTGAGTTGTCCAGACTCAGTAACATGAGCTTACAGTCTGGAGCGGGAAGTCCATTTAGTGGGGGCCGTCAGCGGGCCAGAGCCAAGAGAAAACTCTGTACCTGGGCTGGCTTAGAGGATGGAATGATACCATGTGTTGAGGAATGCCAGCAGCTTGGAGCCAAAGGAAACACATGGAAGGACATGAGCTTGAGAAGGATCTACAGCTCTGAAGAGAACACAGGCTGCATGGTGACTCTTACTTAGTCTGCATGTCTTTGATAAATGATTCTGCCATACTGGACCCGGGCTTTTGGCCAACATGACTGTGAACTGATAAATGTAAGTTTTTTTGAAACTGCTAAGTGGAAGTTTGTCACATGACTGGAGTAGACTAAAGTAATCATGGCATATACCCGAGGACCTAAGTAGCAATAAAAACTGAAAAGCACTGTGGGTAAGAATGCATTGGTGTTGCTATTTTGGAAAACAGGTGGATAATGCAAAACCAGCTTCCTGAAACACGACACAGCTTACCTACTCTTTGGGATTTACCTTCCTCAAATGAAAACATATGTCCTAAACATGGTACCCTGACATTCAGAGCAGGTTCATTTAGACACAATTGGACCCATCAACAGCTTAACTGATCAACAAAATATGGCACAGAATATTACTTAGCAAAAAAAATGAGATGATATGTTGACAAATGAATCCTAAATAATCTTGCTGAGAAAAAAAGTCTGACTAAAAGACTACATTTTATGGACATATGTATGATGATTCCACTGATGCAGAATCCTAGAAGATTCGAACTCATTTAAAGCGAGTCTTAGTTATAGAACGTAGACCAGCCCAGTGGTACCCGAGATGGGCAATTTAGGCTATTAAAGAAACGTGGGGGCAGTGGTCTGTTGTCTTGAATATGGTTGCCATTCCATGAACACATGCATGCATCAAAGCTTGCATCCCTCAGCTGACGGCAGCTCACTGGGTGGAAAGCATAATGAATTTGCAATTCGACATCTCTGTAACGTAAATACAAAGTGGGAGGTAAAAGTGTTACCTGTCTCTCGCCGATTCCAGGTAGTTCAAAACTTCGCTAAGAACAGTATTTCTTGTTTTAACACATTCCTTCCTAGATTGAGCTGTCAGGATAAAATAGTCAAAGAGCTTTGCTATGCCCTTACAGTAACATTGACTGTCTTTTATTCTGTTTATTAAATACCACCGCATTAATTTTACATAATGAAATCTGACTTAGGGGAACCAGTGACTCTTCCAGGTCCACAAAGAGAAGATCTGAGGTCAGTCCTCCCAGCTTTGCCTGAGTGCAGCTTTTTGGCTGAGTACTTCTAAATATGATCGGCTGACCAGTATTCACTCCCTAGTAACCTTCCTTCCGGCCCAGCTTTGCTCTGCTCTCCGAGTTCTCACTTGGTCACATCCACTTCCCAGGAGATGTCTTTCCCCAGAATTTCACATTCAGTGCAGAGATTTTTCTGTGATCTGCGGGATTTAACAGCACAGCTCTTGTTGATGCTAATGGGGGCAAAGTCGTGGAGCAGAACTGGATTCATTGTGCTGAGAATTCATACCAGACACAAAGCCATCACTAACATAACAGCTCACAAATTGCCAGGGTTTAATATAATTCCAAGCCTCACTTTTATTTTCTACCATTTCCTTTTCACTCAGGAAGAAAAGTGGAAGGAAAAACCATTGTATACAAGATAATATATAATTTTTTTTCTCCTGTGGAATTTAGCTTCACTTAAAAAGAGATGGTTTAAATCCCCGAGGAGACCTCTCGCAGAAGGGGCCCGGGATAAGCATCTGCCTTGTGCCTGCGTGTATCACTCCAGAGAGACTGCATATAACATAATATATAATGAAATAAACTGTTAAATTCTAATTAATAATTATTAATTAATCTTTCAAATTAGAGGGAAAATAGGCTCATCAGAAAATTTCAGCCTTATAAATCAGCCCCAGACCCTCTTCCTGCCTTAAGTGTCCCATATTGTCACTACATTCAGACTTGCCTGGAGGGTGAACTGACTGATAGCCATCTGTTCAGCTTCAGAGCAACCTCTTCACACTACAGTTCACACTTAAAACTATAGTATTACTGCATGCATGTGTGTGTCCCTACTGTATGTGTGTATGTGTGTTGTTACTGCCTCTGCCATTATTGTACACTTGTTAATGCATGTGTTGCTATAGTACGAGTGAGTGTGTGTATGTGTGTGTGTGAACGAGTGTGTTGGTGTGTGTGTGTGTGTGTGTGTATCGAGTTCATAGGTCAACGTTGTCAAGTCATATCTCCCCTTTCACTTTTATGTGGGTCCTGAGGATTGAACTTGAGTCGTTTAGCTTGGTGTCATGCACCGTCACCCTCTAACCTATTTCACTGGCTCCATGGTGACATTTTTATGATGAATCTAAAATAAGGATGGTGAGAAACAAATTGCCAAAAATATCCATAGAAACAGGATGGAGCATCATGGAAGGTGTTGCCAACCAGGCCTGACCGTGCCCCTCTTATTTCTTCTCAATCTATGTCCTTCTTTTTCTATTTCAGATGATCCCATTAGGTTTTAATTACTTAGAAATGGGAGCATGAAGAAAGTTGGGGACTGGAGGTCGATTTCATGGAGCTAGGGTATTACCATCATCATCATGTGGTTGTTGCTGCTGTTGTTTTCAGAGTTCTCAGGTATCTCCTGCTATACTCACATGCTCATCCTACACACATATTTTAAAAATTAGAAACAAAACATAACCATTTATTTGGCTTGAAGATAGCATTTTTTCAACCTCATTTCCCACATTGTAGAAGTTCCATCTTGATTGTATGGGCAAAGCAATTGCTATGTGATTAAGGCAATCATTCTCAGCCATACGTGCACGCTTGGGCCTTATTGACACTACCCACTGCAAGGCTTGCTTTATGTATTGGTTCTTGTTGGTTTGGCTTTGGAATCCACTGTCTCCACCACTCCACATACTCCTCATCCCAACACTAGTGCCCGTTGGGCTTTTCAAACATCACATGAATTTCTCATTTTATTCTTACAGAGGGCTTTGCAGTTCTGACCCAGACAGCAACCTACCCTTAGTAATGTGTTGTATTAGGAGTGGTGGGGCTGTGTCCCGCCACCCAGACGCCTGCACGGCTAGCTTTACCCAAAATAATTACACGGAAACCGTATTCTTTTAAACACTGCTTGGCCCATTTCTACCTAGCCTCTTCTTGGCTAACTCTCGCACCTGGACTAGCCCATTTCTAGTGTAGCCCACGAGGTGGCTTACCAGGGAGATTCTAGCCTACGTCCATCCTGGGTCGGAGCTTCATCGCATGTGCCTCAGAGAGCAGAGCTCTCGCGTCTGCCCTGGAGATGGGAGCATGGCGTCTCTCTGAGCTCACTTCTTCTTCCTCCCAGCATTCTGTTCTGTTTACTCCTCCCACCTATGTTTTAACCTATGAGGGCCAGCCAAGCAGTTTCTTTATTGCTTAGCCAATGAAATCAACAGATTGATATATGACACTCCCACATCAGTAATGTGTTTGTGTTTGAATGAGGATCTATCCAAACTCTTCCCACTGCAGCTTCCGGTCCAGGACATTTCCCAAACAAAGGCTCTGCCCTTTATTGTTTTTAATCTCTTCTAGCTAGGTTTTTCTCACTTTATTAGGTCTTTGATTAGTG
This sequence comes from Microtus pennsylvanicus, assembly GCF_037038515.1. Taxonomy (NCBI): domain Eukaryota; kingdom Metazoa; phylum Chordata; class Mammalia; order Rodentia; family Cricetidae; genus Microtus; species Microtus pennsylvanicus. The sequence continues at coordinate 209,411,700 of NC_134579.1, forward strand.
TACATCCTATATTTGAGTAGAAATTTTCACATTTATGCTAGGCTTCTGTTGAGAAAGCTTCATGCTACAAGGTTTCCCCTAAATTAAATGTGTTAAGGTTTAGTGCTGTTTCACAGTTGCAAGCATGGGAAAAATGGTTTATTTTTAAAATCCAGTTCTGTTTTTAAAGCCGTCATGTGAATGCTGACCGTGTTTAAAAGTTCTGTGTGCCTCAGAGAATAAGGCAATGAAGAATAGCCCTGTCTGCTGTAGAATCCCACGGTTGGCTGGGGAAGCCTAGGAACCATATGGGGATGCCTAGAAACTCTATGAGCATCTCACTTCATGGAAACAGCTCAGACAAAAGCTGGGAGTGTGAGTTATCCCTCCCCATATTCCTCCTAGAGGAAAGCCTTGAGATTAGGGACTAGGCAGGGTGTGCAGAAAACAGTCAGATGCACGTACCTGTCTGAGAGCCACCTTTGTCAGAGACAGGAGGGGATGTGAAGTCAGAAGTCAAACATGACATTGTGAAAGTTTTAAATATCAGATGTGAGGAGTCGAGTTTCCATGGCATGTAGGTAATAAAAGCCATTAAATACTGAAGGGTGATGGTTCAAATCGGAAATAAATATTTGGACATTTGCTATGTCAGCCCTTCATCAGGGGAACATTTACACATGGAGTTTTAAGGTTAAGGTAAATTCACCCCCTCTTTCCTTCCCGCCTTTCTTCCCCCTCCCTCTGCCTTCCTGTCTCTTTCTGTGACAAAGCACTCATTTATCAGAGATCCTAAAGGTAGTTTCAAATTAGCAACAGGGTAGTGAAAACCCATGGAAAATGAGCTAGAACTACAAGCTAGAAAATCCAGTCCCCCAGGATGGGTATTTTGTAGCATGTTCAGGATTTACGGGGCTATATAATGCTGAGCACATTTACTTAAAAAAATGCTGTTACATTTGTTTTGATCTGCTATATAATGTGACTCCCACCTAGACGGTTCTGGACCACTGAGGATAGAGCCCATTATCCTGACCACTCTGCTACATCTGCTTGTATTTTAAGGGCTGGTGTTTGTGAACCAAGCAGAAAGCTAAGGAAGGCAGAGCGCAGACCACAGGGTGACTGTGCTTAGACTCTTCCTGTTGTCTTTGCCATGCTGATGGATGATAATAATTTTCTTTTTTCCTTGCTGATAATAAATCCAGTCTTCTATTGGGGCATAAGTGTTTTCCGACTTTCTCTCAGCTTAGCCTTGATAAAATTAGCCATTGGAGGAAACCAACAGTGTGCCATGCCCTGGCCTCCTAGGGCTAACCCTAGGGACTGGCTTTGCTGTTACATTGGTTGGGGCAAGTAAGTAGCCTGGAGATGCTCTTAAGGTTGGGTGCCCCACGTCTAAAGTGAACAGCCCAACACGTTGTCAGGGAACCAAGTATAAGCTGAGGGGTTTCTTCCCCAACGAAGGATGCTCTGACTGGATTTCATGGTCCAGAATGAAGTAGTCTAATGGCCAATGTGGGTTTGGCGGGCACCTGCTTGACATTCTCTGTCCAGAAGAGAACCAACACCAATTGAGAAACCTTCCTGGGGCGGGCCAGGGCACCGCTCAAGTCCATGACAATAATACCTGTTGTGAGGAGCTTTTGTATGCTGTCAGTGACTGTCAAATTAAATTTTTTTGTGTTCTAAGATGGCAGTTTTAGTCCTCCTCCAGGTATGAGAGTTTTCTTGCTTAAACTAATTCACTCCCTCCCTCCCTCCTTCTCTCTATCTCCCTTTAAAAAACACACAGGGCACGTTTTTGTGTGTGGCATATCTTAGCTGGCTAAATATTAAGCCTGGATTCTATTTTAAAGTTTGACCTTTAAGGATGACCTTGACCAGACATCTCAGTGGGTGGGTGGTGATGGAATCAGGGGACCAGTAATAAAGCCAACAGAATAGAAACCCAGACATTCCACAATGTTCCAGAGTTCTCCCCGCTTGACAGCTGCCCATCTCTGGTCCTCACAGGTCATGAACAAAATCTGTGAAAGACATCCACTGAGAGATTCTTGTCTGTACACAAGCAACTTCACTCTGCAAGAGAGAACTTCCAAGACAATTATTGCTGATGAGAACTTCTAGCTGGAAAAGTTAAAATATTTAATGAATATAATTTCATAACCGAAGAAACCATGAGCTGAACCTGCTCACAATGATAATTTGGGGTTTAATTAATTAATGGCTAAAGTACTTTGGAAACACAAAGGACTATATAAATGCTAAACATTATTAAATGTTAATAGCCATGTTCTCAAATAACACTGATATTAATTTAAATTCCTAAACCTTATTATCAGAATGAAATGCATGCTAATGAGGCTTTCCTAATAAATATTTTGTTTATGATGTATTTAGAGTGGTGTTACTTATCTTACCATTGCAAGTATAAATTACTGTGCTTGGCAAAAGGGTGGCTGCCTTTTCTTCGTGATAATTAAAATGGAAATGTAGAGAAATATAATGAATATATTAGGCAAGAAAGTTTCTTTCAGAGCCACGGAGGTTCACTTTACACTGAGCCAATGATTCTATTTCTTCTTCCAGCTCTGGTTACAGTATTTTGCTTTTCCACTTTTTGGGTTATTGGACTTTCTTAATTTATTTAACGAATCATAATGAAATTTTCAAATAAACTGAATTAAGAGTTAAACATCTCAGGGAATTTTCTGGAAATCTCATCTCTTGAAGCAATCGGGATTATTTTGGGGTGTTGTCAAGCAGGATAGAAACTGATTTTTATATTGCTTCCTTTTTAGATTTGATCTCTGACCCCTAGATGGGCAGTGAGCTTGCCTGGATTTCCATCCCAAACATGTTGATTGGAACATGAGGCTAGAGCCTGCTTCTCAAGTGTAGACTCTTTTGTAGATCAATTAACAAAGACCCAAATGGAATCTTCAGATAAAATGCACGTGCAGTACATGTATATGTGCTGTGGAACAATCTTTTATGTACACTGTGAATATTATATTACTTTCATTGGTTAATAAAGAGCTGATTGGCCAATCACTAGACAGGAAAAGGTTAGGATGGACTTACTGGTAAAAAGAGAGCTTGGTATAGGAGAGGATGGAGTTACCAGAAGATGCAGACAAATGCAATATGAATATGCTATGCTGAAAAAGGGTACTGCCACATGGTAGAGTATAGATACAAAATATTGGTTAATTTAAGTTGAAAGAGCTAGTTAATGACAATTCTAAGCTATCAACCAAGCTTTTATAATTAATATTAAGTCTCTGTGCTATTATTTGGGAGCTGGCTGGTCAACCTGATTAAAAGTTCTGCCTACATATATGTGTATATATAGTTAATATTTTTTTAGATTTTTTTTCAAAGCAGGTGGTTGTTTCTGCTTACCATGGCTTAGTATAGTTCTCCTTCAAGTTTATAGGTTTAAGTTGAACATACTGTTGAATCTTTTGAAATGTAAAACTTTTTAAAATTTCTTCTTACTGGTAGAAAGGTTACACTTATTTTATGGATAAAATCTAGAAGCCATGTTATGTGTTAGCCAGCACTCAACATGCAAGCATTATCATGCTCCATTGTTATGACAACCCTGTGAAGTGACCTCCTTACAAAAGCCTTCATGTACACGTTGATTTAAAATCTTTGCAAATCTAGAATAACAGAATACTAAAGCAGGGTTGTGGAGTTGCTTCATAAAGTGAAGGGATGAGTGGGTGCCTGTTAGATCTGTATGTGTCAAGATGTAAAGGCCTGTGCAGATGTGGATAACCAAAGGGAGTCCCCAGACAGACCAACAGCGCATCCACCCAGATGCAGCTGCAGTGTGAATGGCCAAACAGCTCCCAATGCAGTCAGAGTCCAGTTGTACCAGATATGGCTTCCTGCTGCCTCATTGATTCTCCCCCTAAAAATGCAATTTTAAGGCCTCTACCTAAAAGTTTTGTGGTTGAGTTTAAGTAAGAAAAAAGAATTCTTGTTCCTCAAATCATATTTTAGATAATGCTAAAAAATTATTATTCATCGTATCTAGCTGATACTCAACCTCACTGACAATGGCTAACATACCCTGAATAGTCACAGTGTGTGCACTGTGTATTAGACATGTGCCGTCCAACTCCACATTCTCAGCATCTCACTATCTACCATTACCTGCAGTAATTCATCCTAATTCTACAGATACCTACTCAGGAAGCATTGAGCTTGATTTCAGAGTGTATGTGCTGGATCCCTGCACCAATGGCTTGAACTAAATATACTAATGACTATTTTTGGGGAAGAACTGTTTAGAAAGGGGAAAATATCTTTAGCTGATTGAACAATTGAAGCAACACATATACACAAAACATCTGCAAGAGAAAAAAACTACATATTTTAAGATATTTTCATACCTTAATAATATCAAATATAAAGAAAACATTTTGATCTTCCATTTGTAGTTTTAAAAACTGAATTCAAAATCAGATTAGTGATCTTTAATAAAAAATTTACAAAGAAATGGTTATAGTATGGTATATGCACCCAAACTCATTGGTAACCACCATGTCCTAAATTCAAAATTTTAGGGAACACAGAGTTTTAAATTGTGAAATTGATTTTGAAATGAAAGAGGAGGAAAGCTTGTGGGTGTTTGCTGTGTGATTTGTCATCTGCTTAAAATACTAAAGTCCAAGCATTTTCAGATCTCAAACAGGGGACTAACAAGAACTAAGCTCCAGCCATGTGTTCCTCCCTACCATTGTGATACTGGACACAGACTCACCAATACAAGACTGCATTAAAGATTGAGAGCATCGTGATAAAAAAGACATAGCTTGCTAACATACAGAAAATTGCACGTTCCTGTTTTTCCTCAACACAGACTTTTGTAGAGGCTACAGAACTTTAAAAGAAGCAGTGATGAATGGTATCCTCAAAGTAACTGCCATGTGATTAAAACACTGGTCAGGTCTTAATGCAATTCTCAAGGGTCCAAAATGTGCACAGGGAAAATGTGTTTAGGTGATCGCTTGAGGTAACATTCACCCATCCACAAAAATTACTAGCCTTTTTAGCACTTTATATAGAAAATTAGATAATGTAATCCTGATGCTAAAATTGTAAAAATTCCTAACCCACTTTTCTAATCAATATTAACATTTTTGTCCCTCTTTTTCCTCTTTTCTCCTTTTCTCCCTAACCCTTGTTTTTCCTCCTTTTCTTCCTCCCTCCACCAATCACCCATTTTTTTTTCTATTAAGGATTCACATTGTGCTAGATTTCATTTTACTCGTGGTAGAAAAACTTACAGTCCAAAGTTTCTGCCATATACGATTTCAAATTTATAGGAAAAAAATAGATAAAAAGTAGTACCTAGGTATAATCAAAGACATCGCAGTGTGCTCAATTGGCAATAATTCTACTTGGATACATAAGGAATCTCAGAGTTGGGTGGGGATAATGTATCAATCCACCAGCTGGACCATAGATGAGAGATTTCTTACAGTATAGGAAGCAGGGAACTAGAAGGTACTTCTTATAGTACAAGCAAAATACCATTAAAAGAAGGTTGGAGATGGATTTAGACAGATGAACTAGTTAAGGGCAAGGCCTACATTCCACTTTCCTCCTCCATCCCACCAACAAAGATGAGGACCAAATGAAAAGTTTCACAGAAACCTTTAGGGTCTCCATCCCAGGTGTTAAACCTACTGATGTTTTAGCTTCAGGGAGTATACAGGGTAATAATGGCTGTTTCCACTTCCTCTTGGGTGAAAATTTAACTATCTTCCTTCCACCTGGGTCCTTGGATGGCTTTCTCCGTCCAGAATCTGGCACATTCTTTTGTCTTTGCATGTGACCAGGAGGCAAATGGCTGTGGGACTGGTCATCCAAAGTAGTCTAAACATCTCTTGCTCCCTTTCCACAAGCCTGAAAGTCTCCATGGAGCCCAGGACTCTAGTCTCCTGGGAATGTAATACACCCAGATTTTGGCCACTTCTTGCCCCTGGTATAGATTATTTACAGTGAAAGGTTTGGGTACCAATCCAAGATGCCGAATGAGTAAAAAACACTAACACACCTGTGAAGAGGTGGGATGAAAGAAGATACATGTTAGTCAATGTGTTTTAATAATATTTAGAGTGGGGAATCTCATCAGAAAAGTGGATGGATGACTCCCTTCACCAGATAGAATTTGCCCTGTGTAGAGAAAGACAATGAGCTATGTCTTAACTATTTCAAAATAAGTAAGTTTAAGATTTCCCTGTGGAGGTCTTTAAAGCTACAGATTTGAGTCACATTAGGCAAACATGGAGATAATATTTGAAATATTAAGACCCACAGAGCTCCAAGTAAGACCAGTAGGGGCATTTGTTTGTGAGGAGATTAGAGAAAGAGAGAGAACAAGGAAGCTTCAGAAGAAATATCTAAGATATACACTTTATTTAGGGCTTCAGACTATGGGCTGTAGGCCAAATCCTGTCTGCCACCTGCTTTTGCAAAAATAAATTTTAAAAGTTGTCGGAACATGGCTACTCTCATCAAATTCATTAATTTACATAAACCAAATTGGATATATTGTGGCTCACAAAGCCTAAAATACTGACAGCCATTTCCAAAAGTTTGCAGGCCCTGCTTCATTCAGATGTGAAAGGGTCTCGTGAAATGGTCATTATTTTTCTAAGTGTCAGGTGTAGAAAGAATGAAGCCAGCCTCTTGGAGCTCTCATCTGTCTCCACTGATCTTGCGGCTAGCTACTGGGGGAACAGAATTCTAATAGCTATAAAACAAGATCTTGGACTTCAGAGTTAAGTGGAAACAAACTAAAAACATAAAGTGTTTTTATCAGAGTGGATGGAGCCCTCACAAATCAATTCCCCATCCAAAGGGGAATTAAACAGAGCCAGATCTTTAGTGTAGTGGCACTCAATAAATTGTAGCCAACTGTGCTAAGAGACGCTAAAGGAAACATTGCAGATAGGGTTAAAAGACATCGGATATCTGGGGAAGTATCAGAACGAGAAACTATGAGCTTTGAAATTATTCTTGTACACAGGAATCCAGCAGTGGAGAAAGCCACTGTGATGTTTCAGGAAACATGAATAAAAAGACATAGAACTGTTATAAAACAAGCCTTCTCGGGAACTGAGCAGAAGAATGAGGAGGAAGAAAGCTGTAAGTACAAAGCCTGAACCGGCTAACCAGCTAAATGCATCAGCCAGATAGGTGAAATTCTCACAATCTTCTTTGCTTTGGCCCTGGGCCTCCAGGGGATGCATTTGACCAATTAGGTGTCAGTGAACACTGTGGGTACCATTAGAAGAAGCCAGAGTGTTTGCACACACCACTTCTTATCTGTAAAATATCAATGTCTAAAATTATTTGGAACAATACAAACTCTGTTCTCAGAAAGGCTTAAGAAAATTAATGTGAGCTGGTCCTGAACCTTAGTTCCCTTTCCCTCCTCTAGTGTGAGTACCTGCTCTTAGAAGCTGCTGCTTATGACTCGGAAAGAAAGAATGCAAAGGAGGTAATTCTGTTGAGAACATTTATGAAAATCGTGTCATTAATCAAGCCGTAGAGAACCAGTAAATGGCTTCTTGCTATCTCTTCCAGACAAGTCTGGATACAAAACCTGCAAAAATGAAGATGGGTAGTTATTCAAAATGCAGGGAAACAGGAAAGGTATAAAAATGTGGATATTTTATTTTCTTCAATTTTGTATGGTGAGATTTTTTACTTTATTTCTTGCTTTTTTCCTTCTTCTTCTTCTTCTTCTTCTTCTTCTTCTTCTTCTTCTTCTTCTTCTTCTTCTTCTTCTTCTTCTTCTATTTCTTCGTCTTCCTCCCCCTCCTCCTCCTCCTCCTCCTCCTCCTCCTCCTCCTCCTCCTCCTCCTCCTCCTCCTCCTTCTTTTTGGATTTGGGCAGAGTCTCAAGTTAACCCAGGCAGGCCTCAGACTCCTTGTGTAGCCAAGGCTGACCTTTGAACTCCTTATCCTGCCTTTCTTTCCAGACTGCTGGAATTTTCGGTGTGCCCTGCTGTGATAGAGTCGTGAACTTGCTGCCAGAATCTGGGATCACCTGAGCAAGCCTCAGAGAATGTCCAGGGGAGTCCTGCCCCTGCTTCTGTTAGCGTCCTGAGACAGCTCACAACCTCCACTGTAGATGAGCATATTCCTGGGGATCTTGGACTGTATCAAATGAAAAAAGCCGCTAAGTGCTAGCACCCATCACTCTCTGCCTCCTCACTGTGGATGCTTCACGGCCAGCTGCCTCAAACTCCTGACGTGTTGACTTCGTCCCTGTGACAGACACTCTGTGAACTCTAAATCCTCTCTCCTTTGTCACCAGGCTTGTGCAGGAAACACACTGAACCTCCTCTCTGGCCCCACTACTTTTGTTGGGATATTTTTATCACAGCAAGAAGTCAAGAAACTAATATGGCCACTACTCCTGGCCATTGTGTTTTTAAGTTTTATTGAAATTTATTTTATGTAATGTTATTCTACGCAAATAAAAGATCAAGAATGTAATTCATTGTGATTGCTCTATTGGGGTGGGATGGATCCTGGAGCCTTGCACATGCTAGTCAATATTCTGTCACTGAGCATCACGACCAACCCCTGCTTTGTTTTTCACTCTGTAGGCTTCACATTTTAATCCAAATATAAGACCAGTTAACGAGTACACAGAATCACTCAAATGTGCATGCATGCTTGGTTCTTCCCAGGAGAACGGGAATTCTACAACAGGTATAGCTGGTTATTTCGACTTCACCTGTTGATATGCACATATACATACATGCATGCATGCGTACATGTGTGTATATGTGTGATGTGTGTGTGCATGTTCTAACACTCTCTACCTTTGGTTTGCCCACCACAAAGACAGACTGAAGGGAAAAGATAACACAGGACTCTCTCTCTCTCTCTCTCTCTCTCTCTCTCTCTCTCTCTCTCTCTCTCTCTCTCGTTTCAGGTCACCCTAGGCAGCTAGCTGGTGTAGGAAAGCAATGTATGCAAGGGTACCATAGAGTACCAAATCCCCTAGTCCTCAGAGACGACTTCGGTCTTTTTGTTTGGCAAACAAATTTGTTCAAATGTTAGGCTGGCCCTTTAGAACTGACACCCTCACCCCACTTCCCTAGTCACAGATGACACATCCTTATCTTTTCTCACCTTAAGTTTCTTTGAGTACTACCCAGCCAGGCCTCACTGAATTTCCATACTATCACAGTTACCATTTCTGAATAGGAAACCAGGATCTGAGGACTCTTTATCTCCTGTGTACAAGTATAGACTACATTGTCTCATAGGGTTTCATTCACAAAATACATACACAGAGATGAAGTTAGGAATTTAGGAATGACTGGGCATCAAGCACTAGACACACAGGGGCCATCTCTGGACAGGTAGTTTCATGGACTGTGTATACAGTGAAGGAAATTGGGCCTGGGGGCTGTAGGGAAAGGCTGCTTGCTCTAGCTGGGTCCTGTTGTCTCTAGGATCAGGCTCTTGGGGAGATGCTGAGCACATTCTACTTCTGCACATCCTCCTGCCTCCAACCCAGGGCAGTATCCTGAGTTAGCTGATGGCTACTGAAATAGGGCTTCATTCTGTTCCAGTGGCTTTGATGAGAGAAACTGTGTATTGCAAACATCTACCTGTTTAAGGGGCTTAACTTTATGAGGCGCTACATGGAGTTTCTCTGGGAAAAAAAGGAAACCTTCCCAACTATTATTGTTGGTTCCACTACCCTGTGGTTGCCTTGAACTCGGAAATCCCACACAGCCCTGTTCCTTGTCCGTGAGAACAAATGCATCAAGAGTTCTATTCCCATCCAAACATCTGGTGTTGTTAATCTCTGTGCTCAGATGCTGCCTGGCTTATGAAATACCAGTAGGAGTGAGCAAGAGTGTTTCCTTTGAGATGCACACCCAAGCCTTTCCCAAGGGCTGTCTAGACGAAGCTCCCCAAGCTTTGCTGTGGAGACCCTGGCCACGGGGAAGCGATCTGAAGGCAAGACTGGAGGCAGCTGCCTGATGAAACCGCTTTGAAATTTCAACTTCTAATCTTACAAATTGGTGAGAATTTTGCATTCCTTCCACAAATTGCCCAACGTTGGCTGACTGGAGGTCTACTTTAATTAACCTTGTTCAATTATTTAACTTTCCTCCCAAACTTTTCAGTAGAGTTCATTTTCATGGAAGGTATTTATCCACTCTTCAGTCTGCAAGCCCACACAATCTTCAGAGTACAGATGCAAACTATACATTCAAATATTCATTTTCCCAGCAAGTATTAGTTGAGTAAAGTTTGAGGCAATGTGCCGGGAAGCAAAAATGCTATGATAAGCAAATATGGACGCCATCCCTGGAATACCAAAGCTTACCATCTAGATTGGAAGTCACTAAAGCCTGAAATAAAACTAATCCTACTTTTTCTCTAACCACACAATATTGCATCTTTGGTAACTGAAGGCCATTCTGGGAAGAACTCACATCCCAGATCCCAGTCTTTATGTTGGGAAATTCTTTCTTTTCTAATGGGAAATGCTTGCATGGGTGTGGTTGGGAAGACTGCGAAGTGAGGTGGGAAGAAACACTTTCAAGAGCCAGGGTTTCAGCATCGATTCGTTAATCAAAATAGAGGCCTACCCGTGCTAACTGAGCTGTATTTAATCACGATGAAATCATTCAGTGCTGACAGACAGGATGGGCCAAATGACCTTGCTCCTTGTATTCCATTTCTGGACTTTTATGAGACTTTCCACCTCACTGGAAAGTCGTCTTAGTCAACCAGTTTTATGTATTTGGTTTGGATCGCTTTCCTAAGGTAGATTAAGATCCAAGGGTGCTTTTGTGTTTTTAACTGTATTAATTGCTTGATTGACTCCCGTTTCAGAGAAGCTCAGGGAAATACATGACACTTGCATGTCTGCCTCTCTGGAAGCTGCTCCTGGGTCTTTTGCTTCTCATTTATTAACCCCGCACTTGCCATGCAAATTACACAAATTTTGCACTTCTGGCACTCGCCAATTATATTTATATTTGAATTCCATTAGATGCCTTCACGCATGATTGGGCTTGTTTGAGTTCATACTTGCTAATCAAAAGACAGAGATGCGGTCTAAATCTGAATCGATGGTATGGCAAACAAGTTTGTATCCTTGCAAAAATAATTTCTGAATAGTTCAAAATGTGGTAAGAAAAGGAAGAAAACCGTGTTACTGAGTGCAGTCTTTTTTCTATTTTTATGAACAACTAAATTCCTAGAATAGGGAAGTGTTAAACTGAGCATTTTGGAATAATTACCAATAAGCAAATGAAAAACATAAACATAACCATGTTTATATGTTCAGTTTATACTGAAAATAGCTACATTAACACAAAAATGTATGTTTTTGGAAGGGCATAACAAAACAAATATCTCCAAGTAGATTTCAATATGCAAAAGATCCATGTCTATAATAAGAATTGACCACAGTCTTGCTATGAAAAAAATACCATCCTCCTTTTTAGCAGATAATAAGTCACGGTATTTAGTGAAAAAAATATCTGGCAAATTATCTCTAGGGAATTTTGAATAATGAGAACATGTGAATAAACAATCTATTGTTCATTTTGTTATAGTATTCCTAGGTGTTAAATATGTTTGTTAATATTCTAAAATAGCACAGGTTCAAGAATGAATACGGGAAAGCATTTAAATTTTTAATACTTTCTTCCAAGAAATACAAATTAGTTTGGAGAGCCCTCATTACAATAATGACTGTCACTTGAGAAGGAAAAACAGAGAATATTAATAACCTAACTAGCCTCGGATGATGACTTGAGATTTCGCTAAGCTCTACTTAGAAAGTTAAACTTTTAGTATTTCTTTTGTCCTGTTACCAAACTCTCAAATTCCTAATAATGAACACACATAATATCTTAATGACTATTCATGGTCTTTCTTTTGGTCCCATCAATCTTTTTTCATTTCACTTTAGTTAAACTGGACTGTCTACTGGTCCTCAAATCTCACTACAATCCCAACTTCTTGCTTTGCCTATGGCTAATGTCTCCTTTTGTCTGAAATGGTCTCTTCTTCTCCCTGGTGCCCTATCTAGTCAGCTGCCCCTTCATTTCTCAACACAAATGCCAACTTCTCAGGGAAGTCATCTCTATAAGAAATCATTCCCTTCTCTGAAACACACATTTAGTTATGCAAACATGGGATTTCAAGACAGATCTGGGTTTGAAATGGAGCTGAGAATTGGCTATATATCCATGGGTAAACTGAACTCTTAATACCCTGCATTTACCTATAAAATAGGAAAAGGATGCCTACATGGCTGTGGAGGAGAAATAAGATAATTTTATAAAAGTCATGGTCCAGGGCCAGTCCAGTAGAAAGGGCTGAAGTTCAACTGCTATAGAGCTCCATTGCTTTTCTCTTCATAGTTCATCTTCAACACATGCCCACTTCAGATGAGACAAGAGAAGTCTATTCAATAACTGGTAATTATGGTAAGAAACCATACTGTTTCTTTTCTTTTTATCCATCATAACACAAATCCTTTTTACCTAGTATTTCTTGTCCCCCACCACATAGTATTTTTATTGATTGTTTGGGAATTTCATACAATGCACCCCATCACACCAGAAGCCAGGAACATGGGCTTCAATATGGTCCCCTGTGGCAGCGTAGACCAAGGAGTCAACATGGCCGCAGGCAGGAGCTCGGGCCACAAACACCTACATATCCTCTGGTAGTATCACAGAGTGTGATCATCAACATGGCTTTCTTAAGTGACAGTTTCTTCATTGAATATTTGAAATGATGGTGGTAGTTGATGGTGGTAGTTGGTGATGGTGGTGGTGGTGAAGCTTATGGTGGCAGTGGTGTGTGTGTGTGTGTGTGTGTGTGTATGGAGGGAGTGGGTGGGTGTAAGTGTGTGTTAGAGTTAGAAAAACAAGACAAAGTATGTATGTATATTGAAAATGAGGTAGGCTTAGATGGAAACTTCTGGATTGAAGAGTCAGCTAACTCTGTATTTTCATTGGAGAAAAGAAAACTCAAACATTCAAAATCAAAACAAGCAAATTTTCAAAGACCTGTCATTTTCATCAATATATTTTCTAAATATTATTAGGCGGCTAGGAGAATTCTAATACTAAAGTCCTCTGATGTGTGCTACTCAGTGACACTTAGCTTAGTATCAAATTTTCAAACTCTCTTTTTCTTTTAGCTTCAAAAAATTATAATTTCTCAGTAACGAAAACTTGAGAAATAAAAGACATCTTGCTAGCATAATTTGTAAAGCATTCGGTGGTTAAAATAAGAAAAATTAGCCTTTGAGTGAAACTTAAAACACGTTTGTCAGAAGCTAGCAGCCAAAACACAGGAAAGCAATTTATCCAAAATTAGATTGCTTTGAAATACTAAGGTTAATGGAATCAAGGGAGGGAAAAGGTGGTAAGATAATTTGGCACCCTTAAAACCTTCATCTTGGATGGGAGATAATCTAAGTTAAATATGTGAACATTAAATCATGTCTTAAAAATGCACCAAACAACACTGGGGATGGTTGGAAAATCTGAAGAGAGAGAGGAGCAGGGAGGGCTGCCTGAGTTGTCTTTAAAAGGGGTGCCATGATGGTTATCAAAATCTTTTCTATTTGCTTTCAGCTTAGAGGTGGCATAAATGACTTCACTGAAAACCAAGTCTACAAAAAGAAAGCAGAAGCTCACGCTGATGGGTACAAGGATAAGCTGAAGAGCAATTTGTGGAGAAGAAGAGGCTTTTATTGGGGTTACAAAAATAGTCTCTGGGAATATTCGCAGCTTTTAGGATAACAGGAAGAAAAAATATATATGTAATTATATATATAAATATGTAGCTACAAATTATATCTCTATGTGCATATCTATTTATACCCATATGTAGGTATAGATATATATAGATATATAGATATACATACATATATCTACAATAAAACTCTGGGATGCAGGATGAGTCTGCCACGTGGAATGTGCATTGTTCGCTTATATTAATTTCATTCATCATTTTACTTATAACCATTCATTCACAGATGTTTAACTATGTCCTGAGAAATACGCCCTCAAGCAGCAGAAGTGAAATTATGAACTTTGATTTAATAGAAGTGAATAACGGTCATGTTTATTTTAGTAGGTCCCTTGGGACTAATTATAAATAAATATTTTATATTTTTTATCAAATAATTGTGGCACTGTGTCTTTTCCTCCCATTAGCAGGACCCCTAAGAAACAGCGAAGGTGCATACTGGCTGCATTGGCATCCAAACCTAAAGCATTTGTATGTTTTGAAAGGAGTAGCATTGTTTGTTAAAGACATCGTGTCCAGTCATTTATAAATGGTTACCTTTGTAGAGCAAGAAATAACCTTGTTTTAGAGAACACTAACAGCGTTGTCCGATTGTCACCTGCTGGTAATTGAAAATGTGTTCCTGTCAGTTCTGCCTAAGATGGAATGAAATTCCCTCTAAGATCTTGATCTTCCACTGCTAGCAAGATGGCCAAGAAGGGAGAGCAAGGAGTCTTTGCTGTTCTTTGCACGAGTAATTTTGTGCTGCCCTTTCTCATAATGTGAGTTATTATTCTTCCTGACTCTTGGAAGGCAACAATAGGCTTCTATTTTCTCGTGTATTTTTTTCCAAGGCTCTCTTTAACTCGACTGATATGGAAGAGAGCTTCCACCTGGCTTTGGAACTCACATTTGTAATGTTTATTTTCAAATGAAATCCAGATTGCTTTGTTAGAACAGGCTACACATTAAGCATCCGGGCTACCGTGTCCACAGCTTTTCATTTTTTCTGAGAGAGTGAAAAATTGTTCCAGAACACCATAGGCTCATACTCTAGAGCGCAACCTTGACCATGGGGACTTAGTCTTCATTTAAATGTCATGGATCCAGAAGAACTCTGTCACCAGGCTCAGTTAGATAACTACACTGATCAGAAGGATCCCACCCCACCACGCTCATCTCTGTGTATTTCAAGGAGCGCAAACAGAATTTTAATTACACTTGAAACACTGCCCGAGGTAATCACATTGCAGAAGCTACAGAAGCGCTCATCTGAAATTCATTTTTTTTCCTATTGCAGGCAACACAGAAGACAGCTGGAATAAGAGTAAAACTCTTGACTGCCAGAGAATTTGAAAAATAAACAAGCTGGTTCGGATGGATTCTATCTTCTCATTGACCAAGTTCAAGTCTCTTAGTGTTGGAGGCGAAAGGGCCTAATAAGGTCACGTGATCACATCCCTCCAGTAAGCTCCATCCACATTATTCTAGACAGAGGTGGGCCTGGCATGTCTGACTTGGCAAAGCATTCTGGCTCAAATGGTTTACAATGGGTTCTCCATTTATTGTGTTTCCCTAGACTGAGGCAAAACAGAGCTCCCCCCAAAACTTTTTATTGTTCTTGGCACTGCCCGGTGGAATTAGCCGAGTAAATCTAATTAACTCCTGTTTCACATGACAGTCTTTCAAATATTGGATGATACCTTCCGTGACCAGTCATCTGTGGGTTCTACGGTTCAATGGTGTTAATTTTATTTCTTTTGATTTTCTCCACCCTGCAGGGATCCGGCAATGGGGTTAGTTCCTTCTTCTTTCTGAACCAGAATAGAGGTGTGTTGTCTAATGGTTACTTTTCTACAGCCTTTAGCGAGGCTTTTTGCTAAATTAGGCACCATGCCCACTTTTACCACGTCAGTTTGTAGGTGGACATCTGTGCCATCTGCTGTGTAAACTTTCTGATCATGGCTGATAAGCCTTGGGATTTTAAATGAAAGACTATTCTGATGAGACCATGTATAATGAATATAATGAATAAAACCTCTTATTGTAATTTAGTTGAAGTGGTATCTCCCGTGTGCTACAGCTGAGTGATGCTTGCTAGAAGTGTGCTCGTCAGCTATACGGGTATCATAGATATGTATGGGGCTGACTCATCTTGTATTCACAGACCTCAGGTTACGATGACGAGAACAGCAGTTGTCACTCACACACTGTTATCTGATAATACCAGGGAGACAGGAACTTGGCAATAGCAATGGAGTCTCACACCTGTAAGCGTGTTTTTCTCAGATATGCAAGCAGACATATGGCTTACGCCTTGGAAATTCACTTGGTAAATGTATTTGCTGAGCCTTTCTGACATCCATACATTGCAGATGAACGGCTACTTTTCTGAAGCCTGGATGTCAGTCCTCCTGTTAGTCTAGGTGACAGGTGGAGGGGCAGTGTAGCCAGAAACTTCCCAAAATTCCAGGACTTGATAGTGGCCAGGTGTTCATCAACCAAACAGCATCACGTGTCTTGTGTGTAGATAAACCAGTTCTCTCAAGTGAGATTCTGTGTACTTGGGAAAAAGAAAAGAAACCCGAGCAATTGCATAGGGGCTTTCCTAGCCTATTTCGCAATGCCCAGTTTTGTGTGAACACTCATGGTTTCTCAAAAGTTACTATCTGAAGACTGAAGCTTTCAAGTCCATGAAAGCGGAGGAAACTTTAATTTAGTAAGGACGTTCCACATATCCGGAAGATAAAACTTGATTCTGTGGCTGCAGCAGTGAAGAAATCCCATAAAGCTACTCAGCCCTTAGCTAATGGCCTAACATCACTAACCCACCAGTTAGAGTGCGGGAGAGAAGCCGCATTCAGCTGGGCATCTAAGGTGCTTCACCGATGAAGCAGGACCAACAGCTCTGTCTGAGGAACCGCTGTGTGGCATTCCCTGAACCTAATGGCATTTCGGTACTTTTATTAGCCTTTCCACCAAGCACCCATTTAATGAAGCTTCGGGTAGGAATTAACACTTTTCCCCCTTTGGTACTCAAAGAACTTCTATGTAGTTAAGGTCACTCCACTTAAAAGCATTTTTCTCCCTACTCCTCAAATACAGGAAAGAAAGAGGACGTCTACTGTTTGCCCTTAAAAAGTCCAAAAGCAGTCTGACAAACTTAGAGCCTTCTCAGATGATACACAGGACCGGTGGGAAACAGACTCCTGAAGATGAGTGGTTCAGGAAGATGAACCGTTTTATCAAGCTGGAAAAGTCAAAGATGACATCTCTCTTCCACATAAAAAATTTAAAACCAAATTCTGGATGCTCTGGAAGTCCTTAAATGTTTTTTTTCCTCAAGGGAGATATAAAACACAGAATCAAAAATACATGAGTATTTAGAATTTTTAAAGTGTCAGTACAGATTTTGGATGATGTAATACACTATAAATATTAATTTAGAGACATTATGATTTAGAGTTTGGTATTTTAATCTTACACGACATTCACATGTGTGTTGGCACAAAAAAAGTTAAGGAATTTAAGTATATAATTATTATTGGTCAGTGAATCTTTATAGCACGTATACCAAGAACAATAATGTTTAGAGATTTCATTAAGAAAAGAAATTCCAGACAAGGCCTTTCAAAGATACCTGATCTGTTGGAAAATAAGAGCAGACTTGCAAATAACAATGGGACATGTATAATGCGGAATGGCCTGGAATACAGTCTTAACAGGGGGAACAACAATGCAAAGAAAATGTCACTGTGGGATACAGCCGCCACAGAGCACTGACCCTTTTCACTTGAGAATTCTTCTACAAGATTAATAGGTGTTTAAAGTAAGTATATAAAGCAAACAATTATTGATAATAAACCACAAGGAAATTCATGTTAAAACAATTCTTTGATAGTGAAGCACATTTACCATGAGATAAAAAAAAATCTGCATGCTGTTGAGATGGGTTTGCTCGTGTTTTCTTCCATAAATAATTGCGACTTGGCCAAGTATTGAATACTTCAGGAGGCAGACTTCCTTCATTGTTGATAGATACTTTGATTTTATTGGAGTTAGTGCTGAGAACGTCACTTCACATAAACATGTAGCTCAAAATGCTGGAAGTAAGTTGAGGGCTGCTTCAGAAATTCAGTCCTCTATTTATAATAAAAAATCTACTTGATGAAAGGTTTATGAAACTCCTGTCAGCGACTCAAACAGGGAATCTTTCAAATGAGATATTACAATACAACACAACCCGAAGAAATACTAATTTAACCCTTGTGTACGGAGAAATGATTTTAGGAAAATAGCCAGACTTTGTTTTCTGGAATTAAACTGTTATGTTTCTGAAAGAGCCGAGGATTTGCAGATAACAGTAGAGGCCCTGCAATTCACAACATACAGGCCTCTTGAATCTGAGCCTAGATTCAGGAACCATTTGTTGAAGCTGTATGACAAGGTGGAAGGCACAGTGCAAGGTGTGTGTGGTGTGTGTGTTCAGAATGCACACCCCAGTGAAGTCACACAACACAATATGGGTGGGTTCTGCCAGCAACAGTTTCTATTCGCTACACATTGGGTCTTGAGATAATTGTTGCTCATTGAACGTTCAGACAGCAGCGTGGGGGGTTTACAAAAGCCCCCAAACTTTAGGGGAGTAAGGTTCTTTCTAAAGCGTATGAAAAGATGAAAGGATGGAACAACTGGGTTATGTAAGGAAAAAGACATTTGTCTAGACATAACACTGGGAGACACGGCTGAGTGAGCGGAGTGGTGTCATGAAGGTTTTAAATACTGAGGGGCTGATCAATGTAAGTATCAGAGAACTTCGGAGGACTTATGAGTAAGGAGGAGTAGCACAGCAAAGAGCAGAGGACAGCAGTGTCCTACTTAACCCTTCACATGCCTGCGTAATGTAACCCAGGTAGCACACAAACATCCCGTGACCAGGATGCCCTAGACTGTATTGTGAAGATGCAGGGTGCTGCATGAACTACAAACCGATACACTGCAGGGTGGTAGCTGGCTTCCATTACTCTGGCCATAGTGATTTTATAAAAATGTGTATGGATATGTGTGTGTGTAGGTGATGTATGAAGGATACATACATGTTCATTGTACATGTGGATGCAGTTTGCTGTCCAGTATGCAGATAGAAGCAGACGACTTTGGGTATGAGCCTTAGGAATGCCATAATCCTGTAAGAAGGAATGTCTCATTGGCCTGGCACTTGTCATCAAGGCTAGATTGACTAGCCAATGGGCTTTACAGATGCCTCATGCCTCCATCCTTCAATGTCTGGGTTTTAAGTGAGTACCATGGAGCTCAGTGCTTTATAGGGGCTCAGAGATCAGAACCGCAGACCCCAAGCTCCGGAGGCAAGCATCTCACTGACTGAGCCATCTCCCCAGACATGAGGGTAGTGTCAGCAGGGACAAAGAAGGAAACCAGGAGGTGGTTGAAGGGTGTGTGCACACGAGGCGAGGAGGTTCTGAGCCACAGTTTTATAAATAACCTGAGATTAAAACAGGTCTTCAATACAAGGTCCAGAATGATTTAGTCCTGTTGTGTTCTAACTTCTGATTCTGATCTAATGAGGTCAATATCCTTCCTGCTGCTTGGACTCAAATATACACTTTAGCTCAGAAACTTCTCTGTGTCCACTGGTATTTTATGTAAAAGGTACCCATTTGTGATTCATTTACTCAGTGATTGCTGAGCAAAATAGCACACAGCTAGCGGCCAAGGACATGTTAACGGATGCCAGTTGTAAGTATGTTTAACAGCAACAGCAAAAACAAGCAAACAAGAAACCAGATCTGAGCAAGATCCTTACAATTCAAATGAGCAGAATGCCCCGAATGGCATTAAAAATGTCTGTGTCTTCATTTGGGGAGAGGAGTCAGAGACGGCTCAGATCTCTGATGTTTCTCAGAGACGGTGTGGGGAGGGGTAGAGAGCACATTTCAAGGTCCCCTTCGTCCTGATTAGTGGAGAAAATGGAGCTGATTATGTTAGTGAGCATTTTATCCCTGAAAGCAAATCACCGAAGACTACTTTAAAACACATTCCATTAAGAACGAGCGATAAGCAAAAGTCTCGTTTCTAATCCATACACTCTGCAGATGCACCGATAGCCAGGAGTGGAATTCGATGGCCTCTGTGTATTCGCACACACACTCTCAGTTGGGGAGGGGGGCTCAGGTGTGAGTTTTCTTTTTATTTTAGGGGCCCTATATATGTTAAGCTGGCAAAATCTATCACATTTTGTGACAGGAATGAGAGATAAGAGCACAAGGAAAGGATGCCCTTTTCCTGAAAGGAGCTTTACAAATTCACATCACACAACACTGATGAGAACCTAACATGTAGGGCACCACCCTAGACCCCACGTTCAGCAGGTGATGGCCATCACAGACAGGCTCAAAGATAGTTTTGAAGATTTTTTATCTCATATTGCTTTGTTTGGACATTTAAAAAAATTTTTAAACTTATTGGTCTTTTGCTTGTATATAGCTTCTAATTCTGTGACTTTTTGAGGTGTGTGTATGTGTGTGTGTGTGTGTATTGCCTGTATGCGTTTTTCATGTTCTCTCTTTGTTTCTTTGTTAATTTGTTCATTTTACTTTATTCTTTTTGTTTAATTTGTCTGTTTTCTCAAGGAAGAAATAAAGAAGACGTGGAATTGGAAGGGTCGGGAGGTGGGGAGGCTCTGGGAGGAGGCAGGGGTGGTAAGCATAATCAGAATATATTGAATGAAAAACTTATTTTCAGTTAAAAAATGTCAAGGGCTAAAATGAAGCTCCTTGTCCAGCAGAATTAGCAGTGCAATGTGTTCAAAGCCAAGAATGGTCGAGGGTGAGGATACAGAAAGGAAAAGGATTCTCTCACTGAAGATTTGCTGTGCTTTAAACCCCTGGACCCCAGGAAGTGACCTTATTTGGAAGGTAGAGGTTTTGTAAGCACCATTAATATATCAGTTGAGATGGGGTCAAATTGGACAGGATAAACCTACTTAACCCGATATGACTGTTGTCCTTTGAAGAATAGGAAGGAACACAGAGAGACACGAAGCATGGGACCAGTGCCAAGTAGCAGCAGAGGGAGATATTGGAGAGCTGTACTCAGAAACCAAAGGTCAAGGATTTCAAGAATGATTAGGACCTAGTAGAACAAGTCTGGAATAGATCCCTCTGCAGGGTGCCAGCCCCTTAATTTCAGACTTCCAGCCACCAGAATTAAGAGATGATAAATTTCTTATACTCCAAGATATATTGCTTATATATAGCATTTTCTTCTTCTCTCTCTCTCTTTGGTATGTGATTGTGTGTACATACTTGTGCACTTGAACTTGTGTGTGTTGTGTGTTTGTGTGTGTGTGTGTGTGTGTGTGTATGTACATGTAGAGACCAAAGCTCATTTTCCCACTTATATTTCCGTACCTTTTCTCTCACTGAACTTGATGATCATGGATTAGCTAGACCTGTTAACCAGCAGGTTCTCTCCTTCCGTGCTGGTGTTGCAAGTCCAGGCCACCACACCTGGATTTTTACATTGAGTGACCGGAATCTGAACTCAGAACCTGTGAGTTCACCAGCTGATGAATCACCCGTCCCTGTGTCTTTTTCGTCCATAGTGCTCTTAGTCGACTACACTGATCAGGATGCCCCGTGAGTTGTTTTGTATAGCATCTCTCATATGTCCCTAAGGGGCAGTAAGAGACCTCCATGTGGGCAGGATGCTCATTCTATATTTTTCTCATCCGTCCCCGCACCCGAAGCACTTAGCTCCCTGGGACAATAGAAATGAAATTCTTTATTGAAATCAACAATGCTGAGCTGTGTTCTGGAGTACAAAGTTAAGACAGCAGAACAGGTGGCAAATGGGTGCTAAAACCTGCTGGATGCTAATTGCCACATGAATGAAGCCTCCGGAGTGTATTGGTCCTAAAGCTGTCTATTTTACTTTGTAATTGTTTGCTAATGATTTCTATGTTGCTTGCTTCCATAAAATATTTTCCTTAAGTGACACAACTAACAAGCAAACAGAACAATTAGAAAAAATTAAAATGTGGTGGGGGGAAGAAGGACAAGGAAAGATCTAGTTTCGGCAGCAAATTGATTACTATAAAAGAGTGTTAAATATACTTCTGAGATTCCTGGCAGCCAAGGAAAAATGGTTCATAAATGGTTTTGACTCCAGGGAAAATGTTGAACTTCTATCTGAAGAGGTGATTTTTCTCATAAATAGTATTTATGTGAATTCTTTATGTGAAATTGCACAAATCTAATGTGTAGTCAGTTGACTAAAGTGCTGGATTCTTAGATAATCATGCGGTAAAAGGAATTGATGTGCTATATAAACAGAGTGTAAATAATCCATGAAAGGTCTTGGAGGATTTTATGTTTAGTTCTTCACTTATCTCGCAGTAATTAGTGAGTTCTTCTGTGTAGATGTGTGTGGATGTGTCCACGCAAGCACAGGTGCATGCATATATCCAAAGACTAGAGAACAACCATAGTATTATTTATTTCTCAGTCACTGTCCACTACTGTTATTGAGACATGGTCTCCCCTGTGTCCTGGTTCTGGTTAAGTGGTCTAGGCTGGTTGCCTGGTGAACCCCACCATGCCTCTGTGAGTCTATGCATTCCCAGGGTGCATCATGATGCCCCGATGTTTTAAGCTCCTGAAATCTGTTGGCCATATACAAGGCGCTAAGCCATAGCTGCAAAATGTGGACGGACACACACACACACACACACACACACACACACACACACACACACACACACAATAGGGCTTTGAGACACACAGAGCCCATCTAGAAAATGCCATCAGGGTAAAGTTTTAGGGTCTTAAAGTCCTAGGGTCCAACTGCATTTTTCCCCAAGTAAGCTGGTGATACTAGGAGAGGTATGTAGACGGTCCCTAAGGCTGCAAATTAATAATCTATGATCCTAATATGACCACCAAGGTGGATTCATTTTACACGTCCAACCATCTGCCACCTTTTGGTAAATGTAAATAGTAAAGTTTATTTTTGGCTTCTATTAAAATGTTAGAGACCTGGACCCCAGAGCAACAGCTGGCTTCATGTAGTGGTCATCCGTGTTTGATGAGCCAGTTTTCTGGGGGGGATCCCAGGAATAGCTGAAACTCTAGTGAGCTTATGGGGTTTGCGGAGTGGATGCCTGGGACACTCTGGGGCTCTCTATCAAGCATCAATGCCCGATGCCCGTGGTGAGGTTTGTAAATCAAGGTCCTTTAAGATGCAGATGTGTCACTTGACTGTGGAAGTCTCAGAGTTTGCTTCCTTTGCTGCCCAAGTGCAAGGTCCAGCTGCTGTCAACCAAGGTGGGCGGCAAAGGCCCTGCAAAATAGGCACACAATATTCTTCCCAAAAGAGAAGAGGTCCCCTCCCTTCCAAGCACTAAGAAAACAGAGACTCAGAGCCCCTGAGCCCTCCAACACATTGCACAGCATGTTACATGGAGAACAGACATCAAGGCAAGTCACACTGGGCACTAACATGTCAAGTGTTATGCTTTGTGTGTGCTTACCTTATGTTTCCCATTTCATTCTTACAACCATCACCAAGAATCTGAGGCTTAAAAGTTTGGCCATCTGCTCAGGGGCCCAGTATTAATTCTCAGGCAGACTCTGAACTCAAACCCAAATCTGTCTGCCACCCAAATCCAAGCTTCCCAACCCAGGATGCTTCCACCTTCAAAGCTAAAGGTCACGACAAATCTAAAGTGGACATCAATCATATATGTGTGTATATATGTGCACATAGACACATGATATGTGTCTTTGTAGATGTTCTATTGCTGACACCATGAACCATACTAACAAAGAAAAGCCTTTGTGGAGACTTACAGTTTCAGAAGCTTAGTCCCTTGTCCTCATGGCAGGGAGCATGGTGGCATGCAGAGAGGATCTGGAGTTGAGAACTTTACACCCTGATCTGCAGGCAGAGAGTGAGAGAGACTGGGTCAGGTATGAGCTTAAGAATCCTCAACTGCCCCCCCCCCCCCAACCATGACACACTTTCTTTAACAAGGTCACACGTATTCTAAGGCTATCTAATCCTTCTAATCTTTTCAAACAGTTCCACACCCTGGTGACAAAGCATTTAAATATGTGAGCCTATGGGGGGCATTCTTGTTCAAGCCACCACTATACACAGCATACAATTCTATTATTTCTGTAATTTGCCAATGATGGGAGACACATCCTGTCTCAAACCATTCTCATAATTATGGGTTGAATGAAGATATTATGAAATGAGGAAATTTCCTGAATTCCAGTTTCAGACAGCTTGGCAATCTACAGGGAGATAAATCAATGAGGACAGTCAAATTGTTTAGCAGACAGTATTGAGAAAATGGATTCATTATATTCAAAGAACTAAGCATATCTATAGAAATCCCATTAGAAATATTGATATAATATAACACTTTTATTGACAAAATCAAAGTCTGGGAAAGCCAAGTACTGTTAACAATGTAGACAAAGGAAGAAAAGGGAGTAAGGAGGGGAAGGAAGGAGGGAGTGTAAGAGGGAGGAAGAGAAAGAGGGGGGCGCAGAAAGCTGTTTTCAATCAAACAAGTCTGACCTCTTAAATTGCAATTGTATGACTCTAAACTCCCACAGACAAATGTCTTATTTATTTTCATTTCCTATTCTAGAAATCTGTTTGGAGTGTTTTGCAACAACACTGAAAACAGGAGCCTCAGGAGACAGCGACTATGTTTATAGCTATGACAGAACTTCCCCCATCCTGGTCCTCATGACATGCAGCTGTCATGGAGAGCTACTTGCCTCCGTTCTTTCTTGCTACCTCTTGATTCAGAGTCCGAGTTAGGAGTCAGAAACCCAGCTTGGGCTGAGGAGACAGGTCAGCCAGTAGAGTGCTTGCAGAACAGCCCTGACAATCTAAACGTGCTCCCTGAAACCCATGTCATAAGTCAGGAGTGGTGGTGGGCATTTGTAATTGCCATGTTGGGGAAGCCGAGACCCGAGAATGTGGGTTCACTGGGCACCTAGCCTAGCCTAGCCAAATGGGCAGTTTTCATGGCAGTGAGAGATCCTGTCTCAACAAACAAGGTGAATGGTTCCTGAAGAGTGACAGGCATGCACACATACATACACATGCACTCACTCACACCCACACACATACACTTATGTACATACACACAACACATACAAAAATGTTCCCGGCAATGTTTGTGAAACAGGCTGGGGACGTACCCTTTTGCACCAACGATGTTGATGTTTACATTAAGTAGATCTTACAGCCCAAGTGATTATGTCAACCCAGTCTAAAAGTGACCGCCCAAGGATGGAAGCAGATCAAAGCTAATTATTAAACAATCAATATCACTGTCACTTTGGTTAGAGATTTGGGTCTAACTCCCCCTAGGACAATCCTGTATGTGCTTTTAAAGTAATTGCAGCAGTAATTGCTTACAGAAGACACAAAGATTTTTTTTTTCTTCTAAAAAGACACTGGAGAGTCAGTATGGGAAGCAGGGTGAGAAGGCAGCCTACCCCACCCAGATAAAGGATTGGACAAAGCCTGTAAAGCCAGTGCCTCTAGGCATCGAAGTCAACAGACTCATTTAGATTGAAATGAATCTGGAGGTACCAGCTCATTCTAGACTGTCTTGGCTCCACATACACTTGAGAGAATGAATTTTTCTTTCTTGAGTAGCAGTTTCTGGACTTGGATAAATACATTTTCAATGCATGTAGCAGCTAATCCTTTAATAATAAAAACCAGTGTAGTGGCTGATACTTCAATGCCCTAAATATTACTGTACTCAAATAGTAGCTGTGAAACTATGTACTTATATGCAGGAGATATGCATGAAGAGCTGTGTCTTTAAAATGCCTAATCTGTTAGAAACAGTCTCTTCAATTTGTTCTAAACACAGTCTCTGACACTTGAGGCCCCATCATAGCCATATGAATGCATGTGTGTGTGTGCGTTTATGCTCATATGTGTGCATGCGTGTGTGCATGTGTGTGTTATTGAAGAAAATGTACCCCAAATTATGCTCTAGAATAGGAAGTATAAAGCAAAATATTTGTTTTGCAGGGCATAGCATCATGTGATTACAGTTTAAGGTGCATAACTTAATTTAATTAAAAACACAGATTTTTTTACTCTCCCTTATCCCTAACCCTTTCCCTTTCTCCTCTCCTTTTCTCACTCCCTCCCTTCATTTCTTCCCCTCTTGGCCTTCTCTACACTAGTTATTGGGAGTTACAAAAAAAAATACTAGCGGACATGGAAGTTATCCTCAAGTGTGACAGAAAAATATTCTTGTGCTGACTAATTCTTGTTGGCAGCTTGACTGAGTCTGAGGTCAGCTGAAACAAGAGCCCCTGGGCATTCCCGGGAGCAGAGTTTTTGATCAAATTATTTGAAGCAAGGCAACCCACTCTAAATGTGGGTGGTACCTTCTGGTGGCAGACCGGAGAAAAGGACACTGAAGAAGGAAACCACTTTGTGTTTGCTTGCTTTCCCTCTTGATGGCAAGTTCATCTAGCCCATTGCTGCTGTTGCTGCTGCATTCTGTCTATGATGTTATAATCGCCTTCGTTGGGTTGCCAGTGTAGACTAAAGACAAGCAGCTCTCCAGAAATCTTCCATGTCTTCAGCACAAGATTGGGACTGCCCAGATGTCAAGCCATGTGAACTGCGTAACTACTGTGAACTGTAACTACTAGGTTCCAACTCTCCAGTGTGTGATAGCCTTCGTTGGACTACACAGACTGTATTGTATAAGCCAATCTAATAGATTAACAAAACACATATATTATGTATTCTTTCAATTTTGTCCTTTTAGAGATCTCCTAATTCCATACTAAAGAATAAGGCAGAGTGGGCTATAAGAGAGAAATAAAATTCTCTAAGTGAGCAAGAGAAGAATCTCATAATTTGAAAAAGAGCCAAGACCTGGATACGTTAGAGAGTTTTCAGGTGAAAGCGACACTTCAGTTTGAATGATTGAAAGGTAAGAGGTAAGAGGTGACTAGATTAAGAGAACTGATATTAAATAATAGTGTAAAGACTCAGGGAAATTTTGATGGTATATGACTGGCCTTCTCAGATTGGACAGTTTCATTTCAAAATGTAATGGTTCTGAAGATGTTGCATTACTTTTGATAGCTAACATAAGTTTAATATCCACATTCTGGAATTCCTTAAGGTCCCAGGTGTGTGTGTGTGTGTGTGTGTGTGTGTGTGTGTGTGTGTGTAGATAAATATTTTATTTATTTTCAGTTCCCATTCTAGCATGTCATTTGTAATGTTTTTCAGTAACACATACATCAGATGTTAAAGCCACAGAGTGCAATTATCAATTAAAATAAATAGCATCAAACATAGACTACAAACTTTGAGTGGACTCTCATTTGAAAAGACCAGCATTAAGAAGTAGTTTTAAAGGCCACCAATGGAAGACGGATCAGTCTTCCAAGGGCAGGGCTACAGTTGTGTGGGATTTTCCTCCAATCAAGAATGACCATGTTCTCTTGTCGACATAAGAGGATGCTATTTTTCTTTTCAAAAGGGACGTGCAGAAAAGATTTTTACAAATGCAATATTACGGTTTATGTAACCTACCTCCAAGTGGTTCCAAAAACACAGATGTCAGATTTGTATTTAAATAAACTATAAGTAGAAAAACACGAGTCAAATTATTAACTCTGGGAGTTGGATCTGTTCATGGTATCAATCTTTCAAATTTTCTGTATGCTTACAGTTTTTCACAAGAATACATCAAAGGATAAAAACTCCATTTAATAATTGCCAGCAGTTGTAAGACCTCTGAGGAGGAGCAGGCTTTCGTAGTTCTGCCTGCTCCCAGAGCTTTGGCCATTTTCTTTCCCTTTGGAAATAATATGAGATAATTTCCAGTCTAATCTGCTTGGATCTCTCCTATCCGAGAAGCAATTTTTAAACGCCATACATGGCTCTGAATACAGAGTTATAAAAATGAGTCCAAGGGAGACGTATTTTTATTGTCTCTGGAACCTTGCACTGAAGAAAGAACCCGAGTTCACACACCTGGATGTAAACATCCCATCTTTCTGCCCGCTGCATCCGTGGCTTGTTAATGCACAGTACAGACTGCCATCGACCCCAGAATGTGACAGTTTTATTCCATTTCAGCAGACTGAGGAGCGCTCCCTTTGAAGGCATTCTATCGGGGGTTCTCTCGCCATTGCCCATGGAGGTGCGTTCCCAGTCCTACCCCTGAAAGAAAAGCCATTGAATTGTTCAATCAGCCTCATTAGGAGGCGAGTGTCGAGTGCTTTTACAATCTCTGTTGCGATTTGATGGTATCCCCTCACTTTGTTATTTTTTCAGCCCTAATTGCACCCTATACTTTTGACATCTCTATTGGACTGATGTTAATGTCAAGTTGCCCCGATTCATGTGTTTCATTGAAATCTGGGACTGAAGCAGCTGAGATAGAAATCGGCTGAAGATCGTTTGAAGTGCTCTGCCTACGAGCCTTTCTTTTTGACTTCCGTAGAACCTAGGAGTGTTTTTATTTTTTTCAGAAAAGAATAAAGGCGTATGAGTTTGAAATCGTACACAGTGCTAAAAGTGCACCCACTTATGTTCAAATTAGTAAGGGAAAAAGCGGAGAAAGTGGTACTTAATAGCATGCAAGTTTGAAGAAAATGAAAATGTTTAACCAGAAATTATTTTATAAAGTTAGTACCTTCTTATGGCAGGGAAATAGAAATTTGTGTGCATGTATGTACATGTATGTACACATATATAAGTTTTAAAAAGAAAATGGAAAATTAGTCATAAACCCCTCTCATTTGTTACTCTTGTGGAACAACTTCAGAGATGTTTCCTCCTACGCAAATATCCAGTTATTTATTTTCAATAAAAGCAAAAATCGGAAAATAGATATGCATTAGCACCTGTAATCCATACATCAAATGCCATAAACCATACAATTTAATGTAGACATTTATAACTTGAGTTCCGTGGTGGTCCTTTCTTCAAGACTGAAGTCTTGCAGTTCCCTGCTGATGTGCTGCGCTACAGTTTGAAAGCGTTCCTTTAATGGCTGCATGCGTCTACAAACTCTTCCACTCCCACCAAGCCAAGCAGTTGCTCATTTTTCACATTCCTACTGTGTGAAAGTTTAGTCCATGTCCTCCCAAAATGAATTCTGTGACAATTCTTCCTCATGTAAATTTGGGAACCATTCACAACAAAATAAGGCAGTGTTCATTCCTCTTGGGATTCCTGGAGTTTTACTGTGGTAATAATTCCTGAGCATCAACAAGAGCAGGGCAGCAATCATCTCCCAAGCATATTTTTTCTCAGCGTTTGGGAAGGACTTTGTGTTCCATGGAAAACGATTGAAGACACCAAGTTCTGACCCTCATGTGACCCCCCCACCATAAATTCATTTCTCTATAGATATCTGGCTGCCAACTCAAGTTCAAACTTGTTCCCCATAGATTTGTCATTTTTATAAATGGTTAAGAAAGAAGAACACCCCCATTAAAGAAAGTTTAATGGGTAGCTCTTACAGCCAAGAGTTATCTAAAGTGCTGGAATATACAAGAGAGCCAAGTCCATATGATCGAGGAGTTTGTAGTTATAAATTAATAGGTGATTTTATAACTTTAATGACTTTTAATGTTTTGCTGTGCTATCAAAGAGTCTTAGTGTCTTGGCCACAAATACTGAGTCAAAGCCAATCACTTGTAACCTGGGGCTGTTGGTGTGCCTGCTGGGAAACATCTAAGTCTTTTTGT
The DNA here is from genome assembly GCF_037038515.1 of Microtus pennsylvanicus. Taxonomy (NCBI): domain Eukaryota; kingdom Metazoa; phylum Chordata; class Mammalia; order Rodentia; family Cricetidae; genus Microtus; species Microtus pennsylvanicus. Next base: position 209,441,299 of record NC_134579.1, read on the forward strand.
TTTTTTTTTTTTTTTCAGTCTGGACCAACCATCATTCTCTTCACCCTCTTCATTTGTTTTTGGTAGGACCAATGGAATTGCTACTACAGTAGCTAATAGCCTTCTGGTGGGTATGCACCATATTCTCCAGGGACTTGTTAAGTCTTATGGTCACTGGGACTTTTGGGCACATCTCATATCTCTTGATACTGCTAAAACCACAGAAGATATGTGTCAATCGTTTCCTCTTTCTTTTTTCTTTTTTAAAGATTTATTTTATTTATTATGTATACAATGTTCTGTCTGCATATATGCTGGCAGGCCAGAAGAGGGCATCAGATCTCATTACAGATGGTTGTGAGCCACCATGTGGTTGCTGGAAATGGTACTCAGGACCTCTGGAGGAGCAGTCAGGCTTCTTAACCACTGAGCCATCTCTCCAGCCCCGAAACAGCTACCTCTTACTGCCTCTGTCTTTAGATCAGAGAGAAGCCAATTATGAGAGTAGTTTTCATAAAAATTCAAAGTCTGGAGGTCAAGTCAAATCCCTGATAGCTGAATAAAAGATGCGGGACAGGTTCCTGCCATCTACGATGTGGAATCCCATCACATGAACTAACTTCAGTTGCATTTCCTGTTACTTGTATTTAGCAAGGTCCTCACTAGCATTTTGTTTCTCCTTTTAATGAAAACTGTCCAAAGTGCACCAAGAAGCTTCGTTGGCTGCGGACAAGCATGACTAGGTGTCAATGAAATTCTCTTTTAATGATTTGGAAATGTGTACGGTGACTCCCAAAAGCTGGGATTTTAAAAACTCTTTGATCTCAGCTTTTTTCCCCCTTATATTCTATCTAATTTTTTTCTAGATGGGGAAGCACAAGGAATTATGAAGAATTCAAGATTTTGTTCTGGTTGTTTTTAGCTGCTTGAGATTTTACTCTATGTTGTCAAATAACCAAACGGTATGATCTTACATAAAGCTACATTTCACAAAGCCTGAGTGAAACCAAATGGGTTATCACAGAGGTCCCTGATTCTGAGTACCCTCAATGTTCAACATCAAGCCCCACCCCCAAACTTAATAGTATGTTAACTCATCATCTTGGAGGCGGCGTAATAACCAGGCTAGCTTAATATGAAACAGCAAATTTTAATGAAGGGATATCTTATAACACCAGCGATCCAGCGATGAGCTGGACATACAAAAAAAGAGACCGCGGGGCTCACGCTCGCCAGATTTATGTGTAAACATTAGCCTGAGGCGAACATGCCCCCTAATGGGCTGGGCTTATCCCTACATCATCCGTTTCATTCATCCCATCCTGTAAACCCCTTTAAGCAAGAAATCTTTCTCTGGCTGCCTTCTGCCAAATCTCCATATCAATAATTGATAGCATTTTAAATTTTACCTACTTTTTAAACAATTTTTTTAAGTTAGCATACAAAGGAATGAGTTATGGTATGGTATTTTTATATATGCTTTGTTCTTAGTCTTCCTCAACCCCACCCCTGCTCTTGTCCCCTGTGTTCCTGCCTGTCTCACACTGGTCTCATTTCTTCACCCCAATAACCCTTCTTCCTATTTCCTGCCATATGTAATTTAATACCCTCCCCACCTCCACCCCCTACTCCCTCAAGCCTCTTCTTCATTTCATTTGCTACTGGTGCCAGAGAGTTTTATGTCAGCTTGACACAAGCTATCATCATCTGACAGGATCTCTTGATTTGGAAAATGCCTCCTTAAGATTGGGCTGTAGGCAAACCTGTAAAGCATTTTCTTAATTAGTAATTGATGGGGGAGGGCCCAGCTCATTGTGAGTGATGCCGTCCTTGGGCAGGTGGTCCTCGGTTTTATAAAAAAGCAGGTTAAGCTAGCTCCGAGGAGTGAGTAAGCCAGTAAGCAGCACCATTCCATGGTCTTTGCATCAGTTTCTGTCTCTAGGTTCCTGCTGTGTTTGAGTTCCTGTCCTGAATTCCCTTGATGATGAACAGTGATGTAAAAGTATAAGTCAAATAAACCCTTTCCTTCCCATCTTGCTTTTGGTCATGGTGTCTCATCACAGCAATAGAAACCCCAACTAGAAGACTACTTTTCTAGTTCATGACCCCCACCCCCAAATATACACACCCTCACACACCACACAAATTTAAAAAATAGGTTCCATATATGAGACGAAACACAATGTCTTGTTACACATGTTTTATTTTGAATAAGGTGATGATTTCTGAATGTGTTGTTTTTTAAAATCTCTCTCCAGAATGGCATTTTTCTGAATCTCCCTGCTGAAGGTTGAACCCTTCAGACTGTTTCTCCTTGGTATTCACACTCAGGTTCCTGGCACTGAGATCTTTTTTGTAGACTGATTGATGCCGACATTTTGAATAATAAAACATGTTATATTGTGCTCTTTGTTAGTTCAGATGAAGTAGGCTGTAAGCTTTCCTTGTACAATGCTAATATTCCAAGCTGTAAGAACTAGATCAGATATGATCAAACTGGATAGATCCCGTGATGTCAGATGAGTGAACGTGTGTCTTGCAAACTAGACCCCTTTCCTGAGTATGCCAGAGCAAGGCTTTGATTGCAAAGTTTTCCATTAATTTCATTTAGACTTGAGATTGACTTTCAACAGTTATTTATTTATTTATTTATTTGTTTAGATAGGGTCTCATGTATCCCAGGCTGGTCTAAAACAAATAGCTGAGAATGACCTTGAGCTTTTGATACTCCTGCTGGAATGTCAGGACTTTCCCATCAGAGCCTTATGGAAGCTAGGTAAGCATTGTACTAACTGGACTACACTCCCATCCCCAAAGAAAATAACTGAGACCCCTCTATTTCAGGTCTTTTACCCACCCCCGTTATTTCCCCCGACTCATGAGTAAGACATACTGAATTCTAATGCAAAACAAAACATCTCGCTACCTAGGTGCCTTTGGGCTCATAAAGCTGACTTTCTTCCTTGATCCAGAAGAGAAAATAGAATATTTCACTTAGGAAATTATTTTATTATTTTGTGTGTATGTATGTTTCACCTGTATGTACATCTGCACACCATGTGTGTGCGTGGTGCTCACAGAGACCACAAAAAAAAACCCATCAAATCCTCTGGAACTGGAGTTACAAATGGTTGTGAGCTGCCTGCCCTGTGGCTGCTGAGAATTGAACCCAGGTCCCCTGGAAAAGCATCCAGGGCTCTTAACCACTGAGCGATCTCTCTAGCCTTGATGTTTACATTTTTCGATCCATCCACCAGCTTGCAAGCAAAACAAAATGTAGGTTTATGACATTCATTTGACCGTCTTTAGAGCCATGTATATTCATGTGCTCAATGACTCTACAAGATTGACATGCCAAATCAGGGAATACTGTGGCCTGTGGCTTCCCTGGAACAGGATAGAAAGAAAAACCAGTTTCTTTCTCGGCTAACTCTTTAGGGCAGAATTTAAAAAAAAAAATAGACCCTTTGGTCAAGAGTCAAGGGGAGCAACAATTTTATAAGACAGAAGAAGAAATATACCACAATAAAAGGACTCCCTTTAAAGAGGAAAATAGAAATACAAAGAAAAACCAGGTAGAAGCCCCTTGAGAAATCTTGAATTTAACTGGTTTTCTCCTTAGAAATTTTGGAGTGCAGGCCTTGATCTTTGGCTGCATTATCACGGAAAAGTTGTATTTGAGGCCAAAGCTAGACATGCCATGACTTCCAAAACAGAAATCATGGTAACACAGTGCTTACCAATATCAGTAGGTTAACTTTTCTAATAATGATATTCCTGTTTCCATTTTCTTTGTGTAAAAGTTGAGCTTTGTAGTTCTTTTGTAAAACAATATAAATACATTAAGTAAACGTGGTGTCGTCTGTTTAAAACAGGTATTACAATAATATACATCACTTCCAATTAACAAACTGACTTGCTTATCTGCAATTTCTGAGACAGTTTTCACTGATAAGAACTGCTTGGCATTGTTATTCCTTTGCCGAACTACAGTTCCCAGCATTCTCCTGGATACGGACATTTCCCAGAAGCCTTTGCATTCCCCGTTAAAAGCGAAGGTCTTTACGAGTTCTCTCTCTTCTCTCTTTTCCCCTCTTCTCTTTTCCCTTCCCCCCTTGTTCTCCTAGTGTTTTGCACACCTGTACCTGCCCGTTGCCCCTCCCCCCATTAAAGTGCACCCACGTGGGACCGCCGCGTGTTTGTGTCTTTTCCTCGCGTAACCGCCTCCGCTTTTTACATTACAGCCAACCCAGGATTTTTAATATTTAACATTTGGTGCCCTGTGACTCATCTCGACCGATTACCTGCGGCCAACTTCACCTGTTTGCCACGGCTTCATCCTCAACCGTGAGTTAACCTGAATTGGCTACCCTTCCCCCGGGGCGCTCAGAGACTGTCCGGCCGGCTTTCTCTGCTGTGTCCCGGACTGGGTCGCCAACCTCTTTTCCCACTCCCCCCTTGCTTCTTGCCCTTGGCCTAGGCCTGTGTCACCCACAACCGGGAGTTCGGTGCTTCCGGCTTTCTCCTTTTTTTCTAAACTTTTCTGTCTCCGGCCCCGCTACGTTGCGGTGCTTCTCGGGCAACACGCCCTAAACAGCTTAATTGTCTCCTCCCAACCGGGGTTTCTTTCTACCCCGTACGGTTGTTGGGTTCGGGCCAATTAAGCCTTAGCACGCCCCAAGAACACTCGGACGCCTGTGTTTTTGGCCTGCCGTGTTCGCGGTACTTTTCGGGTACCTTTTCGTGGGTGACCTTCGCTTTAGCCATGGGCTCGAGCACTCAAAGCCAATCCCTCCATCCTCCCCACTCGGGCAGCTTCTAAAACCTCAAGCTCCCCCCCCCCCCACCGCTCCTGGAGGGGCCACTCGCTCTCGCTCTGCCCAGTCGAGCGATAGCTATTGGCTCACACATTCCTCCTCCTCCCAAGGTTTGCTCGCCTGCACCTTTTCTGCTCCCGGAGAAGCCCGGTCCCGCTCGGCTGCGGCTTGCAAGCCGCCGGCCGCGACCCCCCCACCCCCGCTCCCGCAGTGGACCCTGCTCGCCTTTCCCTGTTGGGTCGCACCATCGCGAGCAGGGGGGACAGGGGCGGAGCGTCTGAGTACGCGTGTTCCCGGGACCGCAGGACAGGGGCGGAGAGTCTGGGTACGCGTGTTCCCGGGATCGCAGGTGCAACGCGATCCTCTCCGCAGGCCGCTCTCTGCTCTCCAGCTCTGCCCTTTTGCGGCTTTTTCAGAGTAATTCTTTTAACTCCTACAGCCGCCAAGCTTAAAGGGATTCCTCATTGGATTCACCTGTCACATCTTAAACCGTTTATCTCCACAGCTCAAGATAATCCTTCATATACGGTAACTCAAACTGGAGCCTGTTCTCTTAAGTTCCAGAGAACACCTGATCCAGTCCCCCTACCACAGGCTGAAGAGAATACTGGTCCCCATCCGTCGCTGTGTTAAATCCATAAATAATCTAGCTGTCGTTTGCAGGTACCCTCACTAAACACGGAGTCAAGTGGTAAGCAGATTCTCCTCTACAAATTCTTTAACATAACAGGCCAGCCACTGACTGCAGCAGTGGCCCCTGAAATGTTAAGAAATGTATGGTTAGAATCTATTTCTTTTAAGACAGTTCCTTTAAGCTCCAGGATGCCAGCCCAACCTATCCAAACAAATCAAGCACAAGCGGACCACTAAGGATAAGTATCTCCCCCAATGCAGCAGTGGCCCCTGAAATGTTAAGAAATGTATGGTTAGAATCTATTTCTCTTAAGACAGTTTCTTTAAGCTCCAGGATGCCAGCCCAACCTATCCAAACAAATCAAGCACAAGCGGACCACTAAGGATAAGTATCTCCCCCAAATTTTTTAACCTCCTTTTTACTTTTTTAATCTTTTTCCTTTTACTAATGCAACTTTGCCTTCCAGCGTCTTAATGATGACCCAGCTACTCAGGAGAGCCAGACAAAAGCTACCTCAGATGACAGCGATTTCTTCCATCCTTCCCGCTCGGGCAGCTTCTGAAAGCTCTGGAGCCTCACGCCCTCATTCAAGTCATGATGAAACATTCCCTATGGACCCCTCAACGCCCAAAGCCAGCAGGAAGCAGTTAGAGACCGGACTACGCCCCTACTCCCTACCCTTCAAGGTCCCCCAATTTTTTTCTTTTTTAATCAAACCAAAAGGGTGTAATGTTATTCCTTTGCCGAACTACAGTTCCCAGCATTCTCCTGGTTACGGACATTTCCCAGAAGCCTTTGCATTCCCCGTTAAAAGCGAAGGTCTTTACGAGTTCTCTCTCTTCTCTCTTTTCCCCTCTTCTCTTTTCCCTTCCCCCCTTGTTCTCCTAGTGTTTTGCACACCTGTACCTGCCCGTTGCCCCTCCCCCCATTAAAGTGCACCCACGTGGGACCGCCGCGTGTTTGTGTCTTTTCCTCGCGTAACCGCCTCCGCTTTTTACATTACAGCCAACCCAGGATTTTTAATATTTAACAGGCATAAAGCAGAATATATAATGGGGCTCAGCATTAGCCAATCGGAGCAGTCAGTGCATGTGAAGCTCAGGTTAAATGAACGACTTATGGAACAGGGAGGGTTTATTTGAAATCCATCAACATTGTGAGCTGCATGCAAACCAGAGCTGATTCTCAGTGTCTGTCCTTCAGCCTCTTAAAAGACCGCACAGACATCCGCCTGGGAGAGCAACTAGAAGTTCTCTCCTCCCTTCAGAGGGAAGGCTCTCCAGTGCTTGTCATCCTTCCCAAGACATTGTCCCCTGGATGGTGGAAGATGCTGGCCTCAAAGTTCTACTGGAATAGTTTCAGCCACTTTGACTGGCTCTAAGTCAACAAGCCTGCGCCATTATTTATTTTGCTTGACCTGGGAAGATGGCCAATAGAGTATGGGAAGGCTTGGGACATAGTTGTTTTTCCAAAAGTAAGCAGCTTTCACAAAAGTCTTCCTTGAATTTTGACTTTCTATCACTTCCTTCTAAGCACTAACAAGATCTCTCTCATCTTTATGCTGAAGGACACATCCTCTTGGATTCTGGAGGACTGGGCACATCCCTTGGGGATGTTGCTAGCTTCTGATTAGTGAGTGCTTCAGATGAAGGATCACAGGGGTTCTCTCTCTTTGACTTAACTCCAGCTAGCTTCCTCTGAGTCCTCTTTCTGACAAAGTTTCAGTTTGAACTGTGCCTTTGGCTCACTTATTCCAGGTTTATCAAGAATTCTGCAGGGTCAGTTTAGCAGGAATCGCAGGAATCCTTTACCACGCTTGGGATAGTTCTCCCTATCTCAGCATCTGAAAAAATCCTGCTAGATCAGGATGGCAAATTCCACCCTTAGTACATTCCCCTTCCCTGACTTCACACCCCCTCCTTGGCTATAAATTCCAACTTCTTATTGTGTTTGGAGTCCAGCCCAGTCCCACTCTGCTATGAGAAACTGCCTTGAATGAGTCTCTCCTGTTGTCCTTAGCAAGTGGCCTTGGTGGTTTTTTTTTTCTTCTTTAACAATAAGAAGTTAACCCCACAGGAAGGCTGCCAGCTACCAGGAGGACCCAGATGCCTGGGTAGAAAGAGCCTGGGCTTTGCTGTCAAAACTCAACACACACTTTGACATCTGTCAAGTAACTTAATTTGAGCTGCAGGTTCTCATGGGTAAATTTGGTTTAATAGTAGCAGCCTTTCAGGTTCTGTGAGCGTTAAAGTAAGTCGTACTTGTGAACTTCCTTTGTGAACTCAGAGCAAAGTCCTAAGCTTTTGTTATTGTTAAAGGCATTTTACTCGTTTACATTCAGTTAGTATGTTTTGCAATAAAGCAATTTCCCTAGGAAAAAAACCAAATCATACTTAAACTTAATTCTTGAGATTTTAAATATCTAAACACATAATTGAGTTCTATGTTATAGGGATAACAGACATTAGTCAGTATGCCTGATGTATGAGATTCAAGACCAGAATGTCTTCCCATACCTTAATGACAAAACAGTTACATAACTCAGGAAAACAAGATGAACAGAATGATCTTCTTCATGCTTTCAGGAGCCGCTTCATCTTTTAATAGCAAAGGCCCAGATTTTCAGAATTTATGTGGCTTGAGGTGTGCAATAACGCAAACTTCTGTCCTACTTGATAAACCGCCATACTTACAGACTCCTTGGACATTAAACCTATCCCCCCCCGCCAGAATTTAGTGGTCCTTAGCTGGTTCCCCTGGTTGAGCTCTTCTGCACAATTCTTGCTTAACGAGCTGATTAACCACTGTTACGGAGAATTAATGAATCAAATCACAGTAGTAATCACCACACTGCAAATCACTCCATGGTATTAGGTTGTGATGGAGGCATGTACTTTACATTATGCAGAGAGGACGCCTTTGGATGATGAAGTCATGTGAGCAGACTGGCGCTTAGCTCTCCTCGAAGCTTCAAGGGTGCTTTGGCTGTGAGAAGGCCCTTTAGGATTTCCTAAACCGAAAGCAACAAGCAATTGCATTTGTTCCATTATTGGTCCATTATCATGGAGAGTACTTTTGCAATCAGTTAGCGTCATACCCTTCTAGTGATCCAAATACGTCAACATGCTGACATCTGATGGGGTGTCTGCTTTACCATGACTTGTAGCCGGATGGGGAAGTGGAAATTGTCCCCTGGGAAGGGATTTTAGTTTTGACAATTCATTGCATTTCAAGATAGTTTTCCGCTAAGATATATAATAAAATCAATTTCCACATGGAAGATAGCTGTTGAAATCCTGGTCTTGAGTTTTGAATTCTGTCAGGGATGCTATAATAACATCACAGCTTCTCAATAAAGCTGCCATTAAAAGATGGGAAAGATGATTCTGCTATGTTGCTATGTGCTAATATCTAAACTTTGACGTTATAGTTTTCTAAACACTTAGTTAAAAGCAGAATTATTTATTAACTCATAACATTTCCCATTTGCACCACAGCCTCACAGTTTAAACATTTAAGAAAGTCATTCAAAATGATTTATTGCTATCATACTGGGAAAACTGCTGATTAAATTATTTTTTTAGTTAATGTTGAGTTACATATAAGAAGTTTATCAAATTCAGAATATTTAAAACAGTTTCAATGTCTATAATTTATTCTAACATATGAACAAGATAACATAAGAAAAAATACACAGAAGGCTGTGTTCGAAGATGGTCCCTGGGAAGTACTCAGAGATGACCAGGGTTTCCTGATTGAGGAGCCACTAGCTAAGACTGTCTGACACCCCTGCTAAATAGTATATATTTTCTAAATAGACATTATTTCTAAGAATACCTCCATCCTGTATTACATCGACTTAATTTACTGTGAAAATGTGCCGAATTTACCCTGGGTTTATCCCCACACCAACTATTTTTATAAACATGTCACCAAAACCCCTTCCAGGAAATGGAGTACACACCATGAGTAGATGCTCCAGAATCACGTTACCTGGGTCGAAATCTAGTGACAACATTTATTAGCTGTGTGACTTGGGATGCATTATGGAATTTCTCTATGCCAAGGGTTTTTTTTTCTTCACTTACAAAGAATTTTTGGAAGGTAACATGAGCCAATATGGAGTCACTGCTTGGCTACTCCCAATATCAAACACACATTCACTACAGACTAGTTATAACTAAGGGAATGAGAGCCTGGCAGGTGGCAGAGATATACCTGCCTACAGCACTGTGTCTGATTCTCACAAGAGCCTCACTCCTGGCTTTGTATCAGCATCGTAGAGCTTTTAAAGGCAACTGATGTAGGCCACTGTTTTTACCTCTGATGGGTAAAAAGGTGTAAATGTCATCACCCCGTCCTCAACAAAAATGACAAAGCCAAGCACAAGGCGGTGACTTTCCTGGATCCCTCAGATGAGTGACGGAAAGGGGCAAACCAAACCCTGCAATCTAGACAGAAGTGTGAATCCAGTGTGTCTCAACTACAGTCTGCTCACCTGGAGCAAGAGCTTCAGGAGCCACAATCTGGAAGGAATGACTAAATAATAGACAGTGAGGATGCTTTACTAGGGTCTGGGTGTGGGCCAAGGTGAAGCTCTGGGAGTGGGCACAGCTGTGTGAACCTCCAGGTCATGGTGAGGTGCAGAAAAAGATTCCCTCCTGGTTCTGGAGGGAGGGATAAAAGGTGGGGTTTGAACTTGCTGAAGTATCTGGAATGTTCTCCAGAGCAAAGACTTCTCAGGGGAGATTTTTGTTAGAGCCTTATTCCATACAAGGGAGGCCATTTCTTTCATTTCAGTGCTTTTTCTAACTTTCCTATGTTATAAAAGAAAGAGAAGGAGAGAGAGAGAGGGGGGAGAGAGAGAGAGAGAGAGAGAGAGAGAGAGAGAGAGAGAGAGAGAGAGAGAGAGAAACTTGGGAAGATGCAAGGTGCAGCAGAAAACATGGGCCACTAAAACCAGGAGATTTATTTAGAATACAGAGCACACTTGCTTCCACTCATCCTGGCCTGAAACATAATAAATAATAAATCTCAACAGCATGGCTGTCTAAACAAGACTTGAACAATTACAATAATAGTTGATGTCCCAGCATTTATGGGGAAAATCTCAAGAGACCCCAGCCCTAGATAAAGAGCTATGAGCAATTAGCAGCTGATGAGAAAGGGGGTTTAGTTTTCCCCAGGGATGAGTCCCCTGACTGTAATCCACCATCAAGTAGCCAGCCCTAGAAACATGGACATCCAGGCAACAGGGAATGGACCCAGCAAGATGCATTTATTTCCTTATGTGCATAGACAAGAACTCAGGTTATCAAAGAGGAAGACATGGATTTGCAATGGAGGGAGGGGCAGACATGAGAAGGGTAAGAGGGAAGAAAAGGAGGAGGGAGAAAATGCAACCATACTTTAATTTTTTAAAAACATAGGTTTCAGGTCTACAGTGCACAGTATCTCCAGGAGAGCCTTAGATGAGGCACTACCACTAGGGGAGAACACACACACACATTTGGAACCTTCACAGATGCATTTACTGCAAATATTTATCACATGACAGCTACCACTAAAACTAACATAAAACCAACATAAAGCCTGGCACCTAGAGGGTCCTTACCTCAGTTTCCAGTCCTTCACAGCAGTGCCTAGTGTTTAACGGGTTAGATTAAACATGATCTGAAGAGACAAGGCAATGCTCAAAAGTAAACTTACCTATGGGCAAAGTCTCTAGGGACATCTGCTTTGCCTTCATGTTAACCCCAGAGAAAAACTGCCACCATCCTTTCCTTAACCCAGCACCAAGCTAGGCATGCTCAAGGAACAGGTAACAATCGGTTTGTGCCAGTCTTTCCTGGGCACTTGTTGACATCTCTCAGGATGGGTAAAGAACTCAAAAGGTTATTTTCTAGAACAAAGCTCCCATCTGGGTCTCTGTGGCTTTAAACACATCCTGATGACACGGCCTTTATAGCTGCAGTTAAAAGAGGCAGGCAACCTCTATCGGTTTGAGACCCACCTGTCTATGTAGTGAGTCCCAGGTCAGCCAGGGCTACATAGTGCAGTGACCTTCAACCTGTGGGTCGTGACCCCCATACGGGTTGTAGGTCATATATCCTGCATATCAGATATTTATATTACATTTGTTGCAGTAGCAAAACTGCAGTTATGAAGTAGCAACAAAATGATCTTATCGGGGAGTCACTACAAGATGAGGAACTGTATTAAAAGGTCTCAGTATTAGGAATATTGAGAACCACTGACATAAGAAGACTCTGTTAAAAATAAAAAAATCAATAAAGAAAATTAAAAGTTAAGCAGATGACATCTATCATATAAGACCTAAGAACTCTCCAGAACCAGCCACCTTATAGTCTCACTTATCAAAAGAGAGAAAGGGGGAAAATAGGGTAGGGGTATTCTGAGCACCCTTTATGTGACTTGATCACTACCAAAATGTTACATATGCTAATGCTAAGATAAGTCCTGCGACCGTCCTTTGTGGAGTCTGTATCCACGCTGGGTGTGTTCTGTTCTCAGCAGTTCTTGCTTAGAGAAGGCCACACCCATGCTTCCGGGTCTTTCCATCTGATCACCTCCATTTCTCCTGAACCCCTACTCTTATACCTGATATTAAAGTCTCCAACTTTGCTTTACACATCCTGCTCTAAAACTCGTTTCTGCATCTAAGCCACTACTTCTTGTTTGGCCTGAATCAAGGTCCGTAACAAACTAAAAGAACCACTCAAGATGTTGAGGGTGGCAGTGTGAATGGAGCTGGGTCTTTGTCCCCTCAATGCCCCCATTAACACTTAGGAAAACAGCCCATTAAGCATGCTCCATACAAAACTTGTAACATGATTGCTGTAGAATATTAGTTAAAGATGTGTTACATTTGTTTATGCTGTGGAATATTTATTTAATGATGCAAAGACGTGTTGCATTTGTTTAACCCTGTGAAGGTGCATTACTTTGCCTGCCTGATTGATCTAATAAAAAGCTGAACAGCCAATAGCTAGGCAGGAGAAAGGATAGGCATAAATAGGAGGAGAAAAAGAGGAGAAAAGGGAAGAAAAGAAAAGCAGAAGGAGAGGAGCCACCCAGCTACATAGCAAGCCAAGGAGAAAGAAGTAAAGAAAGGAATATAGAATAGAGAAAGATAAAAGCCTAGAGGCAAAAGACAGGATAATTTATGTTAAGAAAAGCTGGCTAGAAATAAGGCAGGCTACGTACTGGCTTTGTGGGAGCCTAGGCAGTTTGGATGCTCACCTTACTAGACCTGGATGGAGGTGGGTGGTCCTTGGACTTCCCACAGGGCAGGGAACCCTGATTGCTCTTTGGGCTGACAAGGGAGGAGGACTTGATTGGGGGAGGGGGAGGGAAATGGGAGGCGGTGGCGGGGAAGAGGCAGAAATCTTTAATTAATTAATAAATAAATTAATTAAAAAACAGTAGAAAAAAAGAAATAAGGCAGGCTATGACTTATATATAAGAAAGAATAAGTCTCTGTGTATTTATGTGGGAGCTGGGTGGCGCCCTCCTCTGCCCCATAAAGAGTAATAAAAAATCAACTACACATGTTCACTGAACAAAGAAGTGATGAAGAGAACTCCTTTCTCCTTGTATGTGTAGGAAAAGCTAGAAATTTCTTGCGCCTCCCACTGTTCCCCATGCCCATACTCTACCATTCGTCCTCCTGATATGCTGTAGCGCTCTGTGGATTTTCCTTATGTGGTGTATTATAATACCTAGGTAATTGACAGGTCTCATCGTCATATGATATAGGCCATTATCACCATTTCTGTCAAAATCTATCTACTGATTTGTTATTCTCTTGGTTACAGGGTTGTTATTTGGTAAGCCCCACAAGAAGACCGGACAATCTACATTATAATGGTTGATTCGAATCATTTTAAGGATCAGGCAAATACAGAGACTCTTGTGCAAATAACAGGCTCTGGTAAGGGAGTGTTTTTGCTAGAGTTGAAAGCACTTTCTTTCTAGGAGTTACGATGTAGGGGTGGGTCTCTCCCCAAACTGCTGCCACACTTTCAGGACCCAGAACCATCTACCAGCAGACACAGAATTGGTATCTGACACCTCTTGCTTTGTTGTCCTAGGCTCAGCTTCTGGCAGTCATGGTAAATCCTGTCAGTGTCCAGAGCCCTCACTTCCCTCAGCTGCTGGCAACCGCTGTATTGTTCCCAGAGCACTAGGCTTTTGTGTAGTGTCTACATGGGCATTTGATTTATAGTTTATAGTTTAGCCCTAGACCTGCTGATGCTCCCTCACCTTTCTGGCATTAGTGGATACACTAGGACCCCAAATCTATCTGCTAGCCAGAGAGGCATGGATGTCTCTTCCAAGTATCTTCTTTATTGCCAGGTGGTTACAGCCTGGCCTTGGAAATACTGACTTGGCGAGCTAACTAGCGTTTATTACCTTGTTTCTGAAGGAAACTTTTGACTTGTTTTCCAAGAGAATTCCATGTCACCCACTGGAATCCAGCCCAGTGTGAACCCCAAATACTTGGTACTCACCAATCCGAAACTCCATAGAGGAAAAGACCACATGAGGCCAACCAATGCCTAGCAATCAGCAAATAGGAAGACAGGCAATTGGCAAGTCCACCCACATGAGCAAGGAGGCTGGAAAATAGCAGCCAACAGAATCCTTCAAGGACACTTTGGGGCAGTCTGGGAAGCTCAGCATAGCTGTCATTATCTGGGAGGCAGCAAGAGCCAAGGGTGGTTCAGGGGCTCAGCAATCAGCGATAGGGTAGCTTGGTTGCCACAAAAACATCACGCTGATCATACAGCCTGAAATGAAGGCCCGTGAGTAGCTGGGAGTGACAAGAGCCCTTAACCAAGCAGCTCACAATACCCGAATCAGTGCGAGGGGCAGCGGGTCACAGGCAATCTTTCAGAGACCTTCCTTAGAAAGGAAGAAACAACATTAGTATTTTGCTTGCTTCTCTGTGAAGACATGACTTATGTACTGTGGTTTAAAAAAGAAAAAAAAGGGGGGATAATTTAGAATCTCATGTCCCTTTTGTAGCTATGCAAGTTATAAATTATAGTGTTAGAAAATGTAGCCGTTTTAGTTCCCAGTGGGTCCTGTTCTTTGTGTGTGTATTTATCCAATTGTCTGATTCACTTAAGTTTCTAACTACAGGGTCTTGTTCCAGGTTTTCCAAATGAATAGTTCTAAAAAAGTCAAAGCAACAATCAATTTTTTAAAACCCAGATTTGCCGTGCTCCAAGTCATGTGAGGATAGTTACATGATTACCCAGAACTGCTCCGACCTGGAGACAAAAGGCCCTGGCAACACCCGCTAGCAACCACAATCGTCATGTTCCTTTGCTTTGAATGGTTCTCCATCCTTCATTGGGGTCGGAGCTCAGCCTGATATTGATCTCCTGGGCCCTGTTCAAAGTCAGATGACGGGCCTATGTGGGATGATAAGTAGATAAGGATTATAAATTCACCTTGAGAATAAACACAAATAGCTCTCTGACATCTTTTACAAGAAAGGGAAGTTAGCGGACTTCATAGCAAGCAATCTTCTTCCCTTCCCAGCTATTACATTAGCTAACAAGCCACAAACAGGCTTTTTATTGGATTTTAATAATTTTTAAGCTGCTAAAAGAATTGTAGAGCTCCTTTTTAAAAACCATCTCCCCCAATCTGTACCAAGAATCCTTGCTTCAGACTTCTTTTGTATTACACTTATTTATTGTGCGTGCGAGGGGAGCACACCTGTAGAGATCAGAGAAGTACGTTTTCTTCTTCCACCAAGTGGGTCCTGATCAGGCTTATGCCACCACCCCATCTTATCACCTCAAAACTGAGGACCTCTAAAAAAATAAAGAGGACATACAATCCCATACTTGCAAAATAATGTTCTCTGCTTCTTCCAGATTCCAGTTATGCCCTACCTTTCATTTATGAAATAAAAACTGCAAACATAAATTTGATTTAACCTTACAGACTATGCAGCATTAAGAATGCCTACAAATCTGGGCTGCAGCGAAGGCAAATTATTAATAAATGGGGGTAATTTTATCACCCCTTTGCTGTTCAATCATCTCGCCGTGTTTGTTTACCTGGACTGGGGTCAGTCTTGATTGGCAGCTTGATGGGAATTAGAATCACCATGGAAACCGAGCTCTGGGCGTGATGGTAGGATGATATTATCTAGGCTAGGTGAGCTGAAGTAGGAAGATATACCATAAACATGGGCAGCGTCATCCCATGGGCTGGGGTTCAGAGCTGAATTAAAAGGTAAAAGTGAACTGAACACGCGCATCCGTCATTCTCTGGTCCCTAACTGATAACATAATGGTCCAGCTGCCTCAATGGCCTGCTGCTACAACCCCACCTCCATCCCCTAGTGATGGACTATACCCTCAGATTATGCACTACAATAAATCTTCCCTGCCTTTTGTTTTCATCAGGTATTTTGTTGTGGCAACAGCAGAAGTTGGACCTCTATCCAGCTTCTATGTGCAGGTATTTAGTGGATGTCTCTCATGTTCCGGATACTTGCCCGGGTCTTGAGACTGTTTAAAAACAAAGCATATGTTCTCTTGCCTCTTACAGTTAATGTTTCGGTGGACTGAGAGAAGCAAGCCTGACATGAAAGGGTGATGTTTTCTGACATATGCTTTAATAATGTGAGATCAGGCTATTCTTGAAATGCAAAGAAAGGACATCACAACACATCAATCAAGGGCAACCTCTCAAGTCTTAGGTGTTGTGGAAACTAGAATGCACCTGTTGTCACATGCCAGAACTCAACAGCAAGAATAATTATCCTCACAACATGTGATTATTTTTAAAAAATCCTATTGAAAATAAAGGTGAAGTTTGCAGGGAGACCTTTCTATTACATTTTTCAAGGTCTTGTGAGTGTATAATTACTTTTAAATAAGTTTTAAGAAATGTTACCATCAAGTCAATACTGAAGGAGTGTCCTTTCAACATCGTGTTATGCAGGTCTGACTCTTGTGTGCATGGGGCCTGCACAGTCACATAAGTAAGGGCCCTGCTCAAAACATCTAGAGATCCTTTTAATGCTCACCGATAACTGTCTCTATATTTATTCAAGTGAATTTTCTCCAGATCCAATGGATTTATATTCACATTGGTTCACACCCTACTTCTGGTACCAATGGATATTCCAGTTTTTTTTTTCTGTTGCTGTAATGAAACTATGAGAAGGAACAACTGGAAGACGAAAGAGCTTGTTCTTCCATTATAGATTACAATCCATATTTAAGGGAGGCCAAGGCAAAAATCTGGAGACAGGAACAAAGGTAGAGAGTACAGAGGAATGCTCCCTACTGGCTGTGTACCCTGGCTTGCTCAAATGCCTTTCTTATACAATCCAGAACTATCTGCTTGGGAGCAGCATGGCCCACAATGGTCTGGACCCTCCTCCATCAACTAGAAATCAAGGAGATGCCCCGGCAGACCATTGTGATGAAGGCAACTCCTCAATTAAGAGTCTCTCTTCCTAGGTATATCTAGGTTTGTGGTGAGGGGACAGAACTATGACAACCTTCTCAGTTATTTTAACACGGTCCCTGCCGATTAGTCTTGTGCATGGTATCGAAATTATGTAATTGTGTCTGCTAACTTCAAATGAGTTTCTTACATTTTAAGAAATGAAGGTTTATTTGATGGGGGTGGGGTCTCCAGAGAAAGAGTCCTGGGTTGAGAACTGCATAAAGAAAGAACTCAGAAAAATTGAGTGTGAAATAAGATACCCAAAGGCATATTGGTTCCTATACGTCACCTATGTCCAATGATGATTCTTCCTGCAGCATTAATATTCCAGAAGGGACTAAAGGACCCTGTATACTAGTCTTAATGAATAATTATGTCCTGCTACTAAGCTCAGTAATATGGACTTTGAGTTGTGATAAAATAACTTTCTGTTCTTGTAAGCCAACAAATTTGTGGGAATTTGTTATGGCATCATATGCAACTGATAAATAACTTATAGACTGCATTTTAAGAGGTAAATTTGTATTATTTTTAGTTAAATATGAATATAAATATAAATAACACCACACTTATGCTTGGGTCTGCAGGTGCCCATGTAGGCCAGAAACACCAGATCCTCAGGGGGTAAAGTTATAGGCAGTTGAGAGCAGCCTAGAATGGATGATGGGAAGTTAACTCTGATCATCTAGACGCGCATATACAGCTAACCTCTGTGCTATCTCTCCAGCTCCAACACACGACTGGTGTTTAAGGACAATACCCCTAGGGCATAAATAGTACAGATAGAAAACAGGATTTGAGGGAGGTAAGCTGTGGCATCTCCAACATTTAAAAATAGGAAGAAAAAGTTGTCCCAAATGGGGAAGTAACTGCCCCGTATGCAACACCACCGGTGTGCAGTTGGAAATACTCAAATAGAACTAATTCTCTAACAGGGAGATTGTAGGTGATTTCTCAGGAAATTTGTATAGCTTGATGGGTGTGGTCGACCAGTAGGCTGGAATTAACCAGACCAGCTCAAAAACAACGAATATAATTTAATAATTGGAAACGGAGAAACTCACAGGACCGGGGTTTAGCGAGCACCACATGCAGTCAGCTGAGAGAAAGCAAGAGCACCTTGATTCCCAGGTCTTTTTTCCCTGACCCCAAGTGGCCACACCCTAGCCAAATGTGATTGGCTGAGCTTCCCCATCAATAGTTCTTAGGAAATACACATATTTCTGCTAATTATGTGTGCTAACATTCCATCCATCTCATGTGTAGCCCAAGGGCAGGGCAGCCTAGCTAAGACCTTGGTGCATCATGTGGGACAGTCACCTGATAACTATTTGATTTATCATGATAGCAAACATTCATTAAAGAGAAAACGTTGCTACCAACACCAAGAAACAGGGCAAATGAAACAACTCACTGCTCCTTAATGCCAGTTTGAGAACTAGAGTGCACAGGCTATGCTATGACGGCTTTAGGTCCTAGCTCTCAGTAGAAATGAGCCTTGTCACGCATCTGATACATTTGTTCTTGTCACAATTAGACTTACGCTAGACTATGGAAATCGTTGGCAAATTCAATCTCTGCTTCCAAAACTGAGAGGTTCCCGGCTGAGTCGGGAGTCTAAGTGCATCTTCACTTTTAGTGATTTGGGTTCATGTTTTCTTCATACAAAGCAGAATTAACTGATGGCATAGGCAGTCTTTTAATGAAATAATATAAGCCAAGTTCAGTGAGTAAAATGTTCTTGCTTAAGTCAGGTTGCCTCACTGAGGTGAGGGAGTTGGGTGCCCGGTTGGCTCACATGTTTAAAAGCGAATCCTTCTTCCAGGGACTCTACCATGTAGAAGGCAGGAAACTCATATGCATTCCCAACTCCACAGCAACCCATTCAAGCCAGAAACGATGCTGAGGATGGCTGGCCGGATGCTGTATTGATTTCAGATTATTATTATTTTTTCTTTTGCTTCTTTTCCACCATCTCTACCCCTCCTCTTTCTTCTAAAAAGAAAAAAGAAAGAAAGAAAAAGAGAAATAAAGAATGGAAAGGAAACAAAAACAGAAAAGAAAAAGCCTTGCTACCACAGACAAATGAGGCAAGGCCATAAGATCCACCCAATAGACAGGGTATATTGAGCCAATTCAAAGGCGGGTGAACAGCAGCTGTGGTCCCGCTGGGGAGATGAGTTCAGAGGTGGCTTCTGCACTGCTAAACATGAGCAGACTTTTCATTTCATCTTTCCTATCAACACTGAACAAGTGTAGACTTAGGGAAAAACCTATCTGCTGCAATTTTAGCAGCTAACTGTCTGTGTGGCAACATGGACAAGAGAGGAGAAAAGAAAGAGAACTGGAGAGAAATGATACTTTTCAGTGTTTCATTTCTTTTTTTAACAGACAGATGTGAAACAGATTGACCTTTTATTGCTTCTGAGTTGAACAGCTACCTCTCTTTAAAGCTTCAATTATATTGTAGGCTTTAATAAAAATGATGTTGGGAGATACCATGGTAACTTAGGCAACGAACCCAGCCAGGCTGTTCCGTGGGTTGGGCCATGACCATAAACATCTGCAGCTTTATCAAGCTGGCATCAGAAAGGACTAAGACACAGTGAGTTTCCTTAATTTTCTAACCACAATTAGAAAAATTGATTTTTTAATGAAATATTAAGTATAAAGAGAGGGAAAATAAAAACAATGTGTGTATATGTGTATGGCAGATTAATTCATTTGATGTATTTTCTTAAGTGTGAAGGAAAAGATTAGGGTTTAATCAGATATGAAATCATTTATAATTCTACGGGAAATAATGTTATGTTCACAGTTAAAGAAAGATTTAGTAGTCTACTCATTTAAAGTCTTTTTGGTGGTGAGAAGTTATTCTGAGATCTGAAAAAAAAGTGGTTATAATAAAGTTAGAGGGGATAGAAGTTATTAATCAGAAGTTATTATAGTCACATGAATCCAACTGATAAAAACAGTTGATGTTATATGACATCATATTAATTTAATGTATAAAAACAACAGGTATTATGTAACATTATAGGAGTCCAGTTGAATTACATTCCATGTTCTACATGGTTTCAAGTGTTGACTGGTGTAGCAAAGAAATGAAAAAAAAAAGACAGACAAATGGACATAAAATGCTGGGAACTGGTGGTCTGGGCTCTCAGATTGAGAGGCTGCAGCTCCCTGGAACTCAGCAAGTTTATTACATAGAATTGCATAGGGAGGTGAGGTTATTGCATGTAACTGAGCAATAAGTGGAGCTACACATATAGATAGATAAACAAGGGGGCTGGGTTAGCCTATCCAGCTGATCCAGGAGGCAGGTTCAGCTAATTTCAGGAGGTGCAGTCTCTGTAGGGGAGCAGTCTTCAGGTTGTGAACATCCAGGGAGAGAAAGCCGTAATAGACATGTTCTGTACACACAGTATTCTTTCTCAGACCCAAGGAAGGCTTTGCCATTCTTCTAAGCCTTTCCCAGGGAAGGTTTTGCCATTGCTATAGGTTTGAGGCATTGGGGTCCTTGACAGCTTGTCCCTATAGCTTCTCTCACTCCCTACAATTATATGTATGAGTGTGCCTACTCAGAACACAGGAATAATGTTCATGTTAGCTATCTTAAAGTTTATGATCATATATTCTCTTAGTGCGCTTTTCTGTTCTGTTTGTTTCACAGATTTATAGAACGTCACAGTTTTGCCTGCTTGCCCTCATTCCTGAGGTAAAGTCCATCATTCCTGTTGTTGCAGCATGCTTCACTGACATCAGAAATGGATTCTTCAGTTCTCCAATGCAGACTGAAGACTAGTATCTCTCCAGGAATTGGTCACAACTCCAGTGCTAGATTAGGACCGCAGAGACAGCCAGCCCCATGGACTGAACAACTCCTAGGTTCTCAGCTTCTCTATTGTGAGACAGCCATTTTTGTACTCTTTAGGCCATATCAAGAAAGCTAATCTAATAAATTATATAATATATATATATACATACGTGTGTGTGTGTGTGTGTGTGTGTGTGTGTGTGTGTGTGTGTGTGTAGTGATGAGGCCAGCAGGCCTGCTTTTCGTCCCACCCGACTCCCGCATGGTTAGCTTTACACCCAAAATAACAACACACAAATTGCATTCTTTTAAACACTGCCTGACCCATTAGCTCTAACCTCTTACTGGCTAACTCTCACATCTTGATTAACCCATTTCTATTAATTTGTGTAGCACCACATTACCGGGAAGATTCTAACCTGCGTCCATCTCGGAGAGGAGAGCTATGGCATCTGCCTCACTTCCCTTCTTCCCAGCATTCTGTTCTGTCTATTCTGCCCACCTAATTCTCTGGCCTATTAAAAGGCCAAGGCAGTCTCTTTATTAACCAATGGAAGTAACACATAGACAGATGACCTTCCTACATCGTGTGTGTGTGTGTGTGTGTGTGTGTGTGTGTGTGTAGTTAGGTAGGTAGATAGATGATAGATGATAGATGATAGATAGATAGATAGATAGATAGATAGATAGATAGATAGATAGATAGACAAATAGATAGATATCCATTCATTATAACAGTGCTATGATCTTAGGGGGACCCTGAGTAATAGAAAAGTATCTGATCTTAGATAGAAACTCAAGAGTGTGGCCACAACTCAAGAGGCTTTCTGTGAACACAAAGAGGAACCATGCAAAGCATCTAAGGAGAAACATGGTTTTCTACATTATGTTGCTAAAAGAGACCTGAGTAAAGTTTAGGGAAAGAAGATTTCGCTGTCATTTTTTACCTGATCCCTTACAGCTTCTATCTGGCCTCTGTGAGTTAAAAGGGGCAGGACTGAATCATGGTGGTGACATGTCCAATGCTGTCTGCTTCCCCTTTCTCTGACCAATGCTGGAAATAAATTAACAGAGCTGCACACAAAGGGTTATTGCTCTGTTTTATTAATGTCAATTTACCCATCCTTAAAGGAAGGGGGGATCAACCATTTTTAAAACTCACTTCAAGAGAGATGATGAGACTCACCTATGCCATGGTCAGTCTGTGTCATTAAGTATAAATGAGTTCGTGATGGGAAAAGTCCAAGCTCCATTATATTAGTCTTAATTTGAGTGTTTATCTTTAGACAGCTAATTTGCCTTCACATTCCCAACCTTTGAAGCACAACCAGCTCCTGATATCTTGGTTTGCCCTGCTGGGAGTGTCACTGGACACTCTCCTGATGGAGCCACAAAGCAATGAGGGCTGCTAGATTAAAAAGAAATCTCTTTATATATTTGTGATTAACTGGTGAGTATACTAAGGAGTCACGGCGAAGCAGAAATAAACAGAAAAGGTTAACAATATAGGACATGGGGTGACCATTGACACGGCAGAAAGAAGACAGACAGTGCTTCTGCCGTCCTGTATTAGCCCATTTGATAAATAAGTAATGGGAGAAAGGACTTCCACCTTAAGATTTACACATTTCACACTCTTCTGGTTCTGACCTTTGTACTCAGGCTCAAATACATGCTAAGGAGAAAAACTATCAATTATGGAAACAAGAGGCAGTTCAAAGTAGTTTTGTTAGGAATGAGTAGCACCTGTGTAACCTTAGAAGGCAGTCTTCCTAATAATGTCTATTTCCAGTTTGAAGGATAATATGCACCTATATAATTATATGTACACATATATAATTATACGTATTAAATTAAATTTATATTCATATCAAATTTCTGACAACTTTCTTACTTCAGTTATTACCCAGAAGATTTTCTTAAAGAAAGCTCTTTTGTCTAAAGGTTAGAAGAATAAAAGGCCAGGGTGAAAGAGTTGTTGATAGGAAATGTGGTTAATATCATAAGATAAAATTTAGGATTATACCTTTGAGGGAAAATGTTGGATGAATAACAGACATTCTAAACAGAAATATGTTGTCTCGTTTTCAAAGATGCCTATCAGGAAAGTTTCATGGACTCCATTAAGGTCTGGAGGATGGTGTTCTTGCACAGAGATCTGATATCAGAGAATAGACATGAAAACACCAAGCAGTCACAACTATACATCTGAGTTATGGGCAGAGTGTATATGATGGCTGGCTTTAATTATCTTTAAAAAAAGAAAAAACCAGGCAATGGTGGCGCACGCCTTTAATCCCAGCACTCAGGAGGCAGAGGCAGGCAGATCTCTGTGAGTTTGAGGCCAGCCTGGTCTACAAGAGCTAGTTCCAGGACAGGCACCAAAGCTACAGAGAAACCTTGTCTCAAAAAACCAAATAAAATAAAATAAAATAAAAAAGAAAGACAAAGAAAGAAAGAAAGGAAGAAAGACAAAGAAAGAAAGAAAGAAAGAAAGAAAGAAAGAAAGAAGGAAGGAAAAAAGAAAGAAAGAAAGAAAGAAGGAAGGAAGGAAGGAAGGAAGAAAGGAAAAAAAGAAAGAAAGAAAGAAAGAAAGAAAGAAAGAAAGAAAGAAAGAAAGAAAGAAAGAAAGACAGGAAGAAAGAAAGAAGCCGAGGGTAGACGAGCTGGCTTAGAGAGTAATGGATTTTTCTGATGACCTGAGTGGTTGAACCCTCACAACCCACACGGTAGGACAGAACTGGCCCTCACAGCTGTCCTCTGCCTTTGACACTCTAGTAGCGCCACTTGCTCTCATACACGCTTACAAACACAACACATATATTTTTAAAGACAAATGGGTTCTAGCTATATTTACTAACAGGGATTCCAAGACACTAAGTAAGAGTGGTAAAAACAAATACATCAAGCTGGATGTGATTCCTGTGAAATACAAGGTCTCACAGCATCCCACCTCATGGAGTCCAGAACGCCTACTACAGGAGGCTGTACATACAACGATAGTGATTCTAACTAAACAAGTTCCCCGTACTTATAACACCACTGCTTCCTTTACCCCGAAATTTAACTGGCCAAATGTTGTTTTCCACATACAATATATTTTTTATTCCTTGTCATTAAAAAAATAAAAATGTTATGATCTTTTTTCATAGCCAAGGCTGTTGACAGAGTCTTCTATCCCACCCAGACCTGCAGTCATTCAGTCCCAAAGAAACACACAGTGATCTACGTTAATCATAAATGGGTTGGCCTATTAGCTCAGGCTTCTTATTAATTTTTACGTTTTACATTAACCCATAATTCTTGTCAGTGTTAGCCACATGGTTTAGTACATTTTATCAGTGGGGCATTCTCATCTAGCTTTCGCTGTATCTGGGTGACAACTGCAAACTCAGCCTTTCTTGTTCCCAGAATTCTCCCATTCTGGTTGCTCCATCTATACTTCCTTCCTGACTACTGGCCAATCAGCACTTTATTAAACCAATACAAGTGACAAATCTTTACAGGATATAAGACCAATTGTCCCACAACAGAGACAGACTCTAAACTTCCAATTCTTCATTGGCCTTTTTCTGGGGTTTCAGGTATAGACCACCACTGAGACAATCAATGTATAATCCTCATGTGTAGTTTCTATAACCCATGAGATAGTAACAAATAAAAGTTGGAATTACACCACCAAGGTCATTGCATAGAATTCACACCAGATGCCAACTACTCAGACTGAAGCTGCCTCTTCTCCCTCCTTCTTGGCCTCCAAGGGGTTTCCTTCCATGCAAGAGCCTCAAATCCATGCTAATGGTGCAGTTATTCATATTATAATTAGGAAGTGTAGTTTGTAGGATTCCAGGACTCTTATTCTCTGTTTAATCCTAGTAATAGATTTCTTTTTCTGGGGCAGCAAAGTGACTGTTTCTTCTCTTTTTAGATCTCTTGCCTGAGACCATGGTGGTTTTAACACTAGCTGATATCTGAGTGCTCTACACTTGAGCATTTGTCTATACTGCCCCATGTCCACGGTAGATAAAAAACACCTCGTTCCCTGAGCTGGAACCTGAATTACAGCACCCAACTTTGTGGCACTTGGAAGGATTTCTCTATTCTGTGACTTTTTTTTTAAATGGCCCCAGTGTGTATCTGATTTTACACCTTGGACAACTCATAGCCTATAGTTAGGCCTGGCCTATCTGGAGGCATCTAAGTCTCCATGGAGAAAACCCACAGATCCAGTCCTTATCTATGTTTAGTGAGGATCAGATGGTGATATGTAAAGAGACATCTGTATGTCCACAAAACTGTCTACCAGGGGTCTAATTTATAATATTAGCTAAAAATAACTTTGAAATACACAGAGACCTTGGAGACCAACAGGATGATCATTAAAAGCCACTGAAGAAAACAAAATGCTTGGGAGATTTTGAGAATTTCTTTCCTATATGTTAATATCAGGCCCTTAAAGGGTTATAATTTATTAAACCTTTTCATATTACTTGTGTAATTATGAATAACCTGGCAATACCTAGAGGAGAGAGATTCTCCACTGGGTCCTGGCTGAGAAATCCTACAGTGGGTAGACTCAGCAGGATCTCAAACCTGGGGATGAAAATGGTGAGCAGTGTTTTGGTTTGAATATGAAATGAATTAACTTGAATCCTGAAACAAAAGATTGAGAATGGAGATAATGCTACAAGAAAATGGCTTAGGTGTTTTCCATGCAGTTAATTCACACAAAGCAGAGCACGACATCACATTCAGCTTTGGTTCAACTTAATGAGCATTTTGCCAAAGGGTTGGCAGACTTACACAAGTTGGATGTCTTGAAGTAAATTCTGTATCTTGCCTCTGGTCTCCGTGCTCTTGCTGGATGAACTTACTGGATTTGTCATTTTCTGAGGCACAGTATTAATTCTATTAAATTTCAGATGATTCTTAATGAATATATCAGCTCAGTTAGATGAACGTCCATTTAGGCGGTTGTGTTATATTGTACTGTGTCATTACATTTTGCTCTGAGTAATGGGTGCTCAGAGATGCTAAAAAAATTATGCTTTCCAACATGTATGTACCATGTGTACTTTTCAAATGAGTCCTGTGTTTCTTTGATAGATATTGTGTCCCACCCACCAAAACAAAGCGCTTCTTTGGTTTCTAAATGGGATAGCTCTTTGAAAAGGATCCATTGTCATTATGTTCACATCCTCTAATGCCTGGTTGACCTGCCTATGTAAGAGATAATACTTGGGAGTCTCTACTGAGCTAGCCGAAGGACTGTAGTGTACAATGCTTGCTGTGCAGAGAGACCTGGAAAATATTTGTAAATATTTAAATAATAGGGAAATGAAAGTTAAATAGAAACACCAAGTAAGAGAAGTAATTTTGTTTACAGTTGTTTGATTCAATCCTGCCTTCCCATAAGGGTCCCCTTGCACTACAAACCTATGTGATAAAGGCCTTCTACCACAAGACCTTCCAGTCCAAGTCAGGCTTGAGCACTCTGATGCGCCATATTCCTGTGCTAGGTACATATACATCTGTTTTTGAAGATAAACAGGAAAAAATAAAATTGAATTAAAAGTCTAAAGTGTAGACTCTAGCCCAAACTAGAACACGGGCTCCACTGGGGAACCAGGACTCCCACCCCTACCTCACCCCTGTGTGTATGTGTGTGTATGTGTTTTGTGTGATCAGAGAGTATATTTAATATATGTTTATGTGTGCATTAACACAGTGAAGAATCTCTCACCTTTGTGTATACCTGTGGAGCTAGAAGATGGTGTTTTTTTTGTTTATTATTTTCTTTGTTTTTATTTATTGATACAGTCCCTTCATGGAATGTTAAGTTCCTAGTCTTGCTATTCAGGCATCTCCCCGTCTCCTCCTCCTTGTAGTGGGGTTATAGATAGTTGTAGACAAACTTGGGTCCTCATTCTTACACTCTACTCACTGAACCATCTGCCTAGCCCCAAAGTAGGAATTTATGATGTCTTCGTTATTGATGTGTCTCAGTATCTGGACCAATTATAGAAAGAGGTAGATGATCAAAGGATTTTTTAATGGAAAATATAATAACCTATATAAAATAGGTATTTCACAAAGAAGAAATGCTTTTGACAATTGTTTTCAAAGGCTTTCACAGTTTGTAATCAAAGAAATTCAGTTAAAACATTGGGATGTGGTATGTGATCAGTTAATGAGATAGATGTTCAAAAAACTACAGTATATCATCTGTATGTTATGGAAAGCCTATAATTTTTACCCTATTTCAAAATAACCTTCCTGAAATTCAGGTTGGCAGTATTTATCCAAAGGCTTGTTTGGGTTTTGTTTATTTGGTTTTTGCTTATTTGACTTTCAAGACAGGGTTTCTCTATGTAGTGCTGGCTATATTTTTACTGCCTATGTAGACAAGGTTGGTTTTGAACTCACAGAGATCCTCCTGTCTCTGCTCCTGAGTGCTGGGATGAAAGGCGTGCACCAGCACTGCCCAGCTCACGAGGTCTAATTCCACAAAGAGAAATGCATTTCAAGGGAAGAACTGTTGTGCATGGATTTGCTTTGAATGATGCTAGAATGTTGTTTACACCTGTAAAGTTCTGAAGCACCCAAATGTTCAACCTCCAGGCAATTGGGTAGATAAAAGATGATAGGCACTATAAAATTGTTATTCTAGTATGTATATTGTGGTGTGCATACACATGCGTTCACATGTGCCTGCATGCCACAGTGTGCATATGGAGCAGATATGACGACATTCAGGAATTGGTCCTCTTCTTTCACCTCATGGAGGCAGGGTCCTACGGGGGAGTGGAATGAAGGCATAAGGAATAGATAAAGCCCCGAGGGAATATATGTTGTTGACAGGGTCATAGCCATGTCAAAGACACTAATGCCTCAAACTTATAGAATTGTAAAACCTTCTCCCAGTCAGGCTAAGGAAGAGTCCAAACCTTCCTCTGGTCCATGTGCATCCTATGGACAGTGTGTGCAGAAAATGTCAACCATAGCTTCCTTCTCTAGTGTGCTTACTGCCTGGAATTTCTTCCCAACAGAGACTTCCCTGCTGAGATTAGATTAAGCCCTCTATTTTGTTCAATTATATACAATAAACCCATATCCTCCACTCAAATACATAAAATAAACAATGAGTTTCCCTGCTGCTCTTACTGGTAGCCTCCATTAAAGTCTGCATCCTGCCCAGTTTCTCTGTGTCTGTGTCTGTAGTTTCGCCCCTTGTTGCCCCAGTTAGGCCTGTCCGTAAACCATGCAGGTCATAACAACATTCCTCTTCTTTGTCCCACGCTGCATACTCTAAGCTAAACTTCTGTGCAGTTTTCTGCCTTCCAATTATCTGCAGAAGTGCTGAGATGACATACGCATGCTACTTCATACAGCTGCATGCAGGGTCTACGGATCGAGCTTGGATGGTCAGGCACGAGTGGCAGCTTGCTCTGATATGGCATTTTATAATGAAATGCAAGTTAACTGTTAAAACATTATGCATGATTACCTGTCTTAGGGTTTCTATTGCTGTGAAGAGACACCATGACTCCGGCAACTCTTACAAAGAACCCATTTCATTGTGGTGGCTAACTTCAGTTTAGAGGTTTAGTTCATTACCAACATGGAGGGAAGCAAGGCAGAGATGGCGCTAGAGAAGGAGCTGAGAGTTCTTACATATTAGCTCACAAGCAACAGGAAGTGGTCTGAGATACTGGTGGTGGCTTGAACATGTGTGTAACCTCAAAGCCCACCACCAAGTGATACACGTCCTCCAACAAGGCCATGCCTACTCCAACAAAGCCACACCTCCCAATAGCGTCACACCCTTGGGGCCATTTTCTTTCAAACCACCAAATTACCTTTCTTCTAAAAACTCTAATGCATGTAGGAAGGTGTGAATGACACTGTTCTAGAAGTGGAATTGTACATAGACACATTGAGACCACTAGATAAAGTTGTCACAGCATGTGCATCACAAATACAACCGTGACTACTCTCATGTTTATTCCTCTCTCTCTCTCTCTCTCTCTCTCTCTCTCTCTCTCTCTCTCTGTCTCTCTCTCTCTCTCTGTCTCTCTCTCTCTGTCTCTCTCTCTCTGTCTCTCTCTCTGTCTCTCTCTCTCTGTCTCTCTCTCTCTGTCTCTCTCTCTCTGTCTCTCTCTCTGTCTCTGTCTTTCTCTATCTGTCTGTCTGTCTGTCTGTCTGTCTCTCTCTCTCTCTCTCTCTCTGTTTCTACAGTACCATAAATTACTCTGATAATGAAACAATAAATTACTTTAACCTAAAATTTTTCCATTAAGATATGTAGACTTGCAGGTTACCCTGTTCTGAGGAATGCCGAGACTTTCTTATTATGTCATTAGCATGGATAAATTAATCGGATCTTAAGCTCCTTAAGGGCAGGGTTTATATCCTTTCTTTATTCTTGAAACTATCTTGTACTCCTTCTGGCTGCTTAATAAAAACCCACCACTCTGAATTCAGTCCAGTGCCATTTCAATTTCTCCTCTCATAAGTGTCCCCTATAAATCAGTTTAAGCAGTCCCAGCAATAGCAGTTGCCCTAAGGTTTCTTCTCTTCCACTTTAGTCTAAGGCAGTGCTTCACAATCCCCAAAACTAGGGGAGTGGACCTTGTGGAGCCAGAAAGTATTAGTTTTGTGTTGCTACAGGTTGGCTGTATGAAATAATGGGGACATCCCCCTATCTAACTCAGCTCAGAACTTATAATTATTAAGATGGGCATCGGAAGGTGGTGGCTGTGTTATGGGACCTAAGTTTCTGTTCACTCAGGAGATCTAAATGCAGAACATAGTGCATTGCCAATGGTGCTGCTCCTTTGCAGAAGTTGCTGTATCGTATTTGTCTTAAGTTTCATCTGCTGCTAGGGAGATCCAGGCCGAGGGGAAGGTGAAGTGCATAGTGATTTTCCTGTTACACAAAACTGGCCTTTGGATTCTAGACCCAGAAGTCATTCCTAAAGTCCCACCTCATCTTACATGATTTTCACAGGCCCCTCCCCCTGTTGTATGCCTGTCAAGAGCATGTGTCTTCCTCCCTCCAGCAGCTATGACAAACAGGAGCTCTCATTGGCAGATTAAGCCTTTAAATTGTTATTTTTTAAGCTAAGTGCCCTGCCGAGCTATGGATGTAAATTGCTTTGAGGCACCCTTTCCACACATCTCTGTGAGCTTGGAACACGTAAGTCGGAACACCGAGGAAGAGTTTAAATGTTCAGTAATGTACCTGAGCTGTTCTGTTCCTATAAGTAAAGATGGAATTCAAACTCAGATAGGTTCTTCTGGAAACTACTGACATGATGATGTGGTCCGGTGGCCAATAAGTGCTGTCAGGGTTTGCACAGACCTCAGGCAGAGCTTTGGGGAGCCTCTCTTGCCGGTTCCATCTCCCTCCGTTCTCTTCCTTGGTTAGCTTGGCATTCATTGACCTTCTCTCCCTTCCTGATTCAGTCATCACTGAACTCCCAACTACCTCTGACCATAGTGTTTCTTCTAATGCCAAGGTGCTAAAAGCACCCGTGATTAGCCACATGATAGTGTCTCTGAGAGGCGCTTGACACTCAGCTCATGGGCTGTAGGTTGATGCTGTAGTTTTCCCCATCAACTTGACCTGGTTGCATAAAAGATGCCCAGATGTCTGGTGGAGTGTTGCTTATAAGTACCAGTGGAGCTCGCTCATGCTTTTAATCCAGCAGACAGAAGTGGAAGCAGGTGGATCTCTGTGAGTTCAAGGCTAGCCTGGTCTACAAAGTTGAGTACCAGGACAGTTAGGACTGTTACTCAAGCAAACTCTGTCTCGAAAAACAAACAAACAAAAACTTTGGAATGAATGAGCTCTAGGTTTGTTTTGACTCAGTTTCAGGGGATTCAGTTCACAGTCTTTCAGCTTTATTTTCCTGGGTCTGTATAGTGAGGTGGACATTATGGTGGACAAAAACTGGTTGAGGAAAATTACTCACCTCGTGGTGGCCAGAATGGAGAGAGACAGAGAGAGACAAAGAGAGAGAGAGAAGCTTTACAAGTTATCCTCTTCAAGGGGCCCACTGACCTACTCCCCAAGTAGGCTCACCTCAGATTTAACCACCTCCAAATAATGTGCTAAGCTATTGATTCATTAATGGATCGATTGATTGATAAAATCAAGGTCACTGCCTCACTGGGGTTCAAACCTCCAATGTAGAAGCTTTGGAGGTTTGGAGGGACGCCCGAGATTCACTCCATTCCACTGAGCTATGAGGTTTGTTGTTTCATTACTGCCTTCAGGCATCAACTCCAGTGGACTCTGGGAACCCCGCTCTCCCACCCCCAGTTCTCAGGTCTTTAGCCTTAATTAGGAATTATACCATCAGCTCTCCTAGCTTCCAGGTCTTTGGGTATAGACTGAATCTCACTGTCCATGAATACTCCTTAGACTCCTTAGTTCTTGGATCTGCAGAGAACACATTTGGGGACTCTTGGCCTCCATTGACATTTGAGCTTTTTTCCACAACCAGAGCAGTCTTCTAGAATTTTCAGCACACTTCAACATAAACTGACACCTAACAGAATGAGCTATATACATCTCTTCACAGATGGCCTATGTGTCCTTGGTGACATCTTAAGAGGCACGAGACTCCTCAAAAGGCCACTGTGTCATTCACTTTCTTTTAATGAAACAGGACGCTCTGGCTGGAATCCTTTTCTGGTGCACACAGTTCTTGCAGCCCTTTCCCAGGGAAACACAGCATATCATACATAGCCATTCCTCAGTTCTCTCCTTCTCTCAGACATGTAGTACATTTCTGGCTGGAAACGCTCTTGCTTCTATGACAGGCAGTGCTAAATGTCTGAGCATCCTCATTCAGCTGTGAACTCATGCCCCGCTTTTAACTCTGTGTGCAGTCCTAGAATCTTGGGCTACGGCACAGTTAGATATACCAGGTTTATCTGCCACAGCCAGAACAGCCCAGGGGATACTTATTCATAGCTAGTGCCAGGAGGATAAACTTGTTTATAAATATTGATGGATCTTGATGCCCTGTTCCTGAGTCCTTAAAAAAAGTGCATAACTACCCTCTAGGGTTTTTTTATTTTGTAGGGTTTTTATGAAATTAATGCAACAAATTCCCTTTAGTACTACTTAGACAGACACCGTAAAGTGTAAAGAAAAAGATGTCCAAAGAAGACCTTTAGGAAGCATGAAGCCAGAGAGGAAGCTTAGGGAATTCTAATCCAGTATCTCCTCCATCACAAAGGATGTCACCTGTCTGCTTCTGTGTCCTTTTCACTGAGGTGGTTTCACAGCGCTGTCGCTCTCCAGTCTTGTCCCAGGGTGGTGCAGGTGTGGTGGTTAACCTGTGATATGTGCACTTAGGACACCGAGGCAGAGAAATTGCATAAGGTTACATTCTTCTTCAC
The DNA here is from genome assembly GCF_037038515.1 of Microtus pennsylvanicus. Taxonomy (NCBI): domain Eukaryota; kingdom Metazoa; phylum Chordata; class Mammalia; order Rodentia; family Cricetidae; genus Microtus; species Microtus pennsylvanicus. Next base: position 209,473,469 of record NC_134579.1, read on the forward strand.
AGTGAGTTTCAGACCAATTTAGCCTGTGGAGAGTGAGCTGGTGTCTCAACAACTGCTCACAGAAAAAAGATGGACAGGAGGGATGGAGGCAGGAAGCAGGGAGGGAGACAGAGGGCAGACAGATGGAGAACCCAAATCCTTTGGGATCAGTCATGCTCCATGCAATGATTTTTTTTATGATGTCATATTCAAATACATTTGAAAGGTATGTTTTTGTAATCTTACTTAATTGGCAGTTATCTCCCAGGAACTGGGAGTGGTTTTATATGTATGTCTGTTCCTGAATATTAATATCTAATATTTCATAATTCATCTAGCTATTTGTTTGTACCAGTTTCTCTGTCCACCCACACTGGAGTATAAATTTGTAAATATGAAGACGTTGACTGTTGATTCCTGGATGTAACCTTATTACCTAGAGAAGATAATCATGAAGAAGTCTCCTCTCCAAAAGACAATAATGCTACACTGAAAGATTTATTAAAACATAATCCATTGATGTGGGAGTGATTTCTTATTAATAAGGAAACTGCCTAGGCCCATTTGATAGGCCAACCCTTAGGTAGGCAGAGAAAACAGAACAGAATGCTGGGAGAAAGAAGCTGAATCAGTGAGTTGCCATGATTCTCCCACTCCAGAGAGATGCAGGTTAAGATCTTCCCTGGTAAGCTACCTCGAGGGCTACACAGATTATTAGAAATGGGTTAGATCAATATGTAAGAGCTAGCCAATAAGAGGCTGGAACTAATGGGCCAAGCAGTGTTTAAATGAATACAGTTTCCGTGTAATTATTTCGGGTATAAAGCTAGCTGGGTGGTGGGAAGCAGCCCGCCGCTCTTATCACTACAGTCCATTCTATGAATGAGTGAAGGGGAGGCCATGTGATAATCAGATTAGACACAGAAACATCATTAAAGTTTAACACTCACTCATAGGAGACTTCCTGGAAATTCGGATAGAAAACACGTTACAGGTCCTGGTATGGCCAACCTGGAGGAGCCGGTCTCAACCTGTGGGTGCAGACCTCTTTGGGAAGTCAAATGACCACTTCACAGGGGTCACATGTCAGATATCCTGTATATCACAAATTTACTTCAATTCATAACAGTAGCAAAATTACAGTTATGAAGTAGAAATAAAGTAGTTTTATGGTTGGGGCTCACCACACATGAGGAACTGTATTCAAGAGGCAGCATTAGGAAGGTTGAGAACCACTGACTTAGAGGTAATCAGTAAACATAAACATCAGCATAGTTGTACTTTGTGCATCAACTTGACACAAGCTAGAGTCATCAGAGAGGAAGGGGCCTTGGTTGAATAAATACCACCATGAGCTCCAGCTGGAAGGCATGTTCTCAATTAGTGATCAATGGGGGCAGGCCCAGCCCATGGCAGGTGGCATAATCCCTGGGCTGGTTGTTCTGTGTTCTATAAGAAAGCAAGCTGAGCATTCCAGGGAAAGCATGCTATCAAGCAGCACCCCTCCTTGGCCTTCTTATCAGTTCCTGCCTCCAGGAAGTTGCCTTGCTTGAGTTCCTGTCCTGACTTCCTTCAGTAATGAACAGTTAGTTATACGGACTTGTAAGCTTAATAAACCTTTCCCTCCCCAGCTAGCATTTTGGTCCCAATGTTTCATAACAGCAATAGAACCCCTAAGACAACAGTCTTGGTTCAAATGTAACAGGACTTGCTTCTCTTAACACCTTCAAAACTACATAGATAATTTAATTGCAGCTTAATTTTCACTAAGATGTGTGTGCTTTGAAAGCAGATTCTACGATTTATAAAGCAGAGCAAAATGACCAATCGCAGCTAAAAGTTCTTTTAAGAAGGAAAGGGGGAGGGAATAAAGTGACATAAGGCCTTGTAATCAAAACAAGGAGGTATTCATGCAGAGAGACTGAACTATTCAGGAAGCTCAAGGCAGCCCGGGACAGGCCTCGCGCGTGAGTGGGAAAAGGTGGGTCAGCCCATGAATAGTTCTGGGAAGCCTGATTATTCATAAGAAAATAATTAAAGTTGGCTTCTTTGTAATATACATAATGAAATACCAGAAAAATTTAATATCTATATTTGAAAAGGAAAAAGAAGTTTAAAATAGAAAAGTTTAATATGGAAACATTTTATAATCTTGAGGTAGAAGGAGATTTCTTATATAAAATACAAAATTAGTATCCATAAATGTTTGACAAATTAGATTTTGTTGAAATTAAGAACTTCTTTGCACTTTTACGGTCATATCTAGTATTCAAATTATATTTATACAATTATGAAAATACATAAAATAATGATTTAAAGTAGAAGATAGACATGAGTGGAAATGCAAATGTCTGAGAGGTTTATATAAAAAAACTCTGTCTCCTTAGCAACTTAGAACTCAGTGCAGGAGTGTCGGCTATTTAACTGCAGGTTGTAAACTTATTTTCCAGAAAAGCAGAATATCATTAGCAAGTCATGTTTCCCATAAGAGAATAGCAATAACTTCACATCGGAAAACCTATTAATGTAATCCATCTCAAAGCAAAAGACACAGAATAGTGTGTTTAAAAATACCGTGTAATGCCTGATAAAATAGAAGAAGACTGGTGATGGAGATGTTGAATCCGTGTCCCTTTATTTTCTGTCCATGGAAGTTTAAATGGACCCATCTACTTTAGAAAGCAACTCATAATTGTCTTAAAAACTATATTCCACAATGTATTATGATTACATTCTTTCCCCTCCCTCAATACTTCGCAGAGCTTCACCAACCTCCCTATGCACTAAGGTTATGCTATTTCTCTCTCTTAAATCCCCCAAACCAAACCAAAACCACACACACACACACACACACACTGACACACTCACACACAAAGTCCACTTTGAGTTGGCCAACCACTCCTGAGCATGAGCTCTGCCCTAGGGTGTGGTTATTAACCCGGTGTCACTCCACTGAAGAAAACTGACTTTACTTTCCCTATCATCTGTCAATTATAAATAGCTTCCTGTTAAGGGTGGGACTTTGTACCTATTTTCCATTCTCTGTGCTTGTGTTTTGCGTGTCGTGAGCTTGTGCAAATCACATGCATGCTGTCAGTCTCTATGAGTTCCTATGTGCATCAACCCTGCTGTGTCTGAAAAAAGTGATTTCCTTAGGTCATTTGCCTCCTCTTGCTCTTTCCACTTCATCTTTTACATAGATACCAGGGGGTTTGATAAAAAATAATTCAATTAAGTCCAAGTATTCCAAAGTCTCCCAGTCTTGGAACATAGTTCAATTGTGGGTCTCTGGTTAATTCCCATCTACTGATGAAGAATTCTCTTTGATGAGAATTGAGTGAGGCTCTGATCCATGAGCATAACAGTATGTCATTAGGACTTACTGCTGTGCTTATTTTGCAAAATAATAGTGGGTTTTCCCCCACCTTAAAACTTATGTAGTCTGGGGTTCTTGGTCACATTTAAGGTGTCAAATATGGGTTCCATAGAATGGCTTCCTTTTACCCATAGTTCCATCTTACAGTCCAGCAAAAAGTGGTTGATTATTCCTATAACATTTGTGCCTCTACTGCACCAGTGACATTGCAGCCAGGTCACTATTGTAGCTCAGTGGATTTGTAGCTGGGTGAAATTGGTGATTAGTTTTTCCCTTTCATGGTGTGTATAGAGCCTTCCCAACACTATCCGTCCTAGTCAGTAAGGCTGTAGCTTCTAGTTGTGTACCAACCCCATTTCTCCATGTTCGATGTTTGATGTCATAGGTATGTGGTAGCTTCAGCATCAGAGTCAGGTTGTGGATGGTATCCTATAGCCTTGGCAATGGCCTGCGATGTTTCAGGTGGTCCATTAAACACACACAGCTCTGCAAGAGAGACTGTCAGTGCTCTGCCATTACCCTTGACCTAGGCTGCAGGTTGGCACTAATTACCACACATCAGCACCTGCCAGGACATGGCAGTCTCTCCTTTGCCAATTAGAAAGGGTCATTTACTTTGCTAATTTCTCTTAGAGAATCCCCTAAATATTAAGTTTTAAGGAGTAGTAGATAAACAGTCCAGCTTTCTTGCCCCTCAAAGGAACAATTATGAGATTTTGAAGATTCCCATGAGTGCTATCTCCAGTGGTAACTCATTGATAAACCACGTAGTGTCTTTCCTTCTTTTCCCACCCGACTCTCCTGCTCCTCAATAAACTCATGCACCCAAGTCTGTCTCATAAAATGCATTTTTCAGAATATAAACTAAAATACCTTCTGACTGAGCAGATCCACCCCTAGAGAAACACTCTTGAGAAAAGTCTATATGAGCAGCCGGTCATGGTGACACTTGCTTGTTATATCAGTATTGGGGATGTAGAGGCAGGAGGATCAGGAGTTTAAGGCAGTCGTGATTGCTTAGTGAATTAAAGATCAGCCTGAGCTATAGATGATATTATCTCAGATGTTCCCCTCCAAAAAAGTAAAAAAAGAAAATTTTCTTTACCCATACCCACCCTGCAAAATTCTGATTTGGTTTATAGGAGAATGTGATGAGAAAATATCCATAAGTAACTTTTAGTAGAAGAATGGTTGTATTTGTTTGAATAAGAATCTTCCCCATTGACTAATATATTTGCATGGTTGGTCTGCACTTGGTACAACTGTTTGGAAAGGACTAGGAGGAGTGGCCTTGTTAAAGAAGGTGTGTCCGTGGGGTGGGTCTGAGGCTACACAAGCTCAAGCTTTTCCCAGTTAAGTCTCTCTTTCTGCCTTGTGGCTGTCATAACTCGTAAGTACCTTTTCTACCTGCCTGCTGCTATGTGCCCCACCATGATGGTCAGAGACTAACCTTCTGGAAACATGAGCCTCAAATCAAATGTTTTCCTTCATAAGTTGCCTTGGTTGTGGTGTTTTATCATGTAATAGAAAAGTAGTTAAGACAATGGTTGTGGCAGCAATGGTTTTAGTTTAAGTACTGTGTAAGAGTAGAAAATAATATATCTACAGACATTGGCCTCAAGTTTTGGAAACATAATGTTGACCAGAGTAATAAGAATCTGAGTTTACAGATAAAAATACAGTAGTTTTGTTAAATTTAAAGACATGTAAAATATTTATTAGCAGAGGTTTATATATAATATATATCATATATCACACATATATTATATATACAAATATATTGTGTTATATGTATGTTGTGTATATGATATTTAATGTATATATTAAATCTTAAAAGCAAGGGGACGCCAACACACCAACATTTATGGCAGGAGTTACTTCTGAGAATGAACCAAAGAAGGGATTATATTCCTTGGTGGGGTGGTGGGTTCATAGACACTTGCAGTAACATGTTATCATGCTTCATGGATAACATGTTTATTAATGGAAAATGAGAAAAATAACTGACTTGTCAAATAAAACACAGATATCTATTAAACCATGTGTTATGCTGTGAAATGTGCATGATATCATATGCCACAGTACATTAAATAGTTGAATATCACACCCAACAGCTTTACATATTTTCAGAAAATTTTTCTGGTGCATGTTTTCCTATTGAAAAATAGGCACAATTTATGAAAATGCCCTCCATGGGAAACTGTGGCAAACATTTCCACTGATTTCATAAGTCTCTTCAAATAGCATTCAACACAATGTCATAGACTGCCCAGATCAAGAGACATACTCAATAAATATTCTGTAAGTGATAATATGTCCAGTATGTCCAAATAAGTGACTTTTAGAATTATTTCCTTTAGTGCACTCCTGACTTAGTTTGGAAGTAAGCATCATTTGCGCTATGGTAAGCACTCGGGTATTATACATTAGGAGTGCAGGTAAATCCTGCAGAGCACAATAACTTACGTGAAAGGCACACCTTGACATTGTTTTTCTTTCTGTTCTACTTGAAAGTATATGGTGTTAGAATAAGTGTTTATGTGCATAAACATTCTTTTACAATGGTTATAAATTACTCTGTCATGTTTTATGAAAAGATTTGTCTAGATTTCAATGTTTAAACCTGCATATAAATACCATATGACATATGTATGTGTGTATGCACATAAATGGTATATGATGAAACTGAAACACACTATCCAAAACCATGTGGTTGAAGTTACAAGGGAGTTGTGTGGAAAGGGTAAATTGGGCTTTATTTGTTATCTGCTGCCTAAATACTGTTGCCAATCCCAAAATGCCATTGAGCAAATCTGTAAGAGAAATAAGATATACCTAACTTGAAGCATGTATTTTACAATAATAAGATAAAAAAGGATACAAAATAAAGAAATGAAGTCTGAGTATCTACTTAGATAATTCCATGGGTTATGTATACATAATTAATTCAGAGAGAATCAGCAAAGAATTAAGATGGAGGAAATCTTGAATTTGTGACTTTGAGAGTGTTGATGGAGCCAAGAGTGGCCAGGAAGAACAGAACCCTACCTTGACCTTGAGCAGACCTTCCTCTAATTTCTGTAGGGATGGGAAACTGGCAGTACAGCCAGGACTTCTAAGGAGGAAGATGTACATCTGCTTTGCTGATATACACCCAGCGCTGACTACTTCATGAAGTGGATGAGAATAACTTTACAGTCCCTTCTTTTGAATTCCAAATGTGTAGAGACATCCCTTATTCCTGTCCAAGCAGGGGGGAACTGAGATCTACTGATTTCTTCTAAGTTTATGAGCTTTCAAAGTGATTATTTTTCATGTTAGAAAAGAAAGACAAAACAGAAGGATTGCTTTGAGATAGGAGTACCCCTCCCCTTTTTTGACATGATGTACCTGTATTGTGACAATAACTTAGGAACATGGGGAGAGAAATGACTCCAATTGTGGGTGTGCTTATGTTATGGCAGGTGCTATATGACAGTGCCTAAATTTCTTCCCCATTTCTAATACAGCCTTATAAAAATATGAATCTTGAAGTGGCATACTGTTAATAAGAATGTCTTGCATTCATAAAAAGCTTTGTAATTTATGAGAAAGCCCTTATCTATGGGGAGGAATACTACCATTTATTGGATGCGAACTGACTACATGGGAGCTTCAAGATTGTAAACGTTTTAAGCATTAACAATGTATTCATGATATACTTAGCAGAGCGGCGCTATTTCTTTCATATGTCAGACGAAGAAACAGTTATCAGAGAATGTGAGTGGTTCATTGGAAGTCCCACCTGGGAAGCCTGGAAAGTGGGTTTTAAATTCAAATTTATGTAGACCACCACTAAAGCTACTAGGTTGCTGTTAAACTACTTAGTATCTGCAACTTACAAAAGGCTACACCGCAGGGGTGTGTTGACTGAGTCTCTGTACTTGGCTATCCAAAGATCTCTTCTCTCTCACTCTCTTCTGTGAATGCCTGAAGTAAATGCATTAATAAAAGCCACAATTATGAAGTCTAAGAAGGAAACATCATCCCTTATTTTCAATTTTGCAGATGAGACTCCAGTGTCTTTGGATGAGATCAATGGCTCGTAATAATCTTATTCTACCTGGTTAAAAACATACAACAGTAGAAACAGAGACCTCACAGATTTGTCTCAAGGGAGGGGAAAGCCCATGGTACAGAAATAAATGGGCAAATCCTGTCACTGAGAATACTGGAAAACTGGAGAGCAATGGAATGCAGTGTTCCAGTGTAAATAATATTGAAAACTGATTCCTGAAAATCAGCTAGCTTTGATGGCTCAGCAGTTGTGCCTCTTATCGTGGCAGCAGTAAATTTGCTAGCACAAACCACAATTCTTAGCTCCAAGTATTAATTACATTGAACTTAAAAAGGTCTCAGCTAATCACCCAACCATTATCCATGTCCTTTGTAAATTAATACAATTCAAAGCCCATTTGCTATACAAAAATGAGGACAAGGTGTGGTTTGAAAGTGTAATCCCCTCCTAGGCTCCCTTGTTTAAGCACTTGCTCCCTAGCTGCGGGCTCTTCTTAAGAAGGTTCTGGAATCTTTAAGAGGAGCCTCACTGAAGGACACCAGCCACAGATGACAGGCTTTGAGACTTTGTAACACTGCTCTACTTCCAAGACCCTGGTTACTTCCTGTGTGTGGATGTATTGTGACCGACCAGTTTCCTGCTGCTATGTCTTTCCAGCCTGGGTGGAAGGTTGCTCTGGAACTAAAAGCCAGAATAAATCCTGAGTCCTTTAGATTGCTTCCTTCAGGGCACTTGTTCCTAGCCATAGTTAAAGTAACCAAAACACGTGAGGAGGCATATCTCTTTTCAAAAGACTCTCCAGGGAAAGTAAGCTTTTGGAGAAAGCCTGCCACAACGTCTATGTATTTGGTGATGTATTTGGTCTTCCCAGTTAGTGTTTCTTTTCTTTTATCACTTGAATTTACTTAGCAAAAGAGTTTTCTAGAAAGTCTCCTAGCTCTGATTCTAAATCATTCTCTTCAACATTTGCCCAGATTTAACCCTAGGATATACAGGACCAATGTGCATAATTCATTTCCACCTAGGTGCCTGAAGATTACCTGCTTTGCCAAGTATATATGGCATCTTGAAAGGAACTTTTGGCATGTTGCTTTGCTTATGTGTTTGATGAGCCAGGCTTTAGTGGTAGAAGATGAAATGTTATGAAATGAGAGAAACAGGAACCATAGAGCCTGAGGAGTGACCTAAAAATCTTAATATTAGCAATCATAGCTGTGGCTGAATTCAGGTTTACAGCAGCAGGGCTGAAATTATGGTACAAATTACCATGCTAGGCCCAGGAAATTATTCTCTGCTGCACGGTTATTAACTGATAGATAAATAAATAACACTCTATGACTGATTGACAAAATAAGAGTGACCTAAGAGCTAAAAGGGGCACCATGCAAAGAGTAGCGTGTAATCACTAGGCATTTGGAGTCTGAAATGGGGCTTGTCACAGCGGAGAAATCTAAGCTGCTCGAGCCATCACTGAAACACTTCATTGAGAGTCCTTAATCCCAAGGAACTTGCCACCCAGCGCCACAATTTTGTCTTACTTTTGAAAAAAGACAACTGATGACAAGGGAGGTGTTTCTATCAGAAATGCTCGCAAATATATTTTGGCAAGGAGACAGGAGTTCCCTTTTCTTTACAATTTACCATCTTTTATACTTAGCGATTTCCTAGATTTGATGAGATGGGATCCTAGAGACAGACACTTGTGTATTCTTAAATATTTTCTGCCATCCCAGTTAGAAGTACACAGTACTAGTGAGCCATGAAGGCGATAGTTCTGCAATGGATGACACTGTGTTTTTGCTTTTGGCATTAACCTCTAGGGGCTTTGCTAGCTGACAGAGCCCTCTGCCTCCAGACAGCCTTAGAATGCAGTGGCATCATGAACCGGAATAGACGGTGAGACCAGTGTTCACTTTGGAATGTCTTACCACTGGGAATGAAGGGTAACTTCTTGGAAAAGCACCCAGCTTGTGCCATTTATCAATTTATATTCCCCTTACGTTTATCAATTCTCAGTACTATCCAGTGGTAGCAGAATGGTTTTCTATCATTATCTGGCCTCTGAATTTTATCATTATAACACTGATTGTATTTACCAATGAACAAGTGTTTGGATACTTGGGCAATGTTAATAACCCCTCCCCCACTGCCTTTGTATTTCCAAAGCCGTATTCAAAAATACAGAACAGACAGAATTGCAGAGTATCTACAGAGGTGTAATTAGAAAGTAGTTTGTCAAAGATGAGTCCTGTGTTCTGGAACAGGGTTCTCTGAGAGGAAATACATTCATTCTTGTGTTGCGGCCCGGGTCTCATGGCCTGCCCCTACAGGAACAAGAGCGATAGGAAATAAATGGTTCATTAATTTGTCAAAAATGGGGAGGCTTTGAAAGGTCAAAATTACCAGCTGTAGCTACTATAATAAAATATTAATCTTGGATTTAAAACATATCTGAAGGTCAAAGCATGCCATAAAATCATGTTTATTGAGTTTTTCTCAAAGCTACTGACTGCAGATTGTCTCACAGCCACTCAACTGTTTCTTTCTCTGCTACTTGAAGGTAAGAACATCTGGGAGCAAGAGGGGATGTGGCCGAATTCAATGGTCTGCTTAGCTACAAGGCTGGGAGCACCGGGAGGGCGGGAGCCGGGGACCTGTTCAAGGTCAAGGAGTTTTGATAATGATATTGATGTGGAAAATCTGCCTCAGTGCTTTGAAAGTACATATTTTTTCTTTGTTAATATGTGCGTTTGGCACATGTGTGTATGTGTACATGTACGTGTGTGTGTGTGTGTGTGTGTGTTGGAGATGGTCTGTGTGGATTTATATAGCTGTGTATGCACATGGAAGCCCACAAAGAATGATGGGTTTTCTGCTCCATTATTCTCCTTATTTTTTTAAGGCAGGGTCTCTTGCTGAACCTGGAGCTAGGCAGTCAGACAGCAGGCACAGCCATTGTCCTATTGCTGCTTCCTAGAGTGCTGGGTTTTAAACATGTGTATGGCCACCCCAGGCTCTTTAATTCAATGCTGGGGCCTGAACTCAGGTTCTCGAGTGTGCACGTCAAACCCTCTTTTCCACCGAGTCCTCCCATGAGTCCCATGCCCCTCGATTTTGCCCACATTTGGAGGTGTGGACTCCGGGAGGAACTTGCGATGCTTCTTGGCTAACTAAGAGCAGATTTTAATAAGCTATCACTTTGGCTTCACTTCACATCCCTCATGCTACTCTATACCACTCCTATTATTTTATATCCCTTACCAACAAGTTGTCCTTGCCGCAGAATGTTGAAATGTATTTTCTTGGGACATAATAACTCATTAATGTCAGCTATCCTCTGTCTCCTAGAAAGGTTCAATTTGTGATTGAGAAGGACACAATTTACTGCAAGCTCAGAAAACCCATAATGATGGATAATGCTTCAGAGGACAATTGGGGAGCAATATTTTTGCTTCCGGAGAAGGATGTATCTGACATAATGACACACAGGCTGGGCCAGCTATACTTTTGTCTTTGAAATGTTGAACTTGATTATTTAATGTTAAAACGTTTTCGTTTTGTGTATTTTGTTTCACAGTTCTTAGTAGTGGAGATGGTTCATTATGTGGAGTATTTTCTGAAGTTTACTTACTCACTTATCGGTAAAAAGGTCACACTAGTCACACCACCTGTTTTTGTTTATTTGTTTTCTTTCTTCCTTTCTTTCTGTCTGTCTTTCTTTCTTTGATCTTACTTTTCTTTCTTTTTTGTGTGTTTGTTTGTTTGTTTTTTGAGACAGAATTTGTTTTCTCTGTGTAGCCTTGGTAATTCTCTTGTAGCCCAGGCTGGCCTCAAACCCACAGAGATCCACCTGCTGCTGCCTCCCAAGTGCTGGAATTAAAGGTGTGCACCAGCACTGCCTGGCTCCCACCTGATTTTAAAAGGAGAAAAATGAGTAGTTTCAAATCTGGAGGGAGGGAGAAAGAGACAGATGTGGGGAGAGGAGAGACAGGGGGAGAGACAGGGGGAGATACAGGGGGAGAGGAGAGACAGGGGGAGAGACAGGGGGAGAGGAGAGACAGAGGGAGAGACAGGGGGAGAGGAGAGACAGGGGAGAGACAGGGGGAGAGACAGGGGGAGAGACAGGGGGAGAGGAGAGACAGGGGGAGAGACAGGGGGAGAGGAGAGACAGGGGGAGAGACAGTGGAGAGACAGGGGGAGAGGAGAGACAGGGGGAGAGACAGGGGGAGAGACAGGGGAGAGACAGGGGGAGAGACAGGGGGAGAGACAGGGGGAGAGACGGGGAGAGACAGGGGGAGAGACAGGGGGAGAGACAAGGGGAGAGACAGGGGGAGAGACAGGGGAGAGACAGGGGGAGAGGAGAGACAGAGAGAGAGACAGGGGGAGAGGAGAGACGGGGGAGAGGAGAGATGGGGGGAGAGGAGAGACAGGGGAGAGGAGAGACAGGGGGAGAGGAGAGACAGGGGGAGAGGAGAGACAGAGAGAGAGACAGGGGGAGAGGAGAGACGGGGGAGAGGAGAGACGGGGGGAGAGGAGAGACGGGGGAGAGGAGAGACAGGGGGAGAGGAGAGACAGGGGGAGAGGAGAGACAGGGGGAGAGGACAGACAGGGGGAGAGGAGAGACAGGGGGAGAGACAGGGGGAGAGGACAGACAGGGGGAGGGAGAAACGGGGGAGGGAGAAACGGGGGAGGGAGAGACAGAAGTAGGAGATAGAAACAGACAAACAGAGACAGAGAAACCGGGATGGGGGGGTCTTTGTTTCACTCTTTTCATTCCCTACATTCATGTTGCTAATAGTTAGCTCGTTGTAATTCTTGAGTGCCGAGTTCTTGTCTTAGAGGATGACAGCAAACATATCTTCCTCTCAGTATCTGCCTTTTCCTCTAACAGTTGGCATTACCAATTTTCTGTTTGAAATGTCTTCAAGATTTGATTGATTTCATCCCTAAAACATTGTTCATTGTAGACTACTGCTTTTTCCTCCACTGCCAGGTTCTCTTTCCTCTGCCCTTCCTCACTGGTCCTTCTCGGTCCATTCCTCTATTTCTTCCTTCTACATTTTCTTTCTTCCTACAAATTCCTCTGACTCCATCACTGACAGTTGCTTGTTTATTTATTTATTTATGTGACACAATGGAATCTTTATTGTATGTCTCTGATTAGTGATGTGTGAATTTTTTCTCTGAGTATTTACTGAAACAGCGAATAGCTTGTTTCTCATAAAATGGAACAACATATTCATTCTTTATATTCTAGCATTTAGTGTGTTTGCAACTCTCTTCTCCTGAATGGAATCTTTTTCTTGAATCTTCAAAGGATTTGTTCAGTTTAGTCTCTTTCCATGCTGGAGTCTATATCCCTTAATCTATGATGATCTTGATTGGCATTCAGATTGAGAATTAAGGGCGAAGAAGGTAGCTGAAGTAGCCTGCTGCCATGGACAGAGCTGTGCTCTTCATGTACGTGTGAAATGCCAATTTCTATGGATCTATTCTAGGACTATTCAGCTTCTTCCACTATAGAAACTCCCACAGGACTGTCAGTTCTCATTGTGGGCTCTAGAAAGATCGAAAATCCTTTTAGAGCATGAATTGATGGACCACTGCAAGGTCCAGGACATGCTTACGGCCAGCTGTGTGGGGGAGGAGGGGTCTCTGAGAACCAGAAAGTTCCACATGTGGGGGCAATCCCCCTGTGTGCTTTCTTGAGTCTTAAGTCACCTGATTTAGTATGTGGCTTTCTCATGGCCTGGGGGAGTGGGCTGCTCTGATTCTACTAACCCTCAGTGAGCCATTTTTTCCTCAAAATTTGATATTATTTCTCAAAGGTGCTTGTCTTTATCCCGTTTTCATTGTTATAAGGGAAGAAAGAAAAGAAATGGCAGCTATTCCTGAGAAAAGCATGCACCTCTGAGGCCCTTTCCCGGCAACCTCAACATGGCTCTGTAATTCCTGAGACAGCCTAGAGTTGCAGCTACTGATGGGGCCTTCCTATCACAGACTTACACTTCTCAGTGGTGGGATAGCTGTCTGGGTCACGATGTTGAGTTATGCACCTTCATTAAATTGTGTGTTAGACTTTTATTCGTTGGCTTTTTAAGGACCAAAGTCAAGCTTGAAGTTCTTAGTGAGAGAAGTTTGTTCACTTATATATATTTTAGATTTGGGATTATTTTCATTTAAGGATACTCTGAAATCACAAGATAGTCTATTTAAGGAACAAAATAGGTTACCACCTACAAGTTCTAATTAATTAATGCAAATGGCAATCATCTCTCACGCTGTACAACTAAAAATTATACAAATCAACAGGAAACAGAAGATTCAGTTCATTTATAAATAAAGGAAGTAAAGCTTGATTTGTATTATAAATATATATATAAATGTATATGCCTATTGACATTCCTAGTCAATTTCAAATATTAGGTTTGTCCAGGCAACCAAATTGTTATAATTCATTATTTAAAGAAAAAACTCTTATTCATGTGAACTGAAAGTAAATATAAGAATGGCACTTTGGTTTATGAAAATTATGACTGGGAAAATATTTTTCTTGGCCAGTGAAAGAGAGAGGGAGAGGAATAGAGGAGAGAGAGAAAGAGAGAGAGATAGCATAGCAAATCTTTCACAGACTAAATGATGATCTTCAAGTTCCTTTCCGCTCTGCAATTTTATCTTTGTAACTCTCTTACATGGCTCTGTCTCACCTCATCTGTAAAATTGCTATAATAATACCTGAGCGCAGAGAATTATGAGTGTCAAAAATTAGGAGCTGTGTGAGGAACCATAAATTTCTCTTGATATATGATTTATTATTACTAATCAAATCTGTGGAGATAGAAAAGGGGAAAAAAGGAAATAGTTCAAAGAATTATCATACATCTTGTTCCTGTCTCTCTTCTGTTAGCATTTATATGTATCATGGCATCTGTGTTTCTTCCTGTATCCTTGAGTCTAACTTAACCAATTGAGCAAGTTGACACACTGGTTTGCTGCCACACACCACACCTTCCCAGGAGAAGCTCGCGGGCTATAATTATGCAGTTCTTAGATTTCTCACAAAGTCTCCTCTGTGCCCTAAGCTGACAAAGAAAACTCGACTTAGAGATGGGAAGTCTGCTCTTTGTTCTTGCTGTGATCTCTTTCATGCTCACTGTACTGTAGGCGTGTGTATGCTTAGAACAGTCATATAAGTTTGCCCCAAATATTTATGGAATCCTCCCATTTCACTCCAGTCCAGCTTTTCAGCTCATATCTGTACCTTCAGAAGCCCCTCCCTCGAGCATATGGAAATTAGAAGTTGATATGGTTTTATGGATTTTACTGAAGCTGCCAGAGACTCTGCGCTTAGAAACATATTTCATATTTTTCTATATGGGTTTTATGCAACAAACAGTGGTACAGTGCTTTCTCCTTTGAGTCCCAGGAGAGTTCAAAGGCGATTTACTGGAGGAGGAAAAGTCTGCAAAAGAAATCTTCCCTTCCCTTCTCGAAGTCCATTAAAAGCAAATCTGAACATTGTGAATTGCCAGTTTCCCACCAGGGATTCATACCCAGTGCAATACCCCAAACAACCAAACACCCCAAAACCTATCATCCACTTTCCATGAAGGCATCACATGCGACATCCATCTTTGTCTGTGGACATGTGTAGATTAAGTATTCATCTTGTCTTGCTGATACCCATCCTGGATCCATCTCTATCCCAACGTGACTTTGCTCTTCCATCCATTTTAAGGTGTGCTTATAATGTGATCTCTAATGGCAGCAGATAGCTCCCTCCCTTGATTCCTGGTGACATGGCAAACCTGAGGTAAGGATGTTCTCATCAGAGAACTCAACACTCATGCACTAAGGAAACACTGTATAAGAAATGTATCCAACAGGCACAGCAGTGGTTGTTGGCATTTGTCATTTATAGGAAACATTCTGACTCCCATAGGCAGCTTTCTTTCTGCAAATAGATGAGCATACAAGCAAAAACAAGAATCTATCACAGTGTCATAGAGTAAAAATATTAGATTATAGGGCTGGAGAAATGGCTCAGTGGTTTAGTGCAATGGCTGCTCTTCCAGAGGAATGAGGTTCGAGTCCCAGCACCCACATGGCAGCATACAAGCATCTGTTACTTATATTTCAGGGAATTCAGTACTTTCATTTGACCAATATGGGCAATTCATACTTATGATACATAGACAAAATATAGGCAAAACACATTAAAAACATACTAACAAAAACAAGAAAATGACCTCTACATTCCATGACCAATTTCCTAGAGACAGTCTCTTATGAGACAAATACACTGACTTCATGAGCCCAATATTTTATTAAAAAAGAAAAAAAAAACACTTGAGAAGAGAGGATACTAATGCCTGTGTCACTCTGGCAATAATTGGATGCATGGTGGACATTCCTGCTCTTCATACATGAACCAAATGGCCTCACCACCACGAGGAAGCCTGGGAATTCTGTAAATGCTACTCTGCTTCATCATCCATAATAATAGAGGGAAATCCTCCAGTTAGCATTTTATTCTGTTGCCAGTTTCTAATTTCATAGAATACTAAAAGGTATGCAAAACTACTGACAATAATTTATTTTAAGAAAAGTTAGGGGAGGAGCTATGATTCTTAAAGTATGCAGAGTTCTTTTCAACCTCTTCATCACATAATTATGTAGAGAAATTGAGAAGGTAGCCAACACAAGGTCTGACAAACTTAGGCATTGAGAATTAAAGTCACTTGTGGATGTTATTTTTCACCATAGGAAATCATTAGGAGCAGAAATAGAGTTTGTGCAATATCTGTTTAGATGCCTTTGAAGGTATCTTTAGTGATGGACGAATGGACAACTGCCTGATGCTCACTTGAAGTTCATCTGAGTACAAGCCATGTGGTGTTTACTGTAATGATGAGTGTCCTGATACCATGGTGTGACACTTTACAGCTTGGATAGTTTGACTTATTCAAAATGCATTCTTTCTACTAAAGGGTTCCTTGTAAGTCATAACATCCCCCTCTCTTCAATCTTTCTTTCTATTCTAACAGTTTAGAGCCAACAGAATGTTAAATGGCCATCAGAATTGCAGATAAGTGACTCAGTAAAGAAGAGAAAATATAAGAAGGGAAAAACAATAAAGTCCATGGCCATGTTAGTAAGAACAAAGCAGAGTATTAAGGTGTCCATACTTGCTAACGTGATGCTTCCAGTGGGCTATAGCTCTTGTCTGTAGGAGGAAGGTCGCTTGTTGGTTCCTGTCTGCTTAGCCCTGAAATAATCACACAGAAACTGTATTAAGTAAATCACTTCTTGGTCCTTTAGCTCTAGCTTCTTATTAAATAATTCTTACATATTAATTTAATCCATCTCCATTAATCTGTGTATTGCCACATGGCAGTAGCTTACTGGCTAAAGTCTTGGCATGTCTGACTTTGGCAGTGGCTCCATGGCATCTCTTGACTCCATCCTTCTTTCTCCTAGCATTCAGCTTAGCTTTCCCTGCCTACCTAAGTTTTGCCTTACTATAGGTCCAAAGCAGTTTCTTTATTCATTAATGGTAATCACAGTATACAGAGGGTACTCCCACATCACTTGTCCTTCCCAAACGAGTAAGAAATGCTGAGGGAATAACTAACTCACTGAGTGCAGAGGGAAGAGGGGCTGAAATGGTTGAATTCAAGCCTGAAAAGCTGCCTCTTCTGTTCCCCTTTATCTACAGGTACCACAGAATTGACCAAACTCAGTCAGTGCTACAGAGTAACAGGCCTGTTCCCAGGTCCCACTATTCCTTTACTGGACTCCAACTTAATATCATCAGTGACCCAGAGGGCTAGGCAAGTACACTTTCCTTTCATGTGTGTTGGAAGAGCTCTGTGGCTAACTAGCTACTGCCCAGAGCATATAACTCAGCAGAACACATACCAGGAAATAGGCACTTCCTGCCAGATGGCATTGTGAGCCTTACTGATAGGTTTTGCAAAAGTAAGCTGCATCTCAAGTCATTCTCCAGAGGTTATTAGAGGGGCCCAATTTGGAGGCTGTTTGCTCTGAGTATCATAGCCCTGAGAATATTTAAAAGAGATAGTTAAGATAGACCACAATTTGGAGGAATATCTTCACTTATATATTTTTTCCATTGGTTTGTAACTTAAATGAAATATGCTGAACAGATATCAACTACTAAGGGGCCTTAGGTAAATCCAGGCATTTAAAGCTATGTTCACAGCAGCATTAGTAACATAGCAATACCCACAAGCTATAAAACAGCAATAAATGAGCTCATATGATCTGGATCAGGTCAGTCCAGAAAACACAGTTCTGGGGAACTAGATTCAATTTGTAGCTTCAATGGAACATAAAAAGCCTTAATAGTCCTCTCAAAAAGAAAGAGACAGAGATACAGAGACAGAAAGATAACACACAGAGAGACACAGATAGAGACAGAGACACACAGAGAGAAAGATAACAGAGAGAGACAGAGACAGATTCAGAGACAGAAAGATAACACACAGAGACAGAGAGACAGAGACACTATCTAAATAAGCTAACACAGTAAAGCAACCAATGTTCTGCCTCACATGATAAGAAGCTGAGGCTGATCTCTAACTCCCCATCAAGGAATACATCCACATATTAATTTAACCCATCTCCATTAATACACCATAGGCATGCCTTTGACCAGATCTTTCAGCCTCAACTGAATCTGGCGATGTAGTATCAGGAGCCTGAGTCAGAATACCCCAGCTATCGTACAAAAATGCTGATTATAAGAAACAATATTGTTAAAATAATATAATTAAATCTACATGGACAAATATTTAAATTTTAGACAGTAATATAAGAACATTAAAATACCCATGAAAAAAATGTATAAAAAGAATTACTGAACTACAGGTTGCCTACAATAAACCCATTTAAAACATAAAAGCATAGTTAGATATAATGTAAATGACTATGAAAAGACACCCCATACAGACCTAAGTGATAAAATTAATTTCAGACAAAGTAGATTTCAGAGCAAAAATTTCCAGAGATAGAATTCTATAATGGTATTAATTTAACAAAACTATAACACTCCTTCATAGACATAGCATACAACTGACAGCAGATGTGAGAATATGGGAAGGAAAACAGACAGAATCTAAAGGAGAAATTGATACAGTCTTAATTATAATATAGACATAACTCTATGCTTATATTTATCTATGGAAGTAAAAGATTGAAAATCAACAAGAATATAAAACGAATGGATGACATTCTCAACCAATGTGTCTAACTGAATTTTATAGAATGTGTTGCTACATAGCAGGAGAATATAGATTTTTATCAAGTGCACTTTGAACAGCCACAAAGCTGAATCTCATCCATGAGGGGAGAAAAAGTGGGAGTTTAAGAGACCTCTTAACATGTGAAATTAAATTGTAAAAGTAGACTGCCTACTCTAGGACGGTAAAGTGGAATCAATAACAGGGTAACAGGGAACATCTCCAAGCCTTTGCAAACTAAAAAAAAAATCTTTGTAAAAATAGTTCATAGGTCAAGTAAAAAGTAGTGAAACCAGAAAATTCACTGAGTTAAAACAGTTGCATCAAATTTGTGTGCTAGCACTAAAGAAATGTTAATGAAACAAAAACATAAAACCAACAGGGGAATCAGTGAAGACTGACTCTTTAGAAAGATCTGCAAGATAGGAAAATTCCAGCAATACTGATGAATTATGAAGGAGATAAGAAAAAAATTGCTTAGATCAGGAATATAAGAAAGGATGCTTCTATACGCTATGGTCACTAAAGTAATAATGAGAATAAAAGCAAATCTCAACACATCAAGTCACTGAGCACAACATATTTAGGTTAAATAGATCAATCACTTTGAAAGCCACTGGCTTCTGAAACTCATCTAAGTTAGGGAAATACCCTCACCATCTTATATCCACTAAGTAAACTTAATTCACAACTGAAAACATTAAATAACAAATTCCCATATACATGAGGCTAAGTCTATCAAATATTTAACACATAAATAAAATTTACATCATTTGACAAAAATAGGAGGAGATATTTAATAATTCATCGAATGAAGATAGTGTTACTCTGATAACACACTAGCCAAATGCATTGCAAAAGAAAAGAATTAGAGGCCAGAGATCAACATCTGATGCCTTTACTCAGCACTCTATTTTTGAGAAGACAGTTCTCATTGGACTTGGAGCTTGACAATGAGCTGTCTAGCTCAATCTTGGGATTTTGGAATCTTTTTTTCTCTGACAACACATGCTGCAATGTACTGGGATTGTGGGTGTGAGCTGCATGAACCCACATTTTAAGTTAGTGCTGGGATTTGAACTCATATCATCATGCTTGAGTGCCAAGTACTTTATTGATTGAACCATTACTCTTTCCCCTTTACAAGGATTTGTGTGTGTGTGTGTGTGTGTGTGTATAGAAAAGTTGATTGTGAAATTATAAGTAAATGAAGACACTAGAATAGGTAAAATATTGAGGACAGATAAAGTTGGAAGGATGGAATTACCCTTTACAACTTATAATGCAGCTTTGTATAGTAGAATAGAACACTGTGAAGGTACAGATGCACAGATCAACCAGTAGAGCAAATGGGTGTTCTGTGGAGATAGATTCCAGTGTGGCCAATTAAATTTGGAAAATTATACAGATGTTGCTGTGAAATGGAGACTGCATGTTTGTTTCCCAGGCACCCAGACCCGAATAATCACACAAAAACTATCTTAATTACAACACTCTTTTGCCATTAGCTTAGGCATATTCCTAGCTAGTTCTTATATCTTAAATTAACCAATTTATATTAATCTGTGTATCACCATGAGGCTGCGACCTACTAGTAAGGTTGTAGCATCTTTCTCCTTAGGGAGCCACATAGCAGCTCCTTGACTCTGCCTTCTTTCTCCCTGCATTCAGTTTAGTTTTCCCACCTAGATCTATTCTGCCCTGCCATAGGCCAGAGAAGCTTCTTTATTAACCAATGACAATAAAACATATTCATAGCACACAAAAGGGAATCCCACATCAGGTTATTAGTAGAAAATGATAGTATTTTTCATAAATTAAATTGGAAAAATAGACATTAACACTTGTATTCAAAATGGTAAATCTTTATTTATATTCATACTACAAATAAGAACTAATGTGTTAAATATAGAGTCCAATCCTATAAAATATGTAGAATATAACAAGAAACTATTTGTGATCTAGAGGCAGGAAAAGTGTTTGTAAACTAAATAAAACAAAAAACCCTCACAAGCCATAATAAAACTGACACCTTTGATTTCATTAAAACAAAAAACTCACAAGCCATAAGATTGACACCTTGGACTTCATTAAAGCATAGCTTTTGTTGTGCTCAGAGGAACAAGAGAGAAAATTTTGAACAACCTGTATACTGGAAGAAGGTGTTTCCAAATCACGTGTCCAACAAGGTCCTCACATTGAAAATATATTTTTAAAAAATTTCAAAACATAATTAAAAGTTGGCCCCAATAGCTCAAGCCTGAAATCGTGTTTACTTGAGAGGCTAACGCAGAATTGCTCATGTTCAAGACCATATTGGGCAATATAGTCAGATCCTAATCTCAAAATAAGAAGATCTCACGTGGGTTTGGAGAGACGGTTCAGAGGTGAAGAGCATCTACTGCTCTTATAGAGTACCCGAGTTTATTTCCCAGCACCCACATCAGGTAACTCACAACTAACTGTAACTCCAGCTCTAGGGGACCTGGTGCATACTTCTGGCCTCCTCAGGCACCTGTACCAATGTACACATAACACACACACAACACATACACAAAGATGGTAAAAATACATACTTTTTAAAAGAATAAACAATACAAGTAAGTGAAAAAGAGGGCCCAAGATGTCAATCAACACTTGCCTAGTTAGGTGAGGCTCTGGGCTCTGTTCTTGGTAGAACAAACAAACAACAATGAACAAAGAAGCAAATTGAATAAGAAACAACCCAAATAAAATAGTCAAAATATTTTAACGTGATACAGCAAACATCATAAAATTCAAGTACACTCCTATGGCAAGGGCTTAAAATAAAAATGGAAATCTGGGACATTGCTAGGGTTGGGTATAAAATAGCATCCCCACAGAAGGAGAACAATTGGGAAGTTTCTCATAAAATGAAATTTATGCTTACTCGGCAGTGCATTCTGGGCTGTTTACACTAAACAGAGAAGATACTGGATGTTTACAGCCTTCCCTGTCATAACCGCCTACAAATGCAGGAACAAGATTGTTCAATAGATGAATGTATGCACTAGGGTATATCACCACAAATGAAAACAATAGAAGGACTGAGGAGATAGTTCAGTAGGGAAAGTGTTGGCTTAGCATGCACAAGGATTTAAGTTCAGAACCCTAGAATCTGCATAAGAGCCCAGGCATGATGGTGGGCATCAATAACCCCAGCACTTGGGGTGTGGAGACAGGAGAATCTTTGAAGCTTGCTGGCTTGTCAAATCTGAGTTTAGTGAGAGACCATCATCAGTAACAACAATAACAAGGTGGAGAAGTGATTGAAAAAGATATCTGGTGTCAACTCCTGACCTCCACATGCATACAAATACATGTGCTTATGAGCCTTCACACATACCAGTCCACATGCACACACACACACACACACACACACACACACACACACACACACACACACATGTACACGCATGTGCATACACACACACACAAATGAAAGAGACTCCTGACACAGTAAACATCTTGAATTCATATTATTTAGGAAGATAAATTCCAGGGATAGAGAAGACATCATTTGCCATGGTTTGGGAACTTAAGAGGGGTTATGATGACCCAAGACTACAAAATGACACTGTGGGAAATTTGCAGGTCATGGACCAGTTGTTTCCATATTGTGGTGGTTATTTGAGGCTGTACAAGCACTAAAAATCTATAGGCCTACATATCCAAAATTTTTTACTCTTATTTAATTTTACAAAACAAAATGGAAATTAATGTAAAAGCTACACACTGTATAAGAATGGATATTTTAAAATAAATGCTAGGCATTATCTTAAAATCTAATGGTGCTTGAAAACACACACACACACATACACACACACAGAGAGACACACACACAACCTTGCTGATGACTGGAGACTCAGGGACTCAGAGGGCTGATGAACAAAAGCTGTTGAATCGTGATCCTTATTCTATGTACTTAGCTGGGATTGAGGACATTCCTGGTACTTTTCCTGCTGACAGGAGAACAGTACCAGTGAGTTGTAGATCTGACAAGGTGCAAGTCAAATCTGCGGCAAAGATCTGCACACACCAGACAGGCAGTTGATGGACACCCAGGAGCAGGCTGCTCTCAAGCAAGGCTCATCTGTGCTACACTGCTGACCACAGGGGAATCATGGGGCTCCGAGCATTGCAAAGGTACACTAAAGGCTTGGCCTGCTCACTTTAAAATTAGGAAATTGCCTATGGGCAACAATGCTCTTCCCTGGCTCTCTGTGGATCAGTGTCTTGGGTAAGGGATATAAGGATACCCCCAATGTTTTTATGTAGAATGTGTGCAATTTTAAATAGCTCAGAATTAACAGAAAGTCTAGGAAATGACTCCAAACACATAGGTGGTATGAGCAGCCATATCCAGACAGTTTAACAAAAGAGACATATCTTTATACAAAATACATAACTTAAAAAAAACAAAATACATAACTTGGAGCCACACTTTTATTTAAAAAGTATATACGGCACAGCAACTAAAGCAGAGACAGCCTTTTGTGTAGTGCCATAGACTAGATCTATGCTGCCTGCAGAACAGATCTGTAAACTCACTCTTGTTAAAAACAATTTCATGTGAATCTATGCATAGATGCAAGCACTATTCTGTATAGGTAATATAGAAATGTGTGTGTGTGTGTTTGTGTGTGTGTGTGCGCACACAAGAGAAAGGCAGGGTGTTAATGAGATGATCTCAGAGGTGGGCTTGCTTAGAGGAGAAAATAAATGCTGGAAAGAAAAATCTTTTGTGCCTTATAATTTAAGAAATTACTTCTCGTCCTAAATTTGAATAGCACACTTATAATTTCCTTGAAATGAGGGAAAAGACAAATGGATACCCATCAGACGATACCACTGACTCTCTTAGTCTGGTGAAATGAGCCGGAAACTTTATCTTCTTTTATCTTCTGTGATTTTCTGCATTGCCGACATTTCTGTAGTAAATAACTATAACATTTTAGAACAGTAAAACATTGTTTAAATTGCCCTGCCGAAGAACAAAACTTTACTATGCTCTATCTCCCTTTCCCAGAACACCTCCACTGTAATTAAGGATGGCATGAGCTTCTTCAGTTCCTCGCCACCCAGGTTCTCCTCCTAAACTTTTCATTTTAAAAGTAGGCAAACTTTCATCTCTTAAAACAACAAAAGAACTTATATCATTGGTTGAGAACTGATTTAAAATTATGAATCAAGTACAAAGTTCTCCAGCTTTCCAAAGTGACCCCCTACGTCCTCATTACCCCATACTATAGGAATCATCTTTCTTCCCAAGTCTGTGGTTTATTAGTGCTCATGGTCATATAGTTCAATAATTTGATCACCGCATAGACAGCTAATCAGAAGTACTTTCATTAGCAAAAGTTTTTAAATATTTGTATTGATTCCATTTATTGATCTAGCGATCTGCTTATGTCATTTGCCCAAGTGTTTTTGAATGCCTACTAAGAGTTGTGAGCCGGGCCACAGGCATTTGAGATGGACCCTCTGTCTGTCACAAATGCTAACACTTAACCATCTGAAGTGAAGGCTAACCATAGTTTCTCTGGAAATGAGCAGAAGTTGGTTTCTGGATTGCCTTAGCCTGAGGCGTGTGGCTTGAGCAGAGCTCTCTGAATTTTAACACAGGAACGTAGCCAGAAGCTTAAAATTCTGAACAAATATTTATGAAAATGTATGTGCTCATGGAAGTCAAGAAATTATGACTTGATTTGAGTTCATCTTCCTATAAAATATTGATAAGGTATTCTATATTCCTCTTCTGCCTGTCTATCCTAGAGAGACCGCACCAGCTGACAACCCCTAGTACTGTATACTATCTTACGGCCACCCACTTTTCTATGGAGAAAAGTCTCCTATTTCAGACATGAGGACACTATCTTAAAATCCTGAAGGATTTATCAAAATTAGAGATCTTCATTTAATCAAGACACAGAGGCTGTGGCTGTGGCTCAGTCAGTAATGTGTTTGCCATACAAGCACGAAGACTTAAGTTCCTAGCACTTAAATAAAAAGCAAAGTATGACAGCATGCTCCTGTAGTTCTATCTCTAGGGAGCTGGAGACCGGAAATTCCTTCAGGTTTGAGGAACATGTCCAGTGTCAATGTCTGTTCTCTCCATGCTTGGGCAGACGTATCTATGTGCACCAGTATACACATGTATACTCACACAACCACATATATAGGCATAACACACACACACACAATGAGTGAGATTACTATTCACAAACATCAGAGGAAACAATTTCCCAAGAGCTTTTCTGTAGGTGACATTGTTTTCATGTAGATTCATGCATTTTATTTTTAATTAGACCACTCCTCAAATGTTCCAGAGTCCAGTCTCAAAATCAATCATCACACAATAGACCCTATTATTTGGGAATAATTTTTCTTTAAAAAAAAGATCATCCATTGAAATAAAAAAAGAAATAATGGGAAATAATGTGTATCTAATTATTAATGTACTATAGAAATTAGCTTTTATATTGCAATTTATATTGCAATTACCTTCTTTGTGTTATAAAGCAGAACAATGCCAGCGAAAAACTTCTTTATTAATGCCTAATAGCATGGCAATTTAAAATATTCAAGTTTCTTTAATAAGGTAGTATATGAAATGTTACTTAATTTGACAAGATTAATTATACAATTAATTTAAGACTGCTCTCAATTAAATTAGTAAAATTTCTTAAGCTTGCTGCTTTTGAAAAGAGTTCTGGAATCTAGCATGAAGTGAGATACCTATTAAATATGATATTAATTAGTCTGAGATAGAATAATGCGTGTTTGCTTAGGATAAAGGGCATTGTCAGCGAGTTAGTAAAGAGCATTGTCTTATTACTTTACTGGTAACAATGCCTCGGCCCTCTCAACAATACAGAAGTTTCATATCAATACTGAGACAGACAATGCTCAGGAAGGAGAGCGTTCAGAAGTATTCAAGGCAATAGCTCTGAACAAAAGCTCTGCACTCACACACCTGACCTCTTATATTTTGGGATTCTCGTCAGCTATAGGTATTGCCAAGGTTACCCAACTGTCCAATTATCTCCCAGGTGCAATGGACCTTGCTGAATTTGCTGTGTCTCTGATCTATACATCAGGCTTTAGGTTCAAAGATTGCCCAACCTCCAGAGATACCTAAATCCAAGGCTATCAGGTGATTCTGATTAAACCCATAAGACATTGAGTGAAATCACAGAATCTTCACTTGCATTCCTCCATGGATAATGGAAGCAACTGACCCACCACTGTGAGAATCAGGTACACTGAGAGTTTTAATGACAACAGATTACCTGAAAATCTCTCCAGGGACCACAACATCTTTGACGGACAAAGCAGTGTCACATACAACTCAGCCAGGCTATATTAGAGGCCAAAGCATCATTCCTGTCCCACCTCAGACCCATGATAATGCAAACTTTGCCCAAATCAGACTGAGAAGAATGGCAAAGACTTCCTCCGGTCCAAGTGTGGATGCTATGAGCAATTGGCCATTAGCAAAAAACAATGTGCCACGCACAAACTATCAGTCATAGCTCCCTATTCTTAGATGACAGCAACCTGAAATTGTTCCCCCACAGAGACCTTCCACTTAGATTATCTTAAACCCCTCTTTCTTGTTCAACTGTATACAATAAATCCATTCCATTGTATAAAATAAACACAATTTCCAGGGCATTGCTGGAGCACTGTAGCGAGCTGCGTGGTGTCACACCTGATGGAGATGTATAATCAACTCCTGAGATGGCTAAGGCCTGACCTGTGCTATGATCACGCAATGATTATCAGCTGCCTGCATATGCGTGAACCTATGGGCAGTGCTCACCTGGCAGTTCGGGGTTGGCAGCCCATGCCTACTTAAGGGCTGGGAGAGGTTTGCCTGAGGATAGAGGTCAACAGGAGAGAGGGAGAGAGAGAAAGAGAAGGAGAAGGAGATAGATTGCTGTGAATAAAGTCCTGGAATAAACTGCAGTGAGAAGAGCTCCGGTGGTCGCGTCATTCCTTGCCGGACGAGGGTGGCCGTGACAGAGCATGTCCATCAAAGAGCATCACAACCCACTCCCAACTTTTCTGTACCCATGTCTACAGTTTCTTCATTCCCTTGTCATACTGCAGCCAGCATAAATTCCTAAAGCCATGAAGATCTCAGCAACCGAGGGTAACCCTGTGGCTGAAGGACCAGATTACACGTGTATGACTGCGATTGTGTTTGCTTGTCTGCACTGCACTGAGCAATCAGAATAGAAAAGAGTTGTTAAGAAAATTCTGAGCTGGGAATCTTCTGACAGTTTTACCAAATTCTACAAATTGTTTGTGTGGTACACAGTGAGTTCCTTATAGGGCTTTATACTTCTGGGAGAACCCAAATTCCCACCTCTTGAACCTAATGATTCCTTGAGGTTGGGTTTGAGTACAGGGACATCACTGGACTCTCACTAGTTTGTATGCAAGAAGAGTACTCTTCAGGGTGATGGGAAGTTCACTCTGCTCCAGGTTACATAAAGAAGGCAGACTAGACTCATGCCCTAGACTTCATGATTCTTAGCTCTTCCCTGCCTACTGGTAAGGAAGTTATCATCTGTGCCTGGAGCATGGGGACTAATGTCCAGGGTATTAGCTCACTGGAAAGAAGGTGCAGAGGGAGAGATAAGGACATAACAGCATCACAAAGAACACAGTAGAAATGGCTCATTAAAAAAAGGCTAACATAGAGGAAGAACACAACAACAAGAAAAATCTCTTACCATCAGCGCTGCAATGAATCCTATAGTATTAGACTTTGAATTCAGGTTGATCTCAGTCAATAAACTATAATCCATGTTTCAGAAGAAAATAGCTACAGAGACATTGTTTTTTTCTAATTTTATAATTTTTAGATAAGAAAAATTCCCTGCCAATGGAGTTCACAGAATAAGGGGTGGAAGGATAGATGGAGCCCAGGTTTTCTGATGCATGGTCTCATACATTTTATATTATATGCTGTCACTAGCTGCACACCACAAGCACACCATATAAATAATAACAAAATAATCCCCCAATTGCAAAAACTACTGAGAAATGTTGTTTTTATTTAGATTATGCTTGTGCAAAGAATAATTGTCCTAAGATGGTGGTCACTGTGAGAACAATAGATTACAGTCATTGAGTGTCACTGTGTGTCCTCTTCCTAGGAACAGATCACTTTGCTATTGATGTCCCCTATTAAATGGGGCCAGGTTTCTTTCAAGACAAGCAATGGATTTAAAATGTTTTCTTCCCTTAAGTAAAATTCTTAACATACATTAGAAAGAGCATCTCATTAGTATTTGCAGTCTACATGCATTTAACTCTTCTACCCAGCCACTTCACGGGTATTTAAAAGCGAACTGATTAAAATGCACCACACACGCATTAAATTTCCATCTTACAAGGAGTTCTCCCTGGCTCCACCTGAGCAGAATGCTTAAGTAAAAATAATATCACCATCCTAAGTAAGAATTCAGCATGAACTAAAGAGAGATGTACCATCTATATGTTATCTGTCTGCCATCTATCTTATCATCACTATCTATCATCTGTCTGTCTGTCTATTATATATCTCTATCTATTTATATATCTATCTTTCTACTTACCTATCTACCTATCTATCTATCCATCTCTCTACCCACCCACTCACCCACCTACCTACTTACCCATCTATCATCTTCTAATTTTACTCTTTTAGAAACTGTCAAACACATGCATATACCTTGTGTGCATATATATCATACAAACACACACAGAGACACAGACACACACACACACACACACACACACACCACACAAACACACACACACACACACACACACACACACACACACACACACACCACTACCACCACCATTGGTATGAGATTCCCACCAACTTTGGGAATCTCAATATTTAGAAGGACATCTTGCCCTACCACCAGAACTACTCCAAGAATACAGTGTTTATACATGTGAAAGAAAGAAAACAACTCTACTCAGCAGGGACTGACATGAAGTCATTCTAGACAAATATAGAATTAAAGAGTGAAAATCCCTAGATGCTGACGGCAGGACCTTTAGGGATAGTCTTCTATGAAAAGAAAGAAAAGTGGATGCACACATAGATGACATTTGATCTTAAGATAGTGAAACACACATTCCCTTAAAGCTGTGCCAAATGGTATTGAATCAGGACATAAAATCCTGTCCTACAAATGGGTGACAGACAAACCTGCTGGTAAAGGACTGTGATCCCACTTCTCTGAGAGGGTGGATAGGACAATCACAGTTCTTGCCACCCTAGACTACAAGTTCAAGGCCAACCCAAGCAGCTAAGTAAGAAAGAATTATATCACGAAATGTAAGAAGCTTATATAGAACTGAGATTCATAAAAAATTATATAATTCTTTGGGTGTATAATTTAATTCTATAATTGCTTGCAAAGATTTAATGAATATGGGCAAAACCATATGTATTTAAAGACATGATCAGAGAAGTCATGACTAAGAAATATACCCACCTATGCCTCTACCTTTACAAATAAAATAACCAACCCTATATCCATCAGCATAACCTTTGCTCTTGCTTCCTTTAGATCCTGCCCCTTGCCTCTGACCTTTTCTAGTCTCCTAGGTATCCAGTTTCCTAGTTTGCTTTCCATCATTTATTACTTTACATTTTCTTTGCAAATCAATATAATCCTAGCATATAAATTTGTATTGGACTGATTTCACTCAGCATAGCTACTTTGAGATTCATTCATATCTTTGCATATATTAATAGTTTGTGTCTTTTTATTGCAGAGTAGTATTTTACAGTCTAGCTATACCATACTGTTCATCTATCCATTGACTGATACGTAGTCCACTCTAGGTATTAACAATTACAAATGAAGCTGCCACCCTTATTTGTGTATAAGCAATTTGCATAGACATTTCTTCCTTTCTCAGCTATAAATATGAAGGAGTAGAATCTCTGGGTCATAGGATGGGTCTATGCTCAACACTTTCAAAAAGTGAGAACTATTTTTCAAAGTAATTTTGCCATTTTACCTGTATGACAGCTATGCGTGAAAACCTCCATTCCCTCGTGCTAACACTGGAAAGGCCAGTTGGCTCAGCTTCAGTCATTAACATAGGCATTTATATAAGAGAATTTTGGCTCTACTTTGAATTTCCCAAATGCCTAAAGATGTTCATGTTTTCATATGTTTATTTGATACATATTTCTCCTTGGTGAAGTGTCTATTTACTTCTTTGTCTAGTCTTAGTTGGGGTTCAAGAACTTCTAATAGGGGCTGGAGAGATGGTTCAGCAGTTAAGAGTACTCTCAGAAGACTCGAGTTCTGTTCCCAACACCTACATGGTAGCTCACAACCCATCTGACTCCAGTTCCAGAAGATCTGATGCCCACTTCTGGCCTTTACAGGTAGAACATGCATGTGGTACACTTATACATACATACATACTTACACATGTGTATATATATATAAACACTAATACACATGAAACAAAAATTAATAAAACTTAAAAACTATTGTTGTGTGATGTTTTGTTTTGTTTTTTGTCTTTTGGGGGGCCTGCCACCCAGCTCCCAAATAAATCACACATGGAGACTTAGTCTTAGTTATAAACACCTGCCCTTAGCTTGGCTTGTTTCTATCCAGCTTTTCTTATCTTAAATTATCCCATCTACCTTTTGCCTTTGGGCTTTTCTCTTTTTCTGTTTCTGTATACCTTAATTTACTTCTCTGTGGCTTGCTGGGTGGCTGGGTGGCTGGGTGGCTGACCCCTGGTGTCTTCCTCTCCTTGTTCTCTCGCTCTTCCTCTTCCTCATCTCTTCTATTTATCCTCTCTGCCTGCCTCCTGTTCTTTCTCCTGCCTCGCTATTGGCCATTCATATCTTTAATAGACCATCAGGTGTGTTAGACAGGCACAGTGACACAGCTTCACAGAGTTATACCAATGCAGCATAAACAAAAGTCACACACCTTAGAATAATATTCCCCAACAAACTATTTATATATTCTTGATGTCACTTTTACTAGATTTATGATGAAGGTATTTTCTTGTTACCTTTATACTATTTTAACTATACACCATTTTAATATTCATTAGGAATCCTATATTGAATTATTATCATTTTTGTTAAATAGAAAGTATATTTAAAAGAGATAAGATATACATATACTTTTATAATTTAATATATACATAACTATATGCATATATAATTTTAGAAACATGTAGTTACTATTTCCATTGCTCTTTTTTTTTCCTGTGGATACATATTTCTATCCAGCCTCATTTCCCTTCTGTTTGATGTGTTCACACCCAACTTCTTGACATTGCAACAAGGCAAGGTCATCTACAAAGTTCAAGCTTGAGGAGTGCATGACAGAATTAAAAAATATTTGAAAAATCTTGATAACGGTTAAAATAAGTATATAATTTTTGTATTGGACTCCACTCATAGTTCTTAGCTAAATGTGGCCCACAGGCAGGCCACAAGTTAATATGCCTGGTACATTACTTTGAACATTTCTTTTAGTTTGATTGAAAATAACTAAAAATTCAATTGATTAAAAAAATTATTTCTCTTGGGTTTTTGAAGAATACTTTAGCTAGATATAAAATTCTGAGTTGATGGGCTCACCTCTATCCTACTGTTTTAAAGCCATTTTTTAGATGAGCAATGAGTTCTAATTCTGTTTTTAGATGCCCTATTTATAGTATGTCTCCCCCCTTTTTATTTCCTTCATCCTTGGTTTGTGCAATTTGGTGACAATATATTTTTGTGTAGTTTTCTCTGTGTCCCCGGTGCTTACAGTATGTTCTGCCTCCATGATCTACTGATTCATAATTTTTACCAGATATAAAATTGTATTTATCTCTTATTTCATCAATTACTGTTCCTGAATCACTCCCCTCCTTGGAGAATTTTAAATTATGTGTATCCTTGTCTTCTGGAAGCTATTCCAAGATTTACTGATAATCTTTGTATCTATTTATATGTCTACTGTGTTTTTCTCTGCTTGTTTCATTTTGTATAGCTTCTGATGCTGTACCTACATGATCACAAATCTCTTCTTACAAATTCAAACTTGGCATTTATCCCACTCAGTATATTTTAAATATCAAACCCTGTCATTGTTAGCCCTAGACACTCAGTCTGGTTCTTTTTTAATATATCTTTCATATCTTCCATTAACTTCTTCAACCTGTGGTAGAATACAATTAAAATACCTTTTTAAAAGTCCTTGGCTGCTAATTTTAACATGCTTGTCATTTTTATATCAGTTTTAATTGCATTTTCCCCCCTTAGAAAGATTTTTACTTTCCCCTTCCTCTGAATACCTTGTAACTTTTTATCAGATACGAGAGTGTGACTTCTTGCTTTTCTGGGTGCTTCATAGTTTTTTTCTCTTCACCAATAGTCTTGAGTTTTACTCTGGGATGTAGTTAAGTTTCTTGGCAACAGTTTTACATCCCTGAGTTTTGCTTTTAAGATCATGACACGGCTATACGCGGTTTATAACTAATTATGCACAGCTAAAAATTGAAGAAAGATCTTTGTGCAAACTAGATTTTTCTATGAGTTGTGGCACTCTTAGGCTGGCTGGGGAACCTCTCTGGGCACACTGAGTGCAGTTGCTTCTAACTCCTGAGAAGTGTTCCCTAGACCTTGCCTAGTGTTTCAGACTCGGTGTGGATCAGCTCTCTGATAACACTGGGAGGAGGATCCATGGGTATCCAGAGCCCTTTCGTGCTGTCCTCTCTACCTACATACTTTTCACTGGAGCCTCAAACCATGCTGGTCTTCCTGGGCCCATACTCTTCCTCATCAACTCATGGTCTCTCTCGCACACTGCCAGCATTTCCCTCCTCGGGCAGCAATTTTGTCAATCATGGTCCAGATTCCTCTATTATCTGTCTTTCTGGGATCAGCATTAAAGTACCCAGTATCCTGAACAGCATTGTTTTGTATATTTTGCCAATTTTTAAAAGATCTTGAGAATGTAAATCCATTCTCTGTTTCTCTTGCGTGGCCTGAAGTTATTGTGTTAATTAGTTAATTAGAAAATATAATCCAAAAGAAAAGAGATCGTTTCAGAAAACTGATAAAAGACTGAAAGAAATTAGCATAATTTCATTCCAAGTGAAGGTCATAACAGCAAGAATAGTTGTAACATGTTACAAAAATGCAGAGTTGTGCTCTTTAGGTTCCATACAGATGCAAGAAGACCTCAAAATGATACAGAAGTAGAATTGTGAATGACTGATAGTAATGTCATTTCAATCTATCCCTATATTCTAATATAACATAACTTAAAATTTATGTTAATGTGATTAAAGATCAATGTTCCCAGCATAAAATTATAACAGCAAAAATTAAATTTTAGTAATATTTTGATCAGAAATAGAAATATTAATAAAATCTCAAATTATTTTCTTTCAAACTTCCATTCCTCCTATCTTTGTCCGTTGATGAGGCGTAGAACAAATGACAATCCAAGAGTATTTAATGTTCTAAGGGTTCATATTTTGGATTCAGAAACCCTTGGAGGAAAGGATGATTCTCTGGGTTCTAGCCAGGTAAACAGCAATAATGTACATACTGTTTTCAGAGAAGGGGCATTGTTAGCTAGTAATGAGGCCTGTGGTAAAAACACCCAGGGCATTCCACTGACCTTATTCTGAGATAATTTGAGCATAAAAAAGAACAATGAATATGTTTGTCTGAGGTATAGTACTTACCCAAAGCTTATCTCTTCATGTTGAGGAAGGAAGAGAAGGCAATAGATAATTGATTAATTAACTAAAAGGTATAAAACAAAAATAATTGTACTTTCATGAGAATTATCAACTTTTTTCCCTCTAAAACCTAGCAATAAAATAGAATTAAGCATTTCAGAAACTGTACACAAACTCCATTCTTTTTTTTTTTTTTTTTTTTTTTTTTGGTTTTTCGAGACAGGGTTTCTCTGTGGCTTTGGAGCCTGTCCTGGAACTAGCTCTGTAGACCAGGCTGGTCTCGAACTCACAGAGATCCGCCAACCTCTGCCTCCCGAGTGCTGGGATTAAAGGCGTGCGCCACCATCGCCCGGCTACAAACTCCATTCTTGAGAGCAAACTCAAGGTAAAGTTAAGATTTTCTTCTAAGAAATCAGTTTGTTCTTTATTCCTTGACATTTAACATTTGAGAACGGGTCTTACTACCTAGCCTAGCATGGCCTCAAACACGGGACCTTCTTGCCTCAGACTTCTGGACTGCAGGTGCATGCCACCACTGACTTGACAAGATCTTAGTCTCTAAAGCCAGGAAAACATATAAGATTTATGATTGTGCCCCCTTGAATGAAAGCTGTAAATGTTTACAGAATAAAGGTAGACGCATGCCTTCACATGCTTGATCTTATTTACATGCCACACGTAAGTTACATTTGTAAAGAAAAAATACGTAACTGTGACAAATGGGTGAGGTTATTTTAAATCTAAGATTCTGCTTCCTCTTTGTACTTTGATGAGTATTGGTGGCTAGAAGTAATATCCCATCTCTTCCTGCACATTAGTAGCAAAGAACAGCAAAGAAAAATGAGTACTTGTTTGAAGGGCCTGAGCAAATCTCAACAGCCCACTATAGTTTCTGAGGGATGGTAGTTGAACCAGAGCTGATATGCAAAGAGGATATATGGAAGAAAATGATAGAAATAGTTTTGCATATAACTCAAGCACATTTTGAGAAACTCTAGTAACAAAGTTCTTTATAAAATAAGAGCCAAACATGAACACAATAATATAATAAGTAAACATTTTAAAGCACTAGAAAGAACAAAACATTTTTCTTTTTTCTAGAAACATCCTTAAGATCAGACAATTATATTGTTTTGAGTGCAGGACTCTTGAGGGGCTAGTTGAGAACTGGCTTTGAGACTAATTTGGGAAAGCTACTTAAATGTTTCTGGGCATCGATTTTCTCTTAGTTAGGGTATCTGTTGCTGTGAAGCGATACCATGACCACAGCTTCTCTTCTAAAGGAAACCATTTAATTGGTGTGCTTTACATTTTCAGAGGTTCAGTTCATTATCATCGTGGTGTGACAAGATGACGTGTTGGCAGACATGATGCTAAAGAAGTAGCTGATACAAAGTCGTAGCGGTCCTACATCTTGACTTTTAGGCAACAGGAAGTAGTCTATTTTCCTGGGTGTGGCTTGAGCATTTATCATACTTCAAAGCCTGCTTCCACAGTGACACACTTCCTCCAATAAGTGAATAGTGTCACTCCCTTTGGGAGCCATTTACTTTCAAACAATCACAAAGGCCATAAAATAGCATTATTCAGAAGTGTTGGGCCTCATGAGGCCAAGGCATGAAGCCCAGTGTAACTTCCTAAACCTAACTTGAGTTTGGTGAGGCCTAATATAACTTCCTGAGCCTAGCTCAAGTTTAAAAACCTGTCTCTGGCTACCTGACCTAGGCCCACCTCTGGCCAGACACCACTAACGTGGCAGAATATTGGATCTTGTTCCTGCTCTGCCTCAACCTATCACAGGCTTCCCACCCCCATCTCAGCCTATATAAGTTCCTGCCTGATGCAATTAAATGATATCCTGATTTGACAGACTCCCAACTCAGTGTGTGTGTTTCTCTCTGGTGGTCAGGGGGGGGGCGGTCTGGTTCATCCAACACTCACCATCCAGCTCAGCCTGTGGGAGAGTCTGTGAGGTCCAGCTCTGTCCACAGAGAACCAGAGAACCCGGCACAGAAGAATAAGACAGTACATATAAATAATTAAAATGAGACAGTCCCATAATACAATTTTTAAGAGATTTACATTATTGTGTGTGTGTGCATGCATATATGAATTTGGGTGTTCATTGAGGCCATAATAGAGTATCAGATTTCTGGAGCTTGAGTTACAGGTGGTTATGACATGCCCAACATGTGTCTGGTACCTAAACTCTAGTTCTCTGGAAGAGAAGCAAGCTCTCTTAACTTCTGAGCCTTCTCTCGAGTAGCTCTCCTCGAATTATAACTTTTAAATATAGTAACTTGTATTCTGCCTTTAACTTAGGCTTTCGGTAAGCCTGATGGTTGCAGCTGGGAAAAATGATATCTTAATTAACAGCATAAGGATTCTAGTAAGAGCAAGCAGAAGACCCTTGGAGAAGAGAACTGTAGGGAGAAAGTTAACTACAGTATCTGGGGTAAGAGAGGTAATATTTTCACATTGAAGGCAAAAGTGGCCTCAGAGATAATTTTGCTCATGCCAAGTCTCATCTGCTTTAATGTAAGATGCTTTTCAGTAGAGATATCAAAAAGGATTGGAAGAAAGAAGAGTTCGTGGCCATCGCCAGATCCTTGCTCAGTTCACTGGAATATAGAAGACTTCCTTTTGCTTTGCTCTTCAGGGGGTCTTGGTCCCTTGCCTTTGAAGACTGCTCTTATGGATCTGTGTTTACTGAGAAAGAGATCAATGCTACCTTTCCCATTTCATTTGCTGTGTGCTCCCTCCCAACACCCATTTATTTATATCTTAGTGGATAAAGGAATGCATGTTTTCATTCTTTGACGCTTTCATGTTGAATCACTGAAGTCATGAAATTAAGGAAAAGGTTGCTAAAGCACCGTGGTCATTGCTTACATTAGTGACAACTCTTAGCCAGACTTATTAGTTTTGAATATGGCCATATGAAACAGATATGAAAACTCTTAGGTGGATTGGCAGCAGTCTATGTATGTGGAGACAAGAGCACGTGCTCTTATCTGAATAATTCTGAAACTCAATAGACACCTGTTGACTTAGGTTTTCTGTTCCATTCAGTCCTGCAGCCGTTAAGTCCCAAAGAATCACACAGAGGTCTATATTAGTTATAAACCAATTGGCCCATTAGCTCAGGCTTTTTTTTTTTTTTTTACTAATTCTTATAACTTACACTAACGCATAATTCTTAACTGAGTTAGCCACGTGGTTTGGTACCTTTTTCGGTGAGGCAGTCACATTTTTCTTCCTCTGTGGCTGGGTCACAGCTGCAGACTGCAGAATCCTCCCAGAATTCTTCTGTTCTCATTGCCCCGCCTCTACTTCCTGCATGGTTGCCCTGACTATACTTCCTGTCTGGCTACAGGCCAATCAGCATTTTATTAAACAAGTACAAGAAACTAATGTTTACAGGGTAAAACCATTGTCCCACAGCAGAAACCATCATAATCCTATGAACTAAAACTTTTAATAATTCTGAATTAAATGTCTTCTGCTAAGAAAATGATGCTATCTTGCACCATTTTTTCCTACCTAAAGCAAGAAAGGAGAACCCAAATCATTATTGACTTATAATTTCTAGACTTAAAAGAGTGCATGATAAATCATCCCCAAATCAATTTAAAGACATCTACCAAAGAACGGGTCACTGACATTGTTACAAATCGGTCTAGACTGATCTAATCTTCTAGGACAGAATGACAGGACTGCTGGATTGAAGAGAAAAAGTGGAGACAATCTATCTTGAGCTCATTGAGGAATAGGTCCTAGTTCACTTGGCATCCCCATTAATAATCCCGTCACGGTATCCTTTATCTGCGTTGTCTCGCTACATTGCAAACCAGTGCCTTTTGGTTCCTGTAGCTCTTCTGAGTGGTTCATTCCCAAGTTTATAAAACTAGATAATACGTCCTAAGAATCTTCCACACTTGACCAGGCTGCATGCTCTACTGGAGGGTTCGGCCCCACTTTACTTTTTTGGACAAGAACAATACTGCCAAGAACCAGGAGAGAAGTCACTAAGTTTTATTGTGAGTCTCTCCCTGTCTCCTTAGTTTCTATCGCTCTATTCCTACATGTAGGCTCTTGACCATCATGTTTGAAAGCTGAAGCATCTTAAGGAAGATAATGTGTTGGTTTTGGTTACCAACTATACAATGGTTGGTGAATTCTATGAATGTAACTTAATAAGAAGATTTTGAAATGCTTTCAGTGTTATGTAAGAAAATAGATAAGAGATGTAGTAAGGGGCTCATTGAATTCATACCTGTATAGGCAGTCCAGATTCAGAGTAAGAACATGGCCTGTGAACCCTGCCTCATTGGGTCTGAATCCTTAAGCTATATCACTAGCACTATGCCCCTGAGGAACTTCCTGAACTTCTCTAGTCTGAGGTTCCTTTCACACACCCTGTTTCAAACCTTTATTTATACAGCACACTCTCTGGAGAACTGTCAGGTCTATTGAATTAGCTCTAGAAGCATGAACTAATGGATGAAAGTA
This sequence comes from Microtus pennsylvanicus, assembly GCF_037038515.1. Taxonomy (NCBI): domain Eukaryota; kingdom Metazoa; phylum Chordata; class Mammalia; order Rodentia; family Cricetidae; genus Microtus; species Microtus pennsylvanicus. The sequence goes on from NC_134579.1 coordinate 209,511,417, forward strand.
GAAAACGGTAAGTGATGATCTCAGCTTTGATACTGCATTCCAAAGAGCTTTGGTTAACCTGGCAGATTTTAAACTCTGCTATTAAATGACCTGGATTTGTGCATTCATGCTGGCAATTAACATCACTGGTAATATTATTTCAATGGCAAATGGAAGACATTTTTAGAACTTGAATTTGTTCTGAGATAAAGCCTGTCACTGTAGCCAAGTCGCAGTAAGGTTAGAGACGCCACTAGAGGTAGAGAGAATATGCCCTCAAGGAAGATATATCTTAAAACAAGATCTGTCTTGTCCCACTTACAATCAAAACCAGTTTTCACACAGTAAAATGGCTCAGGTTTACCTATTTTTAAGTTCCAAGTTTGTTCTATTTTCATTCATAGGGAGACAAGAAGTATGGCTTTAATAAACATGGAGCAAGCTACACTCCTGAGGGTGTGAAATGGTGGTACCTTAGGTGAGTTCAACAGTCTTGGTGGTTCTTGTCTCTGCTGGTTTAAAAAAAATGGTGAATGGCAATGATTGTGTGCACCGCGTTTCCCTTCCCTGGCCGATGCCTGTCTTTGGCTAAGCTGAACTTCCCCCTGACCCCATGGAATACCCTCTATTTACTAGGAGCACTGAGTGGGTTCTGGAGGCTGGCAAATCTAATAGTAAAGAACCCACAAATGTGATTTCTGCTGCCAGTCCCTCCCTCCCTCCTTCTTTTCCTCCCTTTATCTTCTCTCTTGTTGCTCTTTTTGAAGCAGTATCTTGCTCTGTAGGACAGACTGACCTTGAATTTTGGCAGTTCTCCTACCTCAGTCTCTAAAGTGTTGGTATTGCTGGCATGCTAGGCTTCTCTATTTTTCGTGTTTGTGTGTGTGTGCACGCACACACACACACACACGTGGCACACATGGAGGCTAGAGTCCAATGTTAAAGTCCTCCTCAATCGTTCTCCATTTATTTACTTGTTTATTTATTTGTTGGCACAAGGCCTTTCACTGAACCTGGAGCTTTCCAATTCAGTTAGGCCTCTAACGTCTTTCCAGTACTGAGATTATGGATGTTCCATGCTGGGCCTGGGTTTTTCCATGGATGCTGAGGATCTGATCTCAGACCTTTCTGCTTGTGTGGCACACACTTTTCTGACATCTCCCAAGCCTCTTCTATTCTTTTTAAACTTAAACTTGTAGAGAGGGTGTCAAGCTTTCCTTGGGAAGATACTCAGGGTAGAAGAAACTCTGTAGGCATTGAGAATCTAGAGGACTAAGGGTTAGTGTGACTTTTCTAGAACTTGCAGATTTCCTGGACTGGCCAGAAAATCAAAAGGACGGGGGCAAAAAAGCAGATGCGTGGGGGACCAAGGTTGTGATATAATGGACTGGTCTCGGAAGAAAGGTAAAGGCAGAGGAAGTGGGGAAATTGTGAGGTCCATCACAAGGGCTGGAACATTCCTGAAGGTCAATATTCCCCACATCCTAACTAATTAGTGCTGTATTCAGTCCTGTTGTAACCACGGGGCTTTGGCAACCATGTCAACCTTTGACTTAGTGAAGTCCATATGTAAATATTGAGAACCATCAGGATTTTCCAAATATGTTACAGAAGTGATGTATCTTAACCTTGGCTGGATCTACCTCCTCCCGCCACTACCACCTCACACAACAACAAGAATGCCTGTGTGCGCACCCTCCAACTTATACTCTTGTTGGCAGATTTTGAATTCCACTATGTGTGTCTGATGCAGTTGAGCATGACCAAGGCCACCCTGAGAAGGCCACAGGTGAGCTGTGAAAGAATGTCACATGATCACACGTCCACAGCTTCTGGGAGCTCCCAGAATGCCTCTCTGATGAGGTCCTGAACCCAGTAACACAGTACGTTTCAAACCTTATAAGAACTTTAATGCAGCTAGCTAAGAAAGGAACATGATATGCAATGTTCATGGGGGACAGAAGAGCACCACTCATGGCGGTGGCCTCGGGAAACTGGTGACTCTCCCAACACTTCAGCTACAATGATGCAGGACAATGCCTCTCACACAGGGAAAGCAGGAGGCCTTAAGCACAATGGCTCCCCCACAGTGGCACAAGCCCATTGGTGGTGTCAAGGACACAGTATCTCATTGTCACCTTAGTAAGATCCAAGTTGTCACACGTGGGCTGAAAACATTCAAATACATTTTTTTATAATTTTATATTTTATTTTTGTGTTTATAAATGCACAACTACTTAAATTGTGCTTTAAATATACATGTTTATAAACATATATAATTAATGAGTGTCCCTTATTTAAAATACTTAGAATGAAAAAGTCTGTGAATTTAAGTTTTCAATTTTTGGAACATATTTCCACGGAGATAGAGTGGGGAGTGGAAAACAAATCTAAATATGGAATTTACTTTGTTTAAAATACTTTAAATGCACATTCTTTTCACATAACCCGAAGGTAAACTCACACATTTTAGTGTGCCTTTCTTCCACAAGTAACCTTTCGCACAAGGCCAGGTGCGCAGTGCTCTGCTTCTGGCACGTGCTAAAGCACACACTCTTCCAAATATGGGCACATGCCAGCGTTTTGAGTCCAGGAGGTTCAGTTCATCTATATTGTGTTGAGCATCCCTAATTTATTCTTGCATGTCTTATCCCCAAATTATTATTTTAGGTACATAATTCAATGTAGCAACTCCTGGCAATGTGTTACCAGCATGAAAACACAAAGTGCTGGCCGAGGGAGAAGACAAAAGAAGGTTTCTCGTGAGAACTTCCAGGTCCTAAAAGAGGTTGTGGGCTACAAAATATATATATTCTGTTTTGGTCCTAATCAGAATTTGAAATTCTTAAGTTTGTGGAAATAAAAAAATAAAAGAATAAATCTTGAAATAAGTAATAAGTACCTCCTTAATACTCATAAGCCTTTTAAATAAAAATAACTATATGTATGCTCATGTGTCACTTTGCATGTGAATGCCAGTGACTGGAGGCCTCTGGCAGCAGCCTGCCGGGAGGTGGGCTTCCAGGAGGATGTGAGTAGCCTGATGGCGTGGGTATGAGGATTCGAACTGGTGCCCTCTGCAAGAGGAGAGCACACAGCCACTGAGCCCTCTCTCCAGCCTCCCTAGGAATTTTTGTAAGACACTGAAGCACAGAGAACCAGGACTTTGCTTTGAGATCAGGACGTAATTTAAAAAAAATAAAACGGAAAAATGGGCAAAACAGTTGACATTGGAGGTTGTATTTGGTTTTAGACACTGCCGTTGCTTAATAACTGGAGGAAGAGCTCGAGTTGGGATGTCCAGCCTTGTGTTTTGGTGTTTTAGTTTTGTGTCATAGCCTGAGTGTAGAGGTGGGGCTCTCCGGCCTGTGCCAGAGGAGTCTTGATGCAGAAGGGCATTGCAAACTGGTCCTCTACCTCGAGGTCTTATTTTCTTCTACCATATTTGGATTCCTAAAATAAACTATCTAAAGAAAGAAAAGACATTGGACGTGAGCATGTTTTGAAAGTAGTGAATAACTTTTTCTTTAGAAACCACTACAGACTTCATCAGAATTGGAAAGCTAAAATAGGAAGCCCGGTTTCCAGTTCTTTCTCTTCAGTTACATCCGATGTACGCAGACAACAATAGCGAACCGGTTTTAGATTCTGCGGTAACTTTTTAGAGACACCTCAGATCGCATTTCATGTCACACATGCACACATGACCAAGTCCTTGCCGCCCCCCTCCAACAGCTCTTTAATCTGAAAGCCGTCTTCAACCAGTCCCAGCCTCCTCAGCAGTGGCAGAAGGGAGCTGGACTACCTTGAATTGTGACAGCATTTCTCATTGAATCAGGTCAAGCCCAGCAGGCTTGATACAGATGGAAGAGTAATTTGGGGTCACAGTTAAGAACCTTGTATCAAGGACCAAAAAAAAAAAAAAAATGACCTGGCAGGTTGGACAATGTTTATGTGATGCAATGTTTCAATGTTTATGTGTTCTGGTTTTTTTTTGCCATTATCCCTTTTTATCTTCACAGAGAAAGACAACATATAAAACACACTATCTTTTAAGAAGTCTGGGTTTTTAGATTCCATTAGAAAATAAAGTAGTAACACTATCCTTCCCGGCCATTGTGTATTGTGGGTGTGTTGTCTTTCGCTTGGGGATTCTGTGAGTACATACAGTTTTTAGGCCTTGCTTCTAAAGTGTAACATATTAATAAAAGCAATCGGGAGCTACAGCTGGCTGGAGGGAATGGGATGACATCCAGCGCCGTTAGTGCATTTCCTGACACTTCTCCCTCTGGAGGCTTTACCGGGCATTGCTAATCAAGAATGGGATTATTTCCCATTGAGCCAAATAATACCATCACACAGCATGTCAAACCTCTACAACCAATTAATTATACTTGTTAGAAATAAAACCCTGTGTGGGCGCTAGAGGAAGGCTTCACTTAAAAGTTAGCTTTGTAAACATTTAGAAAAAAAAAAAAGAAGGAAATGACAAAGGTAAAGTTTTAATTGTTACATGGGTAGATTATAGTTAATTACATTTCACTGTTGCTTGGGTAGATAATATGTAATGATTATCTAAACTAATTCTATTATTAATTAAAGACTCAGGAGTCAGATATGGGGTCAAAACTTGATTGATCAGAGAAGTGGCAGAGAAGCCACCAGTAACCTCCTCTCTCTCTCCTTCCTCAGTCCAAACCAGCTACAAATCGTCTTAATCCCTCCCTACTACTTCCTGTGTCTCTTTCTATATGCCCTGGATCCTCCAAAACTTCTATGGCCGATTCTGGTCAATTCAGCTAGTAGTTAGCTCCATCCTCCAATATAAGATAAATTTTATTGTCAGTCTCAGGGGTGTCAGGGTGTGATCAAAATATCCCACCATAGTAATGTTGGGGTACTTCTTCATAGATTCATCCCTAGGTTCTAGAATGCTATCATAAAATTTAAGACATTTTTGCTGAATTGATAAACTAATAAGTTGAGTTCATATCTGGTTTTGCTTTCCTTTTTAGCCACCATGATGTGATATCAGTCAAGGGAGACAGTCAAAGGTTGGCAGCCCCTTAGTCATGGTATAAGCAGTATGCACAAACTCTGAACTTACTGTTCCCCAAACCATACAATTTTGGAATCTTTTGGTTTGTCTTTTTGCAGATAGCCAACCACAGACTGTCCCCCTTCATAATACATATAATTTTCATCAATTCAAAAAGCCTCCAAGCTGGACAGTGGTAGCACACACCTTTAATCCCAGCACTCAGGAGGCAGAGGCAGGTGTATGTCTGTGAGCCCGAGGCCAGCCTGTTCTCCAGAGAGAGTTCCAAGACAGCCAGGACTTTCCCACAGAGAAGAAAAAAAAAAAGAATCCAGACTCAGATGGATTCAAAACACTATTCTACTCTCAATAAAATAAAATAACCCCCCCAAAAAACAACAACAAAAACCCAACTATAACTAATACCTCTTATCCAAAAAGCACCTATCTTATTTTAATGAGTGATTATTTAAGTTTTAGATATGAACAACTTCTACAACCCCATTTCCAAAAGACCTAACTCTTATAAACATCTAGAATGTATATGTGCACAGACATGCATTCAGGGAAACAAACACCCATGTACAAGCAAGAAAAATAAATAAATCTTTTTAAAATAATATTTTAAAAATACCACTACCTATTTTTCACTTTGCAAAGATAAATGGAAGAAATATATTTTAAATATCAAAATATAAAATTTGAAAGGAATAAACATTACTAATTAATTTGAAAAAACAAAGCAAAAAACCCAAATTGTATAGAAATTGTACCATGTAACATCTTTATCACTGCATCAAAATCTCTAAGTTTTAATTGTATATTTTCTTTTGCTTAAAACAATGTATAGCCTTAATGAAATATGAATATTATAAAGACAGATTTGATCTATTAAAACAAGAAAATTATAGGGTTCATGAAAATTTGAATAATTATGTAAAGTTATGAAAATTATTCTTTTCAAAGAGATTGTGCTTTAATTTTAAATTATGGGCATATATGTTTTGAGTGGAAATGTGCACATGAATGCACTACCTGTGGAGGTCAGCAGAGGGTGCTGGTCAGATCCTGCAGGGCAGAAGTAGAAGCTGTCTCACATGTGATCTAAGCCCAAACTGGGTTCCTCTGGAGAGCTGTGTGTGTTCTTATCCATTCTCTCCAACCCCTAGATGTCATGTTTCACAAAATTATTAAAGGGTGAAGTTTTACAGGCAAAAGTCAGAGATTTGAATGCCTTACTTTCACCAAAAGCAAAGGCATACAGAATAAAGGCAAATAATAGAAACAAAATATTAATCTCAGAAAGTTAGCATGCCCATATGCAAATATAAATAAATACCTAGTGAGTGAAACCATAGCAGCAGTAGTTGTGATTACTTTAGGGACTGAGAGGCAGCACAGATTAAAATAATCTCATGATAGCTTTAAAAGGGGTGAGGCACTTGGGATAACAACATTTTAGAGTCTTCCAATCACTCGGGATGATGACTTTTTTTTTCAAGACAGGGTTTCTCTGTGTTGCTTTGGAGCCTGTCCTGGAACTAGCTCTTGTAGACCAGGCTAGAATTGAATTTACAGGGATCTGCCTGCCTCTGCTTTCCGGGTGCTGGGATTAAAGGCGTGCGCCACCACCACCTGGCCGGGATGATGATTTTTAAAATCAAGTTGCTCAATTAACCGTTCACCACATAACCAGGAGGTAGTGGTGCACACCTTTAATCCTAGCACTCAGTAGGCAGAGGCAGGTGGGTCTCTGTCAGTTCAATTCTAGCCTGGTCTACAAGAGCTAGTTCCAAGACAGGCTCCAAAGCAACACAGAGAAACCCTGTCTCAAAAAAACAAGGAAGAAAAAATTCACCACAGTATCTAGAGTATATTAAATGGAAAGCAACATAAAAAAAAAATATCCACAAGAAGAAAGAATATATATCAAACAAAGATGACTCTAATAAAGTTAAATATACATGTGCTTTGGATCACACAACTCTGCCCTAGGAAGTATGGATACAGCCATAAGCAAACAGTAGCAGCTTCTACCACAATGCTTTGAATATCTGTGCAGATGCTAGAATTAAGTGGGCAAATACATTATCCATAAAGAGATATACAGGTTACAAAGTGAACTGGAAAAGAAATGTTAACAGTGACACTTGCTGTACAATGGTAACTTTGTAGCCTATTTAGGAAGCAAAGGACCAAACATTTTTTTAAGGTACTTTCTAAACTGGGTGGTGGTGGTGCATGCCTTTAATCCCAGCATTCAGTAGGCAGAGACAGGGGAATCTCTGTGAGTCTGAGGCCATCCTGGTCTACAAAAGCTAGTTACAGGACAGGCACTAAAGCTGTAGAGAAACCCTGTCTTGTAAAACAAAAACAAACAAAAGTGCTTTCCAGCTTCCAAATACTAGAAACTACTGAAAATAGTGCCAACAGACTTCAAGGAGCTTTGGCTTCATAAAACACCTTGAGGCTGAAAGAAGAGGCTCAGTCACTAAAAGAATGTACTACTTTTGCAGAGGACCCAAGTTTAGCTTCCTGTACCCACAGGGCAGCTCACAACTGCCTACAGCTCCAGCTCCAAAGAGTCCAGTGCCCTCTTCTGGCCTCTGTGGGCCCTGTACTCACAGACATACACACACATACAGACATACACACAGAGAGACAACTATAATTAAAACCTATAAAATCTTCATCTTCAAAATAAAACACTAATTTCTTTTAAAAAACAATTTGAAGCAAAGAAGGTTTCTGTTAGATCTGTTGTGTAAGGCACATAATGGTCTGAGAGTCTGTTTCTTATACTTTATTGCATATATTGAACATATCAGACGTAAAAATAGCATTGAAAAGAAAGTCCTTTTCTTGTCTAATTTGCATAAGTTAGATAAATGTTTTTAAACAGGCTACATTGGACAGTTTGCTACTCAAAGACTACTTAGCCAACACATATAAATCTACAGCAAATGGCATCCTTTTAAAAGTAATTTTGCTAAAGACAATGTATCTTCCTCGATGATACTCCATTTTTGCAACACAGTTTCAAATGCATTTTGTACTTTGTTGAAGTATCCTGTTACCCTGGATGTAAAGGTTCATATTGGTTGTCAGTTTGAAAAAATCTACATCCCCCAGGAGACAAGACTCTGAGGGGTATGCATGGGAGTTTTCTATGTTGAGTTCACTGAGGTCTGTCATGTTCCCATTCTATGGGTTAAGATCCTGGACTGAATGAGGAGGAAAAGGTGACCTGAGAAACATCATTAATAACACTCTGACTCATTATTGAGAGTGCAATGTGGCCAGGTGGGCTTCCACTCCTGCTATTATGCCTTGCTCACTGGATGTCCACTCCTGTTCCACACCTTCCTCAGTGGACATCCACTCCTGTAAAGGAGGCCACTAAAAAGAAATCTCTCACTAGCTCAGAATTGACTATAATAAAGGGTTATTTAATTAGTGGTGGACACAGAGATCACAATCCTCTGCACAAATGAGGAACAGGAACCAAATCATGCCACCAGACAAGGGGCCTGACACGTGCTTTACATTGGCAAATATAGTATAAGAGGCCACGCCCAAGTGGGTGAGTAACTTAAAGGCTACTAGCTGTAGGAATTCCCACAGCACCTCCCCATTTTGCATAAATAAGAAAGTTTTAAGCCTAATATAAAATTATATACAATAAAAACAAATACCAGGTATAAAAATTAGAATTACAACCAGCATAAACAATATCAAACAAGAAACGTGATAAATGTTTAAATAATTATCTTATCCTAATGAGTTTAACTTTTGTATAATAATAACTGGGCCAAGTCATGAGAGGAAAGTAACTACAATTATGTAGTCTTCAACCCCATCAAAGACCCAAGAAATGAAATATTACTTGAGTAAGCAGGAAGTGCAATCAAGCAACTTCCAAAATGCACAACAAATGACAGAGACAACTGGCTACCTGGGCAATTGTTACATGGGGAGAGGCTGCTTGTTTGTCCAGGCCACCGGGCTAGCTTACACCCAAAATAACCACACAGAAACTGTATTAATTAAAACACTGCTTGGCCATTAGCTCTAACTTCTTATTGGCTAATGTTCTTCTGTTCATGTGTAGCTTTCATTGGTTAATGAATAAAGACAATGCCTTGGCCTTTTGATAGAGCAGAACTTAGGTAGGCAGAGAAAACAGAACTAAATGCTGGGAGGAAGAAAATAGAGTCATCAGAGAAGCCATGAATCCTCCACCAGAGATGGTCACTGGTTAGAATCTCTGGTAAGCTACTGCCACATGGCAATACACAGAGGAATAGAGATGGGTTAAACTGAGATGTAAGAGTTAGCCAATAAAAAGTTAGAGCTAATGGGGCAGGCAGTGTTTTAGTTAATACAGTTTCTGTGTGGTTATTTTGGGGCTAAGCAAGCCGGACAGCTGGGACGAACAAACAGGCCCTCCTCCCACGGGCAATCACCCAAAGTCTCATTTGCAATGTTGGAGCAACCAACTTTGACTAAGGCCTAGAGTAACTGATAGACCACTTTCAGAGGCAGGAAATTTTCCAAAACTGTCTTACCCTGTCTTGACAAGATTTGACAGTCTTTTTTTCTTGTATCCTGCTTATCCTGTCCAGACATGGTGCATTTTGTCAGTGGTCAATGCATGGGTAGTCCCTTGCCCAAAGGCCAGTTTTGCTAAGAAGAAAACAAGCTCCAAGTGTAGTGCATTTGATGCTCAACATCCTCTTGGGAATAGATTGGTGTTGCCAGGAGTAATTGTGTCTCACGTCAACAGAACACTAAGTTATTTAAGTGCCATATTCTACAGCACTTTGAAGTGGTTGAAGATTACCTATATGCAGAATACAATCTCTATGTATCTAAAGAGCATGATTAGTCTAACTATATGTATGACAAGCATGGATGACAATTAATCTATAATTCTTAATACCTATATAACTTAAAGACTAAGATGTCAAATTAGAATATTAAACAATCTTTAAACAACTGTGCAACAAATGAGGACAATGACCTCAAAATGTAAACATTTTATAAGTATCTTGTTTAGATGTAGAAATGTATATTGCAATATGATAAATATATCCTAAAATTGTATCAATACACAAAATATTTTAAGCAGAGGTAGAAGCCTGCATGCATACAATATGACAAAATAACTTTGCCTAGGTATACAAATATTGTAGACAAAAATAGGAACACATTTGATATCTATACAAATTTAAATTGCATACAAATAATATCTCACAAATATTCACTTCATTATTTACTATTATTATTGGTGTGAGTAAACTCACACTAATCTATTATCCCATTCAATTTCCTTTTTTTTTAAAAAAGATCCCTGAGTTTACCTAATTTTCCCCTAAACCCCAACCTTATAACAATTATAATCAACCCCTAAAGGATGTCCCTAACCCTGAGGACAAACTTTGTTGGGAGAGGGGATGTCATCTTCTAGAATTACTCAGCTGACATGGGGGCAATGTTCTTTCTATGGGATCCTGTGAAAGTAAAATGATGGTTAAGTTCTAAGATTACTGTCTAGTATAATTGCAAATAGTCTCTGAGTATTTGGTAGGGTTTTTCTGAGGTTCCTATGTGGAGTTCTAACTAGAACATTGTAAAAATGTGTACCATTTCAGCTAACCAAGTTGGAACCATCTTGAAAAGCTGGTACACAAAAGAGGTCTTATAGTAGTGCTATCAGCATCATGACATCATATCAACCAGGTGGAGTTGTTGATGTGGGGCCCCGTTTTCTTAGAGACATATGCTGGACCATTATCTGTCTTTATTTGTGAAGGTATACCCATGATGGCCATACCTTCTAATAAATGTGTGATTACTGAAACAGCCCTTTCTGAGCTCAAAGCAGTTGCCCACTGAAAACCTGAGTGTCAATAGTGTGATGTACATATTTTAATTTTCCAAATTCTGTAAAGTGGAACACATAGATAAGCCAGATTTCATTCCTGTAAGTACCCTTTGAGTTAGTCCCTGCAGGTAGTGGTATTTGGTTATAGAAAGAACATGTAGGACATTTCTTTATAATCTCCTTAGCTTGTTCCTATGTAATAGAAAACTTTCTTTAAAACTTTACTATTATTGACATGATGTTTCCTATGGAATTCTGAGGCCTTCAACACACTTCCAATGAGTAACCATTCAATTGCTGCATTACCTTGTGCTAGATAACCTGGCAGATACATATGGGTTCAGATGTTGTTATGCATATGGAACAAAGCCTATTCCTGATTATATCTTGAAACTGTATGAATAATGAAGTCAATTCTGCTTCATCTAGTATAAATTCAGTGGTTACAATATGCAAAAAAATTCTTTCTGCATATTGTGAATCAGTAACTATATTAAGAGGTTCTTTAAAATCCCTAATCACCATGAGAATAGCATATAATTCTACCTTTTGGGCAGAATTATAAGGGCTTTGTTCCACCTTACTTAAATCTTCTGATTTGTAACCTGCCTTTTCTGATTTATTTGCTCCAGTTATTGGTGTGTCCTGTACAATGCAGGAAAGGATTCAAGTAGTTCTCTTTATAAGGTTCATTCTATCATTTTTAGAATAATTGCTATTAATCTCTCCTAAAAAATTAGCACAAGCTCTTTGCCAAGGTTCATTGTCTTCCCGTCATCTTTTACTTTCATTAGTAGTAAAACATACTATAATCACTGCTGGGTCTATATCTGCTAGTTGATGAAGTCTCAGTTTTCTTGTTACAATTAATTTGAAGACTTTTTCCAATTAAGTTTTTAATTTTTTAAGTGGTTTATGTGGTAAAAAGCTCCATTCTAAGATAATACCTTCCCTTTGCATTAAAATTTCTGTAGGAGAAATTCTAGAAGGAAATATGACTAGAATGCAATTAAAATTTAGATTCACCCTATCCACATGTGCCTCCTTAATTTTTCTTCAACAACAATCAATTCCTTTTCTGCTTCAGCTGTTAATTCTTTGGGACTATTTAAGTCTTTGTTACCATCTAAGGTTTTGTTTAAATGAACTATTAAATCAGGTGTTAGCCAAACAGCTGGTTGTAGATTAGAAATGTCTCCGAACAATATTTGAAAGTTATTGAGAGTCTGCAATCAGTCTCTCCTAATTTGTGCCTTTTTTGTTCTAATTTTCTGTAAACCTATTCTATAACCTAGGTAATTGACAGAATCTCCTCTCTGTATTTCTTCAGGAGCAATGTAATTGTAATCCCCATTGTGGCAAAACTTTCTTTACTTCTTCAAACATTCTTTCTAAAGTGTGTATGCTTGAATCGGATAACAAATGTCATCCACATAATGGTAAATTATAGATTTAGAAAATATTTTACATATTATTTCCAATGGCTGACTTACAAAGTATTGGTTTAGGGTGAGGCTATTGAGCATTTTTTGTGGAAGGACGATCCATTGGCATCTCCTAGTAGATTGAGAATTATAAGTATGCACCATGAAGGCAAATTTTTCTCTGTCCTTTTCTTGTAAAGGTATAGTAAAGAAATAATCTTTCAAATCGATAACTATAAGAGGCCATCCTTTTGGTAATAGAGAAGGCAGAGGAATTCCAGATTGTAGAGAGCCCATCGGTTGAATTGCCTTATTGATAGCTCTTAGATCTGTAACCATTTTCCATTCAACAGATTTCTTTTTAACAACAAATACAGAAGAATTCCAAGGGCTGGTTGATTCTTCAATATGGTTAGCATCTAGTTGCTCCTGTACTAGCTGTTCTAAAGCCTGCAGTTTGTTGTCTGTTAACAGCCACTTTTTAAACCATATTGGTTTCTCAGTTAACCATTTTAAAGGTAGGGCTGTTGGTACCTCTAAAGGTTTCCTAGTTGCTTTGTGTTCTTGTATATCCTGAATGGCTGGTGACTTTTGTGTATAGTACCTTATAGTATCCTTCCCAGAATTACAAGTTTCTAGGACTGCAGGAATGTTAATCTGGGCATTCATTGCTGCAGCAGGTCACAACCCCATAAATTCACTGCAATATTAGCCACATACAGCCTTAGCTTTCCTTTCTGTCCTTCTACCCTTATGCATTCAACCCATCTCATGCTTTGTTTCACTTGAGATATGGTTTCAATTCCTAGTAATTGAACATCTGCCTCTTAAAGAGGCCAATTTTGGATGCCAAGATTCTAGAGTAAGGATACTCACATCTACACCCATGTCTATCAAACCCACAATTACAATGCCATTTATACACATTCTTAGCTTTGGTCTTTGATCATTTATAGAAGTTTGACAGAATATACATTTTCTATTTCCTATGGAAATTTTGATTTTTCCTCCATGCTTATTCCATCATCAAGAAAAGTATGGTCTTTTATAAAAGGCTCTAGATTTTTTAATTTTGCTGGTGAGACATGTTCTTCAGAGTGACTGGGAATGACTGGATCACTTTTGGCTTTGGGGCCTGTGAGAGGCCCCCAAGGAGTTTCCCAATGGTATTGGGTTGCTTTGTCTGTCTGTTGTTGATCTGTATCCTTTGGTCTAATGTTGGCCTTTGTCACACCTTCTACATATACCTGAAGGCTGAGTCCTCCTAATCTTGCCATTCCCAGAGGAGGTATTCGTCCTAGAAATTTCTTGTCTGCAATCCCTTCTCAGATGTCCTATTTTATCACAATTAAAACATTTGTCATTTTAATGTCTCCTCATTCCTTTGGAAATTGCTTTTCCTGTTCTCCTACTCAAGATTCAGTACTATAGTCAAATATCTCAATGTTCATTGTATGCAGAATCCATTCATCCATTGGTGCTGATCTAACCTTTAAAGCCCAAATATCTTTTTGAATTTTAAGTTGGCATCTTTAAAAGCCAGAGATTTAATAAGTACTCATCTAGCATCTGGGTCTGTTACTCCTATTTGTACAGCCTTAGTTAGTCTTTGTAAAAAGTCACTAAGGGTTCTCTCTGGCCTTGTTTAACCCTGGTATATGATTCAATTCATTTCCTAGTTCTTGAATCCTGTCTCAAGCATTTAAGGCATAGGGAGAAGATTTGTTCATTCTAAAAAACTTGAGCCTGTGGGTCATCATAAGTACCCTCACCGAGAATTTGATCTTGGGAAGTCTGAAGTCCTTTTAACTTTCCCTTTTGTTCTAAAAGTTTAGCCTCTTTTCTGAAAGAGCATTTAAACATCAGTTGAGGCCCATTATCCAGGATTGCTGAAACTAACTGAAGCCAGTCATGTGGCTTTAATGCTAGAAACCCATCTACCTAACAAATGTGGAATGCTAGCCATAAGTTATTACAGCTTGCTTAATTTCTTTTAGATCATTCATTTGTATAGGTATCCATCTACCTTCTTTGGATCCTTTTGGGCCTTTAGAACTTAATGCTTTGTCAGAGGAGATTACAGGGTAGGAAGCTAAAATCCTGGGTAAGTCATCTCTGACAACTACTGGTGATGTTGAATCCTATCCTTGTGCCTCCCTTCCCTGTTCATCAACTCCAATAATTTCCTCAATCATTTCTAATCTGTTTACTACTGTCTTTTGTAAAGCCTGAATCTTCTGGCCTGTATATATTTCTAGTGATTTCATTGAGGCACCTAGCCTCTGGTCCTCATACTGCATATGTGATTCCAAGGTCTGAAGTTTTTCCTTTAAAGATAACATCTCATCCTTGGACATTATTTGGATAGTGTGTAGATTGCCTTCCTGGAAAAATAGTCTATCTGCTAACCTATCATAAGTTTTTAACAAATTTTGATTGTCAAATTTAACAGCATGTGTTCTTTCAGATAACTTCTCAGTACCCTTAGATATGGATTCAATTATGTCTGTCAAATTAATGTTACCCTTTTCAATACTATTATTTTTTCAGATAACTTTTGATTTTTGATGGTATTAATCCTGTCAGCTAACTGTTCATTAGTATTCTGTAAAGACTCTATCATTTCTAAAAGTTCCTCATTCTTAGCTCTGTTATCAAACCATTTTCTTAAGGATAAAATATAAAGAAAAAAACTGAGTCCCAATATCCAATTAATGGATGTATCATAATAACCATATAAGCCTTGCAGAATACAATCCATAGTATTAGCAAAATGTTACTAAAATTTGCCATGATGATATTATCTGCCAATATGATTTATCAACTACCTGTTGTGGGGTCTGGTAAATTGTTTTAGGTGTAATAATCTTTATTTTCCAGCAGGTGTCATGGTTGTAGAGTTGCGACTAGTGGCACAACCTGGTGCCATGAACAGTCCTGAGCTGCTTTGGATTTTTCGCCTTGGTGCTGGTTAAATACTGAGAAATATGCTTTGCTTGACAAATTAAAAGCAATTTAATCAGGTCTGTACAGGGAGAAAGAAGCCTAGAACTCAGGAGCTGGGAACAAAACCTGGAAGCTGCACAAGTCACCATGAGGCAGGGAATGCAGCAGTGGTGGTGGGGTGCGAGCCTGGGACATTTCCAAGTTGCTCTACAGCTTCACTGTGGTGGAGGTTTTACATAGAAACACTTAGGTAAAAGCAAGTCAGGTAGGCGGGGGTGGGAGACTTTCTGGGCTGTGGACTGATCAGTCCTTTAAGATGATCTACCTGGTAGGTGTGGACTTCAGATCCATGTGGGATGCCAGATGAAGAAGGACACTAAAAAGAAATCCCGCACTAGGTCAGAATTGAGTATAATAAAGGGTTATTTATTTGGGGGAGACACACAGATCAAAATCCTCTGCACAAATGGAGAACAGAAACCGAATTATGCCTTTGGAAGAGAGGCCGGACATATGCTTTACATTAGCATATATAGTATAAGAGGCCGTGTTCAAGTGGGCGTGTAACTTAAAGGTTACTGGTTATAGGAATTCCTACAGCACCTCTGCTTCCATGAGCCTTGCTTTCTGGACATCCACTCCTCCTACCACACCTCTCTCCTGCTTCCACGCCCTCCTCCCTGGACATTCATTCCTGCTACTATGCCTTCCCCAACATGCTATACTATGTCTCCTGGAATGATCAGACAATAAACTCTTCTTGCCTTAAGTGGCTTCTCAGAGGTATTTTGACACTTCAAGAAAAGAAACAGCTAATAGAGAAATATGACTTTTTTTCATTTAAATCTTGCTTATGATGTCACGAGCACCTATACCTTCTCTTGGTATTTCTTGAGTATGTGTTGTGGTCAGGATCTGCCCAGGATTTAACACTCTCTGCTCAGCATGACATGCTCCCTACCCTGGGAGAACTTTACTGTCTAGAATTTTCTAAATAATCCCACATGGTTGTGAATTTAGAATTCACCATAAAAAGGCAACCTAGAACTTCTAGACAGGGAGAGTTCAGTCTTTGGGGAAAGAAAAGCATTTTAATGTGCAAAGCAGAACACAGACCAAAAGTCCCATTAATAAAAAACAAAATGTCAGGGAATGGATGGATTATAATAGCAGAGCTATGGAGGTGCCTCAGCTGGTGAAGGGTTTACTTTGCAAGCATTGAAGTTCTGAATTAGAATTAACAGGACTCATGTAACAAGGCCAGGCATATTGATGCATGCTTGAAATCCCAGCAAGGATCAGATGGAAGGCAGAGAGAGACAGATCCCTGAAGATTGCTGACCAGTGACCCTTACCAACTGGCCAAAGTTCTAGGCTCTCTGTTTTATCTGCTGTCCTCTACATGCAAATGCACATAGGCATATATGCAAACCTACACACATACACCAATATGTACACACACACACACACACACACACACACACACAATATTCCAAGAGTAGAATGACAACAGAAGAAAGTTGCAAAGGAATTCACATTCAGAAAGTCATCTAGAGAAAGAAACAGAGAAACAAGATGCAGAGAAGGGAAAGACACACAGAGGGAAAGACACACAGAGGGAAAGACACACAGTCATGTGGAGAGACAGCAAAGAGTAACTAAGGGACAGACAGAAAGCCACATGTAGAGGATGTTTCCAAGACCATCCCTGAAAGAAATATACCAATAAGAATGAGGAAGACCAAGGCACAAGCTGACCCATGCTTTCTAATATGCCTCACTGAGAGGGCAAGCATACAGTTCAGCCATCACAAATGCCACTCATTGGTCCTACAGCTAATGCTTTGATTAGAAGTAAGGATGCTAACTTCAGTGACATATGAGAGCTACAGAGGACAAATTTCCAACATTCTCTTAAGACAGTCCATTAAAACTTTATCTCTCTATTTTGGTCATGGGGAACCTGAGAGTCAGTCATGATTGAGCATTCTTGGTAATGAGTCAGACCCATTTGAACTCAGTGTCTGGGAGCCTGCCACAAAACGAGATGGAAGTAATGAATGCTTCAGCAGGCCTCAAATATTGTAATTCATCATGTGTTTATCCTACAAAGAAATCTGTAATAAAATCCAAGAGTATGGGAGATAAGTGCACTAGCATGTCCAAGGCAATGATGGAGAGCTTGAGTTGGATCTCCACATAGCCTGGGGCTTAAATGGAGGCTCAGCAGCTCACCAGGGCTACAGGCTGAGCCTCCCTCTCTCAATCTCATTGTCCTCAACCATTAACTATGGCTAATAACACATACTTTGACAGGTGGTTTGGTGGAAACAAATTGTATTGGGCAGATAAGATGTGTGACCCTGCAGAGATGGCATAAGTCCACCCTCCATAGCCTCCTAAAAGCAGCAGCTGGTCTGTGGGCCTGCAATGATGGTGAGGATTTTCAGCCATGGTATTCTCAGCTTAATGCTGAGGCAGCCACCTAGTCCCCCAGAGATACTTCTCCAGAGAAGGCCTCCCTGACCCATAGAGTCCATCTGCTCTGTCTACGATGGGCTTGCCACTTTATTTTATATTTGATCTTGGCTCATGCTACCTCCCTATCATCTCTAAATGCCAGGCACATGGCACCTAGAGTGGAGGCTGGCAAAATGGTCACCCAGAAAGAGTGTTTTGAAAGAAAGTACTGGATGGTAGTTTTCAGAATGATAAAGGGACCATCATCATTAACAACGATCATATAAAATCCTGCGTGCATCTGTTCCCACAGTAGGAACACACCAGGCAGTGGAAATTTGATGGTATTTGAATTGAGTTTCAGCTTAGTGGTTTATCCTGCTCTCTAAGATGAATATCTCAAATTCCATCCAGGCTGTGTTTATCTCACTGAAAGCAGTCTTATTTCCTTAATAAAAAGAGCCAGGCAGGAAGAAACAGGGCACATAGCCTTGAATTTGAGAAAAATGGAAGAAGCTGTGGACATTCTCATTCACCCAGACTCTGGGCATCTGCATCCCTACAGCAGAAACCTATCTCTTGTGTCACAGTGGTATTTCTGAAAACGATGTGGTGATTAACTGTTGCTACAGCAACTGGGAGAGAGAATGGGGCACAGCTACACAGCGAAAGCAGAAGTCTTTGATTGTGACCACAGATTACACAGGAGTAAATAACAGCCATGAATCACCTGAGCAGAATAAGGACATAGCTTCCTCCCCACCCACCCTCTACATTCTAGTTTTCTGAATGTATAAAGTGGGGAGTGAACGCAAATATTAAATATGAGACAGTGACACTAAAAAAAATCTCTCTATGCTAAATGAAAACACTCAGATATCAGCAAGTGAAATCTATGTGACTGAGGCTCTCAATCCTGGATTCCCAAGAGAATTACCGAGAATATTTGTGACAACTAACCCATGCTTGGAGTATACCCCAAGAATTTCTGACCCTTCCCTCTAAGATGAAATAAGGGTTAAGGATGATTATCTCAGTCACTTTATGATAAACTACTAATTAGTAACAATGGACTCATTAGCCAATAAATATTTCATGGGTTGATAAGAGATTTCTGTATTAAGTTTTTATTTAAACAACAAGAGTAAGCAGGCCTTCTCCTCACTCATCAAGATAAAGAGTTTTAAGGTACGCATTTCCCCTGGGAGTTCTATTATGAATCAATGAGTATATAGAAGTTGAGAGAGCATTGGGGTGGCCATATTAGGGACCCACATAGCACATATTTGTGATGTTGTGCTCCCTATGTCCAACAAGCCAGCACTTTAGGAAACTGAGCCTGTGTTGTATCTCAAAGCCCCACTCATCTGAAAGCTCTTCTATTCCAGCTCTTGGAAGGTGAGGGGAGTCTCCCCCAGATCTTCGCAGCATTGGGATGATCAATTGTGAAATGAAAGAGGCCAGATGGCTCTGCCATCCTGGGGACAGCTGGTATACCATCCCATCTTCATCTGACTCCACCTACCTCATACCTCATTGCTGTATGGTGCTAGCAGTTCCTCTTGGACCTTTGACAATGCCAGGACCAAAAAGGCCTGAAATTCCATAAGGGAAGAGAAATCAGTCTGAATCCATCTTCCAACTACATTCTCAGAGCTCCAGGGCAATGTTGATTTGCATCAAACAATCCTCTATCAATTTCTGAAGTGGATTAATAAACAATCTTATGATTTGCAAATAAATTTGCCTTTCTATAGAGTCTAAGAGGAATCTAAGATGTTCTGTGGAAGAAAACTGTGTTCTTTGGGACACATCACAAGATCCTGCTTCATCCTTAGGTTCTGTTTCATTATGTTACAGTGGTCTTTCCAGCTCTCTAGTGAAGGAAACATAGTATCTTTCCTGTTTCCAAACTAGCTTTCTCGGATTGGATCTTACACCTGTGAAGACAAGGCTGTTTTTTTTTTTTGTTGTTGTTGTTGTTCAATGCTAACGTTTCCTAGCTCCTATTTGAGGGTTGCCACAGTTGAAGCAAATAAGACATTGCAGATCTCAAGTAAGATTTCCCCCAAACCTCCCTAGTTAAGTCCTCATGTAGTCAACTAGTCGTAAATGCTTCTGTAGGGTTTGTAATCATCAAAATGCAATAGCTGTATCTTATCAAAGATAGCTCCATGAAGCTACCAATGAAAAACAAAGTGTAGGTTACTATCTCACCAGAACTAAATTCTTTATCTTTAATACATACAAACCATACTTTAAGGAAATAATCAATTTCCAAAAGAGGAGAATATATTTGAAACAGCTGTTATTCTCAGATATTCACAGGAAAGCCAAGAGCTGTTGAATCTATGTAGAACTAAGGGTTCAAAAATCAGCAATAAGACTTTTCATTTTAGCCCAGCAGGGCCACCCAAGTGACATTTCCGGGGAACAGAATCAACTTCCAGTAAATTAGCAAACACACACCACAAATGGAAATATTCTATTGAATATTTATAAGAAATAAAAAATTGAAGGTATATTGAAGAAAAGAATTCTCATTGTTGAAATGTCTTATGTTTCAAGCTAATCATTTAAACTGAAAAGCAGGATGTCAGGATGGAAACATAATCAACATTTTATGAGGAACTGGGAGGTGGTGTTTGTTAATACAAAAAGGAAAACGGAAACACTTCCCCAGTTCACTTTGTTTACTTCACCTTCCAGAGACAGAAGGCTTAAGTGTGTTTATTGGCATGGTGGAGAAAGGGCTTGGAGCCAGAAACCTTATTGTAACTCATGATCTTGTGGCCTTCATTTTCTTCCTTCTTGTTAGCATGAGGAACAGGACCAGATTTAATGTCTTCCGCATGTGTGTGTGATTGTATGCTCAGCCTCCTTCTCAAACAGACAGGGTCAGCAGTCTGAGGGAGGTGAAGCTTCTAGAAATCCTATCTAAGAGATGATAGGAAACATGGCAGAGTCTAAATTCGCTTTGAAATTCTGATGAGAGGTGCCCCAAACCATAATTTGGAAGGGTCTAGTGTGCTCCAGGGTCACCATAGTAGGTCAACTTGTGCTCTAGCTTCTACTTTTTTTAATCATGGACATCTTTGACCACAGAGTTTGACATTCCAATTAGGACCTAAAACATACTCCAATTATGTATTCTAAAAACATGTGACTTTGTATTTGTCAGCTTTGTGTGCATATATGAAATATTTGAAGAAGCCAAATTTATAGGAAGAAAACATTTACTTCTTTGCTTTAGATGCTTAACGTTTGAACTGCAGAGCTCAGAATCTGTGCCATTCCGTGGCTGCATGCACACTTCGTGATGTGGATAATGATGGGAGCAGATGCCAGGAGCCTGGGAGTACATGTAGAATAAGGGGAGAGGGCAGGAAGAAGAGGAAGAAAGAAAAAGATGGGGGCAGGAGGAGGAAGAGAGAAGATGGGGCAGGAAGAGGAAGGGAGGAGATGGGGCAGGAAGAGGAAGAGGTGTTACATTTTGTTTTTAAAGCAATCTTTTCAGAAGACTCACAATTCAAAGTTTCCTCTCAATAGCACCAGCA
The DNA here is from genome assembly GCF_037038515.1 of Microtus pennsylvanicus. Lineage (NCBI taxonomy): Eukaryota > Metazoa > Chordata > Mammalia > Rodentia > Cricetidae > Microtus > Microtus pennsylvanicus. The sequence continues at coordinate 209,532,708 of NC_134579.1, forward strand.
GACCAAACGAGCCATCACAGAGGATCTTTGAAAAATACCAGCTGTGGCCGGGCGGTGGCGGCACACGCCTGAATCCCAGCACTTGGGAGGCAGAGACAGGCGGATCTCTGTGAGTTCGAGGCCAGCCTGGTCTACCAAGGGAGTTCCAGGACAGGCTCCAAAGCTACAGAGAAACCCTGTCTCGAAAAACCAAAAAAAAAAAAAAAAAAAAAAACCAGCTGTGTTTGTAGCACAGAGCTGTGTTTGCTCCATTTTCTGTGTCCCCCGAGCTCCCACTGATCAGATTCCAAAGCCCACATCTCGTCAATACTTGTCAAATTCCATCTTTGGCTCACCCTGGTCATTCACCTGTCATTTCTACCTCCTCATTACAACCATCTAAATGAGGGCAGTGCACATTTATCTAATTTCCCAGGCTCATGTTTGCTTGGCCTTTGAACATTTTTTATATTTATTTATTACGTCATGTATATGTATTTTGTAATTCTATTGTGTATATGCCTGCATGTATGTCTGTGAGACATGTGTATGCTTGGAGTCAGAGGAGGTCAGAAGAGGGTACCAGATTCCCTAGAACCAGAGTCACGAAAGATTGTGAGCAGTCATGTGGGTGCTGGGAATTGGACCTGGTTCCTTGTAAATGCTCCAAGCATTCTTAACCTCAGAGCCCTCTCTCTAGCCACAGTCTATCTTTTCAATTCATCCTTCAGTGTGGTTCAAATGCACATTCCTGGCTCATAGCTCTCATCTTCTTATTCAGGTTTACGAAAATATGCAGTTGATTCATTGATTCTGCAAGGGTGTCAGAGTTTCTCCCAGAACAGAAAAGCTCTCCAAAATTTGAATCTATTTAGCACTGCAAACTCCTTTTATTCTATTTTTTCCATATCCTATGACTGGGCCATACAACAATATCCCCATATCCTCATGTCTTTTCTTTGACTTGTCCCATTATTTTCACTACTGAATTTCTCTTCATCTTCACTGACTCAAAGTAAATGCTGCTTGGTGGTGGTGGTGCACACATTTAATCCCAGAGAGGCAGACAGATCTCTGTGAGTTCAAGGCCAGCCTGGTCTACAGAATAAGTTCCAGGAGAGCCAAGACTGTTTTTACAGAGAACTCTGTCTCAGGAAAAAAAAAAAACAAGAATAGAAGTCGAAACACATAATCATATTTTCCTAAGAGAACTACTTTAATTTTTGTGTACTCTACTTATATATGCTTTTTCATAAAAATGGTCCATTTTATAGACTTTTAAATTTTCATTAGCAGCCCATTTGCTATATAATCCTGATAGTTTTCATTTTTTTAAAAAAATATAGCTTATTTTTGCAACAAAAATCAATGTGATATATCCTTAAAATATTATTTGACCTTTAAAAGGAATGGAAACTGATACATGCCACAACATGAATAATCTCCAAAATATGATATGTGTGAAAATCTGTACACTCAAAGGCATATTTTATGATTTCAAATATATGGAATACCCAAAGTAGGAAAAACCAAAAGGGCAAAAATCACATTAGTGGTTGCTAGAGGCCTGGAAGAGAGTAGGACTGAGCTCTCAGTAGGTGTGGCCTTCCTGTGGAGAGGGAGGAAAATGTTTGAAAGGATAGGCCATGTTTGCCCAGCTCTGGGCCTGTCTGAATGCCACTGCGCTGAGATGGTTTTCATTTTTAATAGTTGTGCAATTTTACACCACAGATGTGCCATAATTCACTAAAATACTTTTTCTATGAGTGGTTACTCTCACTTTCTATTTTTCAGCTGTTACAAACTGTTGCAATTAATAGTCCCAGATATATTAGTTTCTATTTTTATTATCTTTGGTTAGCTTTCAAAAAGTAGAATTACTGGGATAAAGGTATAAACATTTTATAGTTTTGGAGGTATATTGACAAACTATTTCTTTAAAAATATTATTACAATTTTTGTTGCCATTTATACCAAGTATATTCTTTTTGTAACTTCAAACTTACTGGCTCAAAACAGAATAAAACCATGCTTCAATATCATATTTTAGTAAATTTATTTTCATATTTTAGTAAATGCAATTTTGTTATACTTTCAGCACTATATTTTATGTAAATTGCATTTTTACTAGCAAAATATATAAATTTCAAAGGGCCATTGGCCACATCAATCTTGTTTTTTACTCTATAGTACTCAGCACTACATACTACTTAGTGTGTATTTGTGCTATGGGTAAACATTTACTTACTACTCAAGATTTTAATATTCTTGACTAGTCTATATGAGCTTTTACCACTAGTAGCATGCTGTGGGACAATGGTCTGTACCCTGTTACTTGTATTTTAAATAAACGCTGATTGGCCAGTAGCCAGGCAGGAAGTAGAGGCAGGGCAATGAGAATTCTGGGAAGAAGGAAGTTTCAGTCTGCAGTGGTCATCCAGACACAGAGAAAGTAAGATGTGACTGTCTCGCCAAAAAAGTACCAAGTCACATGACTAACACAGACACGAATTATGGGCTAATATAAGTTATAAAAGTTAATAAGAAGTTTGAGATAATAGGCCACTCAGTTTATAATTAATGCAGACCTCTGTGTGAGTCTTTGAGACTTAATGGCTGTGGGACTGGGTAGAACAGAAACCTCAGTCTACAGTAGCATTAGTTTTTGTCATTATTACAGCAAACATTGCCTTTTAATTTTAATATTACTTTAGAAAACAAAAAACATGTAACCAAAACTATTGATTATTTTTAAATTTTTTTAACTACCCCATACACTAAAAGCTGCATTAACAAATAGGCAGTATAGCCTTTCAAGTGTTCACTGACTGTGTTATCTTGTAATCATTTGAGCTTTCTTTGGGAACATTTTTATTATCTGTTCAAGGACTGTCCTCAATGCTGCTCCAGGGTCCTGCTTGGTTGTGTGGCTGCTGAGTCCACAGCCACTGGGCCTCAGAAGCAAGGGCTTTGATTTGCAGCCCCTGAGCCTCAGCTTTCCTTCTAACCATGCCTATACATATTTTTCTCCTAGGCAGGAGGGATTTAAATTAACACAGTCAATACTCTGAGATTCAGGATTAAGTCACCATCACTGTTATGTTGGCCATAAGGCTTCCCATCAGCTTTAATGACAGAGCTCCTGCATGGGCTGGATGCTGGGAGCCTAATACTTTAGTGTGACTATTTGAATATAGGGATGTTTGGACATAGATATTTTTTATATGGCCTAGAAAAACAAGTCATTAAATTTTAGGTATATTTCCATCATTAAGAAAAATTGTTCGACTGATACTTCATCCCATCTCCTAGCTTCGCTCAACCCATCTGCCACCTCATTGATCATGTGTGACCTCATCTGGGAGCAGAGCAAAATAAAAATAAAGATGAGGTTTTCAAAAACATCTTTGTAAGGTTCGTCATGGACTTAGCCATTGAATTTCTGTTTTGTTTTCCATTATGGAACAATTTTAGTATCATAACTCACGAGTGTTGGTTCGAGTGCTCCAGAGAAGCAAAAGCTATAGGAAATAGAGACAGATTGATCCATAGACAGATGATAGGTAGATAAATTTCCAGAAAGAAATGCACCATGGGAGTTGGCTCTTGATATTATGGAAGCCAGGAAGTCCCACACAGGCTGGCGGTAACCTGGGAATCAGAGAATCTGCAGAGAAGCTATGGGATGTTCCTTCCTTCCTTCCTTCCTTCCTTCCTTCCTTCCTTCCTTCCTTCCTTTCTTTTTTCTTTCTTTCCTTCTGCAATCACTTCCAACAGGCCTTCTTGTACTACAGGATGGTTTTTAGTAGGCTGGTTGATCCCTGGACAGACTGATGAGCAGGGGTTTGAATGACTCTGCCCTCTTCTTCCAGAAGGCCCTTCCCTGAGACATCCCCAGCACACTGTTCTGTCTGCTTCACTGGCTCAGTCTCCTCAGCACACAAACCATCCTCTAGAATACCTGCTTCTCTACCACACCTACTCCGTGGTGACCTGAGCTGCTGCCACACAAGCAGTGAACAGGCGCTCTGACGCAGTGTCTTGTCTATTCCCAGCTGAATTTTCCGTTTCCCCACTCGCACTTCCTTTTCCTCTACTACTACTTCCGTGAGGCATGTGAGTCCATTGTGCCATGTCTTGCTTTCTGACCTTCCAGGACAGCTGTGTTGCAGTCCCCTGTACCAGAACATGTTTAGCTTTCCTATGAAAATGGCCTGGTCATTTCTTCATCTATGATTTTAGCCCTCTCCTGTTTTCCTGCTTCTCAGAGGACATCAAAGCCCCAGTCAAGTCCCATCTTCCTCCATCTGGTCCCTTAACCAAATGTTACTTTGAAGTCATTTTTTATAATGCTGATTTTTATCTTCAATTTTACTGCAAAGCCGAAGGAAGCAAGAGCCCGGCTGTTTCACATCCAAGGTTTCCCATGCCCCGTCGAAGCACATATGCTTTCATAAAGAATAACAGCTTCAGTAATGAATACATTAATTTTATCCCATCCTGCTTCCCTGCTCCTTCTCTCTCATCCTGGGTACTCCCCTGCCTCAGTCACATGGAATGACTAATTCCTTCTGCATCTTAGTTGATATCGTTTGTCCCAGGGAGAGAGAAGTACCCAGACAGCACAGAAAGGACAGCAGCCTCTTTTCCACTTCTGTGCTAGCTCATCTTCAAGGGCAGCTGCACCTCATCTCTCCTGCCAGCCTCCCAGGCTCAGTCACTGTCGATGGTGTCTGTCTGTCTGCTACTCACCGTTAAGCTCTCTGTGTTACCCGATGCTGTCCTCTTGTTCTCTGAAGATAGCTGGCAGTGGTAACCACAGGGAAAAGACTTTGTGGGATTGTTGCTGCTGAGCTTGGGTTTGCCTGTCCTTGGTGTTTCATTTTCTTTTGTTTACAGTAGTTTGCCTGGATTCTTTCCTATAGCTCCACACTATTTCCTCGGGCCAAGAATCTCAAGAACATAAGAATAGGAGTGGGCCTTAGCTCATGGATAGGGAAAGGCAGCTGACCCTTGGGGGAAAAGAAAACTAGGATTGCTGTGACATGTTTCCCAAATTGGCGAAACAGTTCTCTGTTAAACAGTGAAGATACTCACCCAGTCTTGTAGGTTACCAGGAGTCCTAAACTGCAAACAATGACAGCTCAGGTATTTGTGTCCTCTTGTTTGTGCATCAGACATCCAATACTTTGCTTACTGTGGCTCTTCTTAAACACCAGAACTCTCACTGGGCTATGACTGGTGGCATTGCTAGTAAATTATTGATCATAATGACCTGGGCATACCAGCACCCACCTGGAATCCCAGCACTCAACTGAAGAGACAAGTTCAAGGTTAGGCTATGTAATGAGTTTCAGACTAGCCTGAGCTGCATAGTGAGAACCTATTCCAAAATGTCTATGTATGTATGCACCTACATATGGATGTATCTGCCTATTGATATACAGATATATGGTCATTTTTCCTTCGTGCTATGTACACACTCCACTCAGGCAAGGAAAGGCGGAGGCCTTCAAAGCTTAGAAAAATTTTCTGCAACCTTTTTCCATGACATACAAGTTCATTAATATCTTCTAAACTTGAGAGAACAGTGCTCTTTGCTTCATCAAAACGAGACAATGTCTTCACAATTAAAAATAACAAACATAAAAGCTATGTTATGCTATGATAAAACATTGTGAACAGAAGTGACTTCTGCAACAGCCTATTTTGGCTGGTGGTTTCAGAGAGAAATGAGTTCACCAGGGTAGCAAGTGGCCCCTGGCACAGAGGGAGGGAGAGGAAGCTGAGAGCTTACATCTTCAAATGCAAGGGCGAAGCAGAAAGAGCGAACAAGACAGACAATGTAGGTGAGGCTTTCAACTCTCAAAGCCTGCCTGCAGTGACACACTTCCTCTGGCAAGGCTGCACTTCCTGAACCGCTCGAAACAGAGCCACCAACTAGGGACCAAATATTCAAATACCAGAGCTTGTAGGGAGGGTGTTCTCAATAAAACTACCATATCAAGTAAAACAAACTGGGACACAGAGTTGAAATAATAGATTCATCCACCTTTGTTCTCAAATGACATGCGGGATCCAAGGGAAGCGGCAGTCCTGAATCACACCCCTGTGCATGAGATGGTTGTGCGGTCTTGAACTGTTTATTATGGGATAGCAAGTAGGGAGGTTTAAAGTCAGGAGATCAAAACAAACCAGACCCCAGGTAGAGAGTACCAACTACAAAGATTACCTTGAATGAAGATCGCACATCCCCAATCTTTATGCGCACCAAACTTTCCCTCAAAACAGAAAGCCTTCATCTTCTTGATAATTCGTGCTTTCAAAAATCTCTTAAGGGCGCTGTGGATATTGCTCTGTGGCTAAAGTGCTTACCACACAAGCTTGGGGACCACTGTTCAGATCCTCAGACTCCCGGAATGTCAGGTGAGAGGACATGCACCTGTAATTCCATCCTTGGAAGGTGGCCTGGGCTGGTGGGGAGACAAAGCAACCCAAATGCAAGCTGGTTAGGGAGACTAACTACACTGCTGATTTCTGAGCTCCATTGAGAGATCCTGTGTGTGTGTGGGGGGGGGGGGGGCTGGTGTACTGAAGATGACTCATGGCATCAACCTCCAGGCTCCACATGTACAAACACAGAGATACATGAGAACCTACCACGTGTATGCCCCAAAGGTTTGCACATATGTGTATACCCCCTACACAACATATACATGAAAAAAAGGAAGTAAACCTTTTATATCAACCATTTATATGAAGGTTATCTAGCTCTTCCTGAATCTTGCTATATGCTAAGCATCTCAGAGTCGATTATAAAGACCTCTACAGCATTTTCATGTCATTTTGTTTACTAAATACACTGTAGTATAAGCTGGCTGAATCATCAACCTTCTTTGGAAAGAGGGAAAGTGAGAGCCAGGGTTTTTGAGCAACAAAAACACCAGGAAAAAAAAAAGAACCTGGGAATCGGCAAAGCCCAACCACACATCTGCACCCCTGTTTCTTTCTGATTTTACTGAACGGCCTTTTATTTCTAGGGAGGTGCTGAAGTGGTTCAACCTAGCCTACCTCACCAACGCGAACTCGTCATGAAGATTCTGACACATTCCCCTTCTCAGAGCAATGGTGTCTTCCTTCGCTGAATGAGTTTCTTTAGGAATTAACATTTATATCCTCCCCACAAGACACTCCAGGGTGCGTATTACAGACAAGCAATGATATGCCTTGGCAGTTAATGGCACTCAGTCAAAACTACCAGGGCTTGTCATTATTAGGTCATAATACCCACCCTGGAGTGCCTTCCAGTTTAATTGTTCCCTCTTCCATTCCAGAAACCGGCAAAAGACATATTTTGCTAATGTCCCTGCTTTGTTAATGAGTTCAGAATGGATGAACACATGTGTTCCTTCTCCTTTGCCTAGCAAAAGTGTATTCAGAAATGAATGCAGGTTGCTCAATCCCTAACTCCAGCTTGCATATTTTACTACGATGAGTTTGCCATGTCCGATGCATGGGAAGCGAAGATTTAGTATGCAGAGTCTGTCTAAATAGTCAGACAATGAAAACTCAGGAGCCGCCCACTCTGCCAGTGTCCTGAGCATTTATCTCCTCGCAGCATCTGTTTTTCTGCTAAAATTCCCATTAATAGAGTTATGCTTTAGTCTGGATTAGAGTTCACAATAGACGGTTCCCAATCTGATGCAGACAGAGTTAGTGAAAACCTGAATCAGGGTGTAAGCCTAGGTGGTTTTCTTTCCTCAACTCCATTCCGGATACTCTCAAGGAATGGAAAACTCAGTCATTCTTCTACCCTCAAGCCACAGCTTCCTGACAACAGCAGTTTAAAAACAAAGGAAAGACTGAGAAATTACGGGGAAGGCAAGATGGGCACATGGCTGACCAGGAATGGAAAGGATCTGAGTTCCTCCCTGTAAGGAACCAGCTGCTGAGCAAAGGAAACACATCACTAGGAGTTATCCTGGCACAATCGCTCTTGGAGAGTGCAGAGTGAAGAGGAACTGGATTCGGTTGAGGTTGCACAATCTTTAATTTCACTTGAATTCAGAACAATTAACAATAAATAACAATGAATTTTTTCTTGCCATTTTGAACCATCCACAAGCTTGGTGAATCCTTTCAAATATTAAAATCCAAAGTCAATTTTTATCCAAGTTCCTCTGAACAGAGCAAGAAGGGAAATCCTCAATTCATCCTAGGAGACCCACAATAGCTTGCTACTAAAATCAGACAAAACTGGGCTGGAGAGGTGGTTGAGAGCCTCACATCCTCAGAGCTCCTGTGGAGGACCAGAGTTCGGTTCCCAGTACCCATAGCTGTCTGAGACTCCAGCTCCAGAGTATCTGGTGCCCCCTTCAGGTCTCTGGAGCCACCCAAACTCAAATGCACATACACACAATTAAAAAATAAATGTTTAAGATCAAGCATTGCTGGGAGTTACAGGCAACACACTCCATCTGATAATGACTGTCCATAAAAAAAGCAAGGGCAGCTGTAATAATATCATCCCTATGAGTAAGACTGGATGGTTTTCCCCAGAGGATTGGGAACAAGACAAGGACATCTCTTACCATTTTTAGTTCACGTTGTAGTAGAGATTCTTAGGACCTAGGCGTACTAGCAACAATAGTACGCCCAAGTCTTCCACAAACAAACGAGGAAATCTGAGGGATCGTTTCAAAACAAATGAAAGCCAAAGAGGCCTCATTAGAAAACACTAGAGCAAGTCCCCAAAAGTCTGCCACTCATTCCAGCTTTCAGTAGGCAATCAAGAAAACCTTCACTCTTGGGGTGGCCAAGATCGCATCCTTCCTCTCCTAACACAGTCACACAGTAGTGAGGTTCCCTGAACCCATTCTTCCCAGAGCAGACCTTTTGGAGATCCTGGTAACATTAACAGCAGAAAGCAACAGAAGCCAGGCTGTGGGTCCCAGCGCATTCTGTATGCAGCCCACAGTGAGTTCGGTTTTCATTGAGATTCTCCCTTCATCAAGGTTATCCGTCCAGCAGTTACTAGCACTGAACCCTTTTATCAGCCCCACTTGGTAATTATAAAATATTTGCAATTATACAATATGTTAATTCCCAGTCATCTACAAACAGCTTAATCAATTGAGTGCAGTTTACTATTCTAGTCTAAACATTATGGACTCACACGAAGACTCAGAGATCAGTAAATTATCCTCGATTGTTAAACCGCTGCCAAACCAATCAGAAGTTTTATTTGAATTTATTAGGCCTGCTACATTATTTAGCCAGCAAGATTGAGAAAAACAATGGAGACAAAGAGGCAAGCTGGAGTCACTCCGGGAAGCCTGATAAGACCCTATGAATTACAAGGGGGAAGCCATCTAAATTCAAGGAGAGCCAGAGTCACCTGAAACCTGGTTAAAATTGATGTCAGGCTGGATTCCGCAGGCATCTGGGCTCCACACTGCTTTCCTTCATGCTGTGCTCGGGTTGTGGGCTCCCACGTATGTGCGCACATGCACATACGGGCATGTCATAGATGATTAGACCTATATTTTGTACAGCCTTGCATATGCAGATGCCGCCTGTTTACAGCCGCGATACTGAAAAGTAGATTCTTAAATGCCCATTAGGACTTATTATCTCCCCAAATAGAACAAGAGATGAAATACCCTGCCAGCATTTATATCAAAACGCATCCAGTGACAGCCGCATGTTCCCAGTTACGAGCAGGCTTTTATGCACCTCCAGGCTCGTCCCTCCCTTCTCTTAAATCTTTATAAAATATTTTATGTGTCACCAAATAGTCTCTCAGTGATTTGATTTCTTGTGACAACTGGATACTCTTTAGAGGGCACATGCTATCTGTTTAAAATTTTATTTTTATTATATATATATATAATATTTTGTTATATATATATATCTTTTGCCTATATGTAAATCTGTGTACTACATGCATGTTTGATGTCCACAAAGTCAGAAGAGGGCACTGAATCCACAGGAACTGGAGTTACAGACGGCTTAAGTCACCACATAGGTGCTGGGAATTGAATCTGGATCTTCCAGGAAGTCACTGCTTTTAACCACTGAGGCATCTCTCTAGCCCCTAGAATGTTACAACGAAACCCATTTAAACAATCCTCATTTGTATATCATGGAGATAACCTGGTTGAATGGGCTTAATCATGAAGACGCGATTAATTCAGATTTAGGAGGTCTTCCCTCCCCACCACCCATGGAAGGCAGAGACTTCTAGCTTGGAGGACCACGTGTTGCTGATTAAGTCAATAAGTTTGCGTTTTATACTCAGTAATATACTCAGTTGTTACGTTACACAAAGCATGAAGAAAATGAAGTCTTAGGGATTCAAGTTAGGGTTTTGCATATGCTAGGCAAGCGCTCTACCACCAAGTTACTTATTTCGTCTGCCTTTCTAGTTTTTTAAAGAAAACATTTAGTCAGGGTCACATTAAGTGCCAAAGGCTGGCACTGAACTTGAAAAGCTGATTTGCCTGCCCATCCTGCTCTTCCAAGCAGCAGGGATTTGGGTCCCTGTCACTAGACCTGGCTATGAATGTGTTCTTGGACAAATGGGAGGTGCTTTTCAAAGTTTATGTAAAGGTACCAGCAACTGGAAGTGCTAACATCAGCATCCTATAGAGACAGTGCTCTGTTTTAATCCCCATGCTGAAGTGCAGATAACCGCCCTGCAGCTCCCTGATGCTAGACCCCTGGGGTTCTGGTTAACAAGTGCAGCTGCTGGGGTAGAGTCTAGCACTTCCCGAGGCTTGGTTGAATGTCTCCTTGTAGAGTAGAAGTGGATGGGGGCCACGTGCGTGTGCACATTTGCACACACTGCCTCGAGTCAGACTTTCCGATGTGTAAACGTGATTAAACATTAAATGGACGAGTTGAGCGGACTTTATCGGTTCTGCCCACATTTCTAGATGTTTGTATGTAGTCAAGTTGTCTGAAAGTGTTTCTGTGTGGAATACAGGCAGCCTTCTTTCTATTCATGGTCACACGTATGGCATTTCTCCTGAAAATTTCTTGCTCTGTTTAGCACATCTGAGAGACTTAGCCAAATTAGAATTTTCTTTGCAGATCAGTTATTTGAACTGGAATAAAATGAAAATCTGTGTGTTTCTTTTGGTCAGTGATTAAATAGAATGGCATTCCCAACTGACTGATCTCTGCCACAAAACGAAAAAAAAAAAAAGCAATGTACGTTTCTTTCTAGGCAACGCACAGTAGACTACTTTAAAAAATTACTGTACATAGAAGAATGAGAAAGAGAAAGAGAGAAACAAAACCATCTGCTAAGCCATGTAACCCCAGGACCAGAATCAAGGGGGCGGGTACCCTGTGGCTGAGAAGGGAATGCTGAGTCACAACACCATCTTTTAAGGAAGGAAAGTATGGAAATAACAGACAAATTTAAATGAATAAAAAAGAGGCCTTGGTAGTGTCTCTCTAAAAGGTTTTAGGAAAGCAAGCAACCCAAAAACTCAGCTCTACACTCTGTAACTAAGGACACAGCATTAGGCTAGCCTCAGAAACATCTTTCTGCTCCTCTCCATATTTTGTTCTACAGATTTGATTTCTAAGACCAATATCAGACAACATTCTCTAGAATCTTTTACAAGATGGACTAGATGTAGGCCGTCGCTTGAATAACTACGCTAGAACTCAGTATTTAGTGAAGCTCCAGATGTGTGAGTGTAACCCATGCAGACGGTTTTCATCTCAGCTATGAAGAGACTAACCCGTTTAGTCATGGGACCAGAACCATCAGGGGGACTGTAGAACATTGTCTTCAATCTCAGCTAAAATCACCTCTTTTTGTAGAAAGAGCAAAAACCACAGAATTCTGGCATCATAGTTTGAACACTTAAAATACTTCTCTGAAGGAAGCTGGAGAGACACCTTGGGGATTGATAACATGTGTTGCTCTCACAGAGGTCCCAGGTTCTGTTGCCAGTGCCCACACTGTGGGCTAACAACTGCCTGGTGCCTGCGGCCCAGAGTGGTCAGAAGAGCGGGATGGACCCTGGATCTGGAGCTATGGTGTGCTGCCTGAAATGGGTGCTGGGAACAAAATCCAAGTCCTAGGTAAGAGCAGCAAGTGTTTGCTTTTTTTCCTGCAGAGCCATCTCTTCAGCCCCAACAGAAACATTTTAACCTCAAATGAACTTACGGTGGTCAAACAATGAAACATCGCATAACATCGCTCAGAATTTACTGGCTCTCCTCACATTCTGCATGTGGTTGGTTATTTATGAACTATATTTAATGATTATATTTAATTTTATTCTCTAGTGTAGAATGAAATCTAGGTCTTTTCCCACTGTCATTTTAAATCCCCTAAATTTAAATATTTTTCAATGCAGTTGGGCCTGATAGATGCCTAGAAATAGTGAACACTGAAACACTTGTATCTAAAGGGGTATGAACAGATAATTACTATCAGGGAGAACACAGAAGACTAATGAATGTGTTATCTTCATCGTTGATAGCAATGATGAGTCTGATTAAAAAAGATAGTAGCAGAAGAATTTGTAAAGCTGGACACCTTCATATAACACTGGGAAACAGTGTTCATGAATGTACATGAATGTAACTTCTTTAGGGTCATTTGACAATACATAGTTTTAAAAAGTAGATGTACTCTTTGGTTTAGTAAAGATGATTTCAAAAATTATTTCAATTTATAAACATTAACTCAGGACTGAATGTCAACCTGTAGTTAAGGGGTAAATAAGTAATGGTATGGAGTGGCTTCTCCCTTTCCAAAATTCATACGTTGAAACATAATCGCCAATGTGCTAGTATTAGGGAGTCGGGATTTGAGGTGGTGGTTAGGTCATGAAACAGAGTTCCCATAAATAGAATCAAGGCATCCTCCTAAAGGAGACCCCCCAGAAAGCCACCCAGCCTTTCTGCCACATGGGGACACAGTAAGATCTGTCTAAGAATCCAGCCTTTATTAGATACCCCATCTGTTAGTGACCTGCTCTTGGAGCCTCTAGAACTGCAATTGCTCATAAGTCATCAAAGTGTATGGTATTTTACAATAGTGAGAATGGATTCAGGCATTACTCATATTGATTATGTTTTTTTTAGATTATAAAAGGCCAGTGAAATGGTTCAGATAGTAAAGGCACTTGATGTCAGGACTGTGAGTCTGATCTCTGGGACCCACATGGAAGGAAAGAACCAATCCTTTCAATTCGCCCTCTTAACTCTATTCATGCATGTTGGCACATGCATGTGTGTACATGCACACTCACACACACACACACACTCACTCAAATAAAGTAAAAAAACAAATAAGTGTGAAAATAAAACAAAAATAATACTTCATACTTCATAAAATAAAAAGTTCTCAATGGTAGAAAAATGTCAAAACAAATTATACATGTAAGCTAAATATTTCACTTATGAATACATATCCATAGTTACACAGTTTACATAGAAACAGACTAGACAGACATATATCAACCTTTTCCTTTACTTCTTAATTTCATTCTGTATTTTAATTTGCAAATTACCTCTCCCAACACTACTTCAGCAACATTACACTTGCAGAATCAGGAGAAAATACAACAGTAAAACTTATTTTCAGTGTAGATGATGCAGATTATAATTTTTGAGTACTAAAGAGTTGAAATATTCCCGTTACAGGTTGGATTTCAAATTAGATCAGCTGGGCACATAATCCCATATGCAGATACATCAATATTTTTCAGTTATATGCTTCTCAGTGAGGGTCTCTTTTATCTTCACAAAGGAACCGCTCAGTGTCCACTCCTTCATCTAATAATAACAGACACTAAAATCATAGATTAAATGTTTTATTGGGTTAAGATTACCAAATCAGTCGTCAACCATAGATAGGAAAGGCTCTCTGGGAAGAATCTGGTGTGTGTGCCTGCTGTCCTTGTTTTTCTAATCTGATAACACAGGGACACTTACCATGCTGCCTGGACTCGCTGCCTTCATGTCTGGCTCTGTAAACCATTGCTTCCCCCGAGAACATTCCAGTCATGTAGGCGCCATAACTTAGAGCTACTTTTAAGGGCTTGGCTTCAAATCTCACTCGCTGGTTTGACTCCTAACAAGATGCTTCTAGTGCGCTGCTGTTGCTTTCAGGAGAGATGGTAAAGGAACTATTAATGACACTAATTAAGATGTGTGAACATCACTTAGATACTCCTCCTTGCTGCTTTCCAAGTACAAGCTATGTTACCTAACACATTAATTGGTAATGATACAAGTGCATATCTTTCAACTACAAGGTCAGTTTTTAAAGCATGGCTTTTATTATTAATGTGCTTTCCATTCGTACACAGTCCACGTAAAGATTCCATTAACAAACCTTCCTGTGCTCTTCCTTAACCCCACTGCCGTCAAAACTGCTCCTGTCTACCCAGAATGCTTTGGTCCTGTGGGCTCAGCACTTCAAACCCTTTCCTGACCTTAAATGTAGCTATTAAAGTATTGTATATACACCCAGAACCTATTTGCTTAATAGGCTTTTGCCTTCTGCATTTTTAAGTCTTCCCATTTCCTTGTGATTTCTACCAGCCATGCAAAACTCAGAGGCTGTTCATTTGAAATGCAGTGCTCAACTAGCCAAGGTAAAATTTTGTGTATCTATAGTAAAAATGAGCACAGATTTATCAAAGTGAAAGTGTTACCCTATTCATATAACACCTTGTGTGTGGATAGACACTTAGAATTCTCAGTGACTTAGTGCATACAGTAGAGTCAGCAGAAGACCCTGGGGAAAGAAAATGGAGGCTCCAAATGTCCAAGAGCTCAGTACAGCGCAGGGCATTTGTTTTCTGGTGCTGAGATTTTAAGAATGGCATTTGCAAAGGTCCTTTAGTTGTCTTCCTTTATGAAAGAGGACTTGGTTTAGTATAAAAACCTTGGGTGCTGTTTTCTCCTCTTCCAAATATTCACTGTTTCTAGAATATGGCATCGCTAATTGTAGCATTCCATGTGTGCTTCCTTGGACGTAGCCCTTGCTTTCCACATGTGTGTTTTTGGTCCATTTGTCTTTGTCTCTGCATACTGTCCTCGCATGTCTTCACAGAAGTCTGTTTTACTCATCAATCTGAAAGACATAAGTCTTCAACCCAAGAAAGTTCTCCTTACTTAAAGTTTATGATGGGTTCGCTTGTGCTCGGTCTTGTCTCAGATTCATTTCAGCTTTTCCTCCACATTTCACATTTCCCTTCTTTTCCCGCTCCTGTTTAATATTTATCACTCTCTTTTGCATTCTGGGAAAGCCCCAAATTATAGTCCATGTTAATGTTTCAATTTTCCACAACATCGGTTCTGTTCTTTACCGCGCCTGACACTAGTCTGAGTTAGTGACTGATCCCCACCCCTCACCAATCTCCACTCCCTCCCGACACAGTCTTTGCTTATCCACATCCCAGCTGAATCATGGAACTCATAATTTTTCTCTCGTAGTTAGGATACAAAGAAATTTACCACGTTTTCAGAACTTTGGTGACGTTAGTTCCAGAAGCGTTTCTCCCCAAGAATCATGTTCCAATCACTTTGTACTGAGACTCTTAATCTCAGGGTTGTGGGTTCGAGCCCCATGTTGGGCGCCAAAATGTAACAGCGTAAACAAATGCAGACAGATTGTAAAAATATATATACAGCTTTAATGGAGAAATAGACTTACAGAACCACCGTTCCTGCGGAGACCAGGAAAGCAGAAGCAAGCTCTGTGAGCAGGCTCGCCAGATTTATAGATAAACATTAGCCAGAGGCGAACACGCCCCCTAAGTGGTGGGACTTATCCCTACATTGTGCAGTGTCTTCACCTTTTCTGTTTCTAAAATGATGGGCTATGTCTCCATCTTGGTGTTGGTTAGGAACAAGACACATAGCCCATATTAGCTTTTTCTACTCATTGTCAAGGTGAATGTGAACAAATCTTACAGGTTTCAGATCGCAGCCTCTAAGGGACTATTGACAAGGTTGGTGCTCAACTCCGGTCTCGGTGTCTAACTTTGTGCTCCATGCTTCATCATAGATGTACCATAAGGAAAGAAGTCAGGTGTGTGTGTGTGTGTGTGTGTGTGTGTGTGAGAGAGAGAGAGAGAGAGAGAGAGAGAGAGAGAGAGAGAGAGTGTTTTGGGAGGGGATGTATTTCTTTGAAAGGCAAATTTCATAAGCTTATGATTTAATTATACAAAGTTTGGATAATTGGTGAAGATAGATGGGAGCAGACAGAACACATATAGGATGGAATGGACTATAGATAGCATATAGAAAAGATAAGAATATGAAAATCCGAATGACTTTCAAGGTATCTCTCCATCTTCTGAGTCATTAATTACAAGTTTTCCTGGGTCTTGCTCCCCAACACAAAGATGCAAAGACATGCTAAGGGAAGAAGAGCATGCATAACATGCAAGCTGCATTGCGGGTGGCATCTGTGCAACTCAGAGGGGCAGCCTAGGTAGAAATTTTAGATTCTGAATACTGACCTAAGAGCTGGACTGCCTGGGACATAGGCAGCTCCACTCCAGGCTCTCAAAAGGTTCCTTTGCCCCTCCGAGCAGCAAGCTTGTAGCGTGAGACTGTCTCAGATTCTTCTGTCTTTGTTTCTAGGTTTTGTGATTATTAGCATTTTCTCCAAAATTCTGACTACCAAGGCAAAGCCAACATTGCTTGCCTGCTTTCTTGAAGAATGTTCTTCTTTGTGTACCTTCCAGAGTACTTTGGAAGGGGTGAGAATCTGCCCCAGGAACTGTGAAGCACATGCCACAGCCGTTCTAATTTTAGTCCCCGATCACTCAGTTCGGTTGCACAGATAACTGATTGTCACCAGCTATTTACAGAAGCAAACTGAGAACAATCCTCTCCCATCCTCACTGTTCTCTCCGGAATCAAATCTTCGGGGGAACAAATCCGGTATTAGTCGTTTCTTCCTCCGTGTGAAATCATGTCAATATGTTACCTTTCTGCATATGTTAGCCGAAAGTGTTCTTCTAATTAAGTGATAGCTACAAATTAAAGAAACTTGAAGCGTCACTGCACCGACAGCAAAGACCGTACTCTAAGCCGAAATCCTGAGGGAATCACAACCCAGAGGCTACAGTAGGAAACCTGGCTTCCATGTTAGGGAGAAAACTTAGTTCTGTTGTTTTTAATAGACAGGGACCTTTTATCCACATGCCTACATTTCAAACACTTGCATTCTGATAACTGGTAGTAAAAATAAAGAGGAGGATCATCCACAGATTCTACTGGTAAAAACTGTAGGTTTCTAGATTTCAACCAAGCAGGAAGAAAAATGTCCCGGATTAATCCAGGCATGGATACATCATGGATGGCAGTTAAATTAATTTATACCTAGCAGCCATCCTGGCGGAGGGTACTGCCAGCACCAAGAGAATCCCAGTCATGAAAGCACTGCTTTTCCAAATGGATAGATACCATGTCGTCGGAGGCACAGGGAAACAACTTAAGAGCATAGTTACAGTTTTCACATCTATATGAGGGAATCCAATCAGATTAAAGGCATTTGACAAGCAGGGTGGAAATTAGGCCCGGCTCTCTGTATACTGTGTCTTAAATGTATGCTGTCCCACAAACTTGCGTGGGCTAGACTTGGTTTACAGCTGCTGGGCTGCCAGACAGGATGGGATTCCAAGGGAGTTGGTCTCATGAACACACTCAGCCCTCTACAGATCTCGCAGTATAACAGCGGAGGTGGCTGTTGAGAGGAGGTGCAGAGGAAGAGGCTGGGCCCGCCTAGAGGGAACGGGTTACTAAAACCGCGTTGTGTGTCACATCCGGTTTCCCTTTTCTCTGCTTGCTGGATACCACACGGTGAGCTGTTCTATTTTACCATGCCCTCCCTGCCGTGATGACTGAGAACCCTGAGCCCAAGAGCTAAAGTCAGGCCTCCTTTAAGTTGCTTGCGCTAGCGTTCAGTCGCAGGGAGGAGGAAAGCAGGAACTGTATGGTACATGCCACGTGTGGCCGGGGATTGGCGGGATGCATCTTCTCGTCTGTTGGTTCTGTTACATGATTTCCAAACAGAAAGCCAGTCCTCTGCAGTGACTATAACACTTGTTCTCTGCCCAGCTCTGAAGGTCTAGGCTCCCCCAGGTGGGAGCCTTCTGAATGTAAGGGCCCAGAACAGGTGTGGTCAGGAGCTGACAAGCTTGTATTCTACTGAGAGGAGAGTCACTCTTCAGAAAGGAGATAAATAGCCTATAGGAAGCCTTTAAAAAACTCCAGCACTTGAGAATTATCTAACTTATTTGGTAGGTTTTCTCTACTGTACTTTCTATTAAATAGTCTCGCTGAAAAGAAAATCCAAATAGTGGTTTAAAAATGTAGTCATGGTTGCAAATTGACAAAAAAGAAAAGAGAAAACTGTTAACCACCGTCCCAGAATTTCCTGGCTACAGAATCATAACTCTGACGAACTCCATCAGTTTTGTTTCTAGAAGGGAAACTTTTCTGTTTTCAGGACATTTCATAAATATAAAGAATAATGGATCACTCGACTTCCTGCTTCCTTTCTTCCAGCAGAGCCTGAAAGATCTGAGCCAAAGCTTAGCAGTGGTTGGTGGATTGTGCACATTTCCAACATCCCACACGCTGAAGGAATGTTGGCATCGACATTTTAAACACACACACACACATATAAATATACAAACACATATACACATACAAAAAGAAGAAAGGAAAAAAGGAAAGTAAGTTTAAAAATACCCCAAACAAAACAATAGCACTGTTCCCTGGCAACTTTCTCAGCCTGGAAAAGAGTCTATGTGTCTGTCTATTATACAGGACTTGTTCCTAGCAGGGCAGCACTATTGTATTGAATGATTTTGTCCCACAGAAGTTACAATCATATCTTTATGTTTAACTTTACACATCTTGGAACAGAGAAACAATTCTGTTATGTTGATCTTCACCGATAATCTACGAAAAGCAGATGTTAAGGAAATGTATATGTGTGTGTGCTGTGGTGTGTGTATTATAGTGGGTGTATATGTGTGAGGTGTGTCTGTGTGTATGTATATGGTGTGATGTATTGTGGAGGAGTGGTAGTATGTGTGATCATGGAGCATGGCATATGTGGTACGATGTATATACGCATGTGTGTGTAGGAGTGTTTGCATGTGTGTGGATACATCCATACATGGATCCAAATGCATGTGAACTCTGAGACTGATGCCAAGAATTGGATTCTATAGGTTTCCCACCTTATTCAACAAGACAGGGTCTCTTAAGCAAACCAAGATCTCATTAGCCATCTTGCTCTTGGGATCCCCTGGGTCCCCTCTCCCAGGATGGAATTATGAGGACTGCTGCCTACCCAGCATGCACTCTGGTCCTGGGAATCTGAACTCCGGTCCTCCCACTTGTGCTTTTATGGCAAGCAGTTAAACCACTTAGCCATTATTTTCTTAATGAAGAAAATCAACATTAATTTCTCTCGATAGTCCCAGGTGCTAGAGCAATATCTGATATACAGAACTACTTCATACATATTGACTGTAGTATAATATATGCTACTTATTTTTCTAAGGAATGTTTATCTAATGATTCTTCTTCTCTATAGGCTGGATGTAGATGATACGAAAATGATTTTTAAATGCCATTACTCCCAGCACTTAGCATGGCGAGGGAGGCATATTTCAGCAAATTATTAAAGTGTAAAATGAATAAGCTGCTGTGGGGATTTGAAAGTGGTTGTGACCCACAGAGATGGGAAATACGCAGTCTCCCTGGGGATTAACCATTCCTCTATAATTAGAGCAAGTCTTAGAATCACAAGGTAACTTTTACAGGCTACGCTAACCCTGTCCACAATCCCTTTATTTCTTAAAATGGTTTATTTGATTGCTGTTAGTTTGGTCAATGGGAGTCCTAATTAACATTGATCATTGACATTTTCAGGTTGTCTCCCAGCGACAGTCAGAGAAGAGAGTGATCGGAAGAGCCATGGGAATGCTTCCCTGACACCCCAAGACCCCTCTCCCATGTCTTCCACACTGCTGCATGGGGAGAGTGGGTTGTTCTGCAGCCTCGGAAACTGATTCCATTTTGCTTTTTTTTACTGTCCCTTTCAAATGTTGGGTTTCTCAAACTGGGGAAATTAGATAATGGGAGTTTGGGGGAAAGGTAGACTCTTGCCTCGATGGGACATGTCACAATGCCTAGGAACTGCTTTTTCTTGTCACAACTCAGAGGCTGCTACTGTCATCTAGTGGATAAAGGTCAGAGATGTCCTTAAGTACTTTCTTACCAGTGCACAGGATGGCCTTATAAGAAGTGTCTATACCAAATGCTAACAGTTCTGAGGCTAAGACACCTTGCCTTGGGTTCACATACTATTCTAGGACAGTACAATACATATGGATATGTTAATATCAGTATCTATTCAATCATGTATATTTTCAAAACTAACATTGTAACTTTGAGGAAATCTATAGGTTTATCAGTGCATCGCCAAGGTATTGGAACTGCTCATGCTTTCTGTTGGTCTACTATCATCTGGGGAGACTCTAAATGCCCTCGATACAGAGAACAACATTCTGAAAGATTAAGTGAGCACACTCTACACAACAATTCTAGATGCCCCACCCCTACGACCACAACCCAGGGCAAAAACTTGACTAACTGTGAGGCATGACTCATTGCCACAAAAATCAGCTTGCAACTTTCGTAATCCTCAACTTCTAGAACTTCCAGAAAACAATATTCAGCTAAAGAAATCAGAATTCTTAGTTTTGAATAAGAACTTGGTTAATGAGAGGGGAGGGTTTAGTACCAAGGCTCTCCTTCTCTCCCTGCTTTTCTTCCTCTTCCTCCTTCTCCTTCTTTCTTTTCTTCTTCTTTAAGAATGCACATTTCAGCAGCACAGTGGTGGTACACGCCTTAAATCCCAGCACTCAGGAGGCAGAGGCAGGTGATCTCTGTGAGTTCGAGGATAGCCTGGTCTACAAGAGCTAGTTCCGGGACAGGCTTCAAAGCAACAGAGAAACTCTGTCTCAAAAAACAAAAAAAACCAAACTAAACAAAACAAAAGAGCAAATAAAAGAATGTACATGTAAGCAAGCAAGCTTCTTTGAAATAAAATAAGTCAAATGCAGCCTATAATAAACGAGGCTTTCGTGGTTGTTATGTAGCACATTTGCTCAGGTACTAAAGTCGTTGTGCACTGTATGACTCTATTCTTTTAGGCAGAGGAGGGGAGAGGGAGGTCGTTAGTGTTTTGTGTTTGACTTTCCTCCTTTTTGTAACTTTTTGATGAGCTTCTTTTCATTCTGGTTGTGCCAATTGTAATGTTTTATGGTTATTCATGACTGAGACAATGGTGCTTTAGGCAGTCAATAGCAATTCTACTTGCTGAGAAGAACATATAATTCAAATTAGACCAATATAGATTTTCCCCTTTAATGTTTAGTTACCCAGTTAGATTTAAACTGAAGATGCAACATTTAATAAATGATTTGTAGTAAAACCTTACTAACATTTAGAAGTAGAATTTTTTTTTACTGTTGATAATACTTAGGAACAACACAAAGTATATATTCACTTAAAAGGTGTGCCATCAATTAAAATCAAATACTTGAAGTTTATACATTATGAGGTATATTTACATTTTTGCCCTGGAAATGCTAAGTTGGCACATTAGCCAGCAAAAATGCAAAAATTGTCAGGCAGCGAGTAGCTAAGTAATTTGTCTTAATGAATAATAAATTTATGCACGCTTTAGGTTTGTAGCTCTTAAATTTAGTGATATTCAGAGTGTAATTTTGAATACACATTATCTGTTATTTAGACATCTAAAACTGAAATAAGTAATTTTTCACTTATAAAAGTCAAATGAAAGACTATAGTGGGTGATAGAGAGTAAATTTGGACCTGCCCCCACACATGTGTTAAAGAACTAACCCCTATATTACTATATTTGGAAACAGGACCTTTAATGACATCAATTAAAGTTAAATTGAGTCGCAGCAGCAAGACTTGAATTTGCTAGGATAGGCACCCCTAAAAAGAGGAAGAGAGCCCAGCCCTCTGCGCTTGCGGAGTGGAAAGGTCATGTAAGGACAGAGAGAAATAGAAACATTCGCAAGACAGAGGTGAAGTTTCAGGAGAAATCAGTCCTGCCTGCCCTTGAAAATTCTGGATCCCAAACCTAAGAGAAAAATCTATTACTTTGGCTACCCAGTATGTGAGCCCTGTCTCTGAAGCTTGGGGATATTAGCACTCCATGGCTTTTAATATATTTGGAAATGTCTCTCATCAAGACACCACTAAGATCCATCAAGTAGATCTTATCACCAAGGTTCAGCAAACAGCTCCTCATTAGAAAAAAAAAGAGCATCTTCTCAAAATTAATGGGAATCATGTAACACAAAACATTGAGAACTTTGTGGACTCACTGAATTTTAAATGTGCAGATAATATCAAAATTATCCAGTTAAACTCCCTTTTTAGTGCCTGGGAATGGCATCATCTAAGACCAGCTGACGTGTAGAACTTTGGCTGCATTTGGTGGGTATCAGGTCATATGAGTGAGACAGCCTCCATGAGTCTCAGTGTGCTCTTCAATAGTAATAACACTGACAATGGCTATGTTAACCATTGATAACGATAAATGATGATCAAATGGGTCTTAAAGAAATTAGAGATAATCACTAAATACTAAGTGCAGAGTAATGGAAACAGAGGCTATGACAGAATACTAAAGACCAAAGAATAAACCATAGAAATTTATAATTGCAATTGAAGGTCAAGGTGTTTACTGGCTACTGCTTTTATGATAATGTGGAAATGATAGACAGACATCTCTATGCCCATTAAACCCAGATGATATAAAACTGAAAGATACCCAGGAACCCTGAAGGATCATCCCATCTTTTGGAAAGTTCAGCAGTCAATATTTTAAATGCCATATTCTATAGGTCTTAAGTGTTGAAGAGTATCTATCTAACTGAAATGTATCTCTGGGTATCTAGAAAATTTAACTAATATGACTACAAGTTTGACCATTATAAATGACTGACTATCTGTTAATCTAATTTTAATTATACATTACATTTTAAATGAGCTGTCTAAACATAATACCTTAAACAAGAGCAGAAACACATATACTCAGTATAACAAAATCAACCTTAAATATGTATCAATAGACCAAGTTCCATACCAACGGAAAATATTCATCTCTATATCATATCTCCCCCCCCCTTTTTAAAGAAAGAGATTGACTGTGACCATTTAACCATTTGTAATCAACCCCCTTTAAATGAAAATAAATATTTATAAACAATCACTTTGGGCATTGCTTTCTTCAAACTACTTCCTACTGTTTGTTGGGTGAAATATTTTTAGGGGTTCACAGAGACCTTTCAGAGGGTCTTGTTCCATCAAACCACATTAGCCTGAAAGGAATCTACAGGTTCTCATCTTCTGTGGAAACAAAAGCAAAACCTCTTTTCCAAAGCAACATTTTTTTAGACCCAAACTTCAAGGTCAAGATATCTTTATGTTGGTTTAACTTAGCAGCTCCCAGAATCAAATCTCTGCAGTCAAAAAATTCAAAGAAAACATAATAATATGCATAATCCAAATTCTGTTTTTTCCATCTCTACATGGCTTATTTTTCTTTATTCCTTTAATCTATGACTGTATGTACTCTTTTATATTACTTTTACTGTCTCTTTAAAAACTTTGTTTTATTTTTTAAACCCATTTACTTCTTTTTATAACTATCTATGTTCTGCTTCTTCTCTCTCCCAAGTCTATGTATGTTTATCCAACACTGACCATTCAGAGGTCTTTTTCATCTGAATCTGACCAGAAGCACTTTTTAAAATGCTAAGTGGTATGGCTAGGACTAAGGCTGCTTTGTTTTGGCCCACCCAATCCAACAGGGTAGAGGTATGTTCACTACTAGGTCTGAAAACTATTCTCACTGCCCTAGCTCCTGGGGGAATACAGTGGGTCTATGTCATCATTAAGCAATTTGTAACAGAGTGTTCACAGACCCTATTTAACTGTAGGACCTCTGGAAAGAGCCAGAGCTATTCATGCTGCTAGTGCCAACACGAACCAGAAAATCATTTCTTAATGAAGCCATACAGGTTTTTGCTGCTAATGCTGAGTCGGGAAGTCTTCTCCTAAAGGAATTGAGCCTCTGCTTGTCTTAAAAACAGAGTCCACCCTAGAAAATGCTGTCACCAAGAAGCCATGCTTAACTCTGTTTAGAATTCCTTCCCAAGCTCTCTCAGTTTTTATGTGGATGTAGTGGCTCCACATTGGATGTCATTTTGCTGCTACAGGAGACAGACACCCTGGAACCTTACTGGTAGGCCACAGCCTCATGGCGATACATAGATTAATAGAATTGGGTTAACTTGAGATGTAAGAGTTACTTAATAAGAAGCCTGAGCTAATAGACCAAATAGTACTGGAATTATTAGAGTTTCTGTGTGATTATTTGGTTCTGAGCGGCTAGGAAGCAAATGAACAACCTCCATTTACATGTGTTAATTTGGAAGACAGTTCAATCAAGTTTGTAGGCAGACTGGATATGCAATGTGGAAAAAGACAGCAGTCATGTGTGTTAGAGTACATGGAGGGTCACTGTGAGCAGGGCTGGTAAGGTTTGGGGACAGAGAGTTTAGTTATAGGGTTTTAGCTATACGCATAGTAAATTAAAAAAATCTGTTTAAAATTTAAAATAGAATGGTTCTGTGGAAGCAGAGAACAAAAGAATGAGGAAGAGCTCTCTGAGCAATGATGGGGTAGAGGGTCTACATATCATAGTAAGGAGTTTAGCTCTGCCTACATGTAAAATGGTAAGGATACAGGGAGTGTAAAAGGCAATCCAATGTTACAAGGAAATTAATTTAAAGCAGAATTTTCTCTGAGACTTAATACTTAGCTTTGCAATGCCATATATTTACATTATTGTTATTGATATTTATTTTTTTTTCTGTCTTATAATCCTTTAGAAAAGACTTTTCCTGCTGATATACAAAACAATTTATGGGATAAAATACACTTATCAACATATATTTTCAGTTGTGTGTGTTTACAGAATACAATGTGATAAGTTAATACACATATGAAATACATATATCAAATCAGGCCAATTAGCATTTTCTCTCCCTTAGACAGACATTATTTTTGGCCTGGTCAGACTACAGGATTCTTTCAATTTCTTCCTTCACAGGATATTACAAATTATCTCAGAGGGGTAGGGAAAGAATTAGATTTCTCAATTTTATAACTTCCTCTAACACTGCGAATGCATTCTTAACTACTAAATGATAATTGTACTGAAATACCTGACCTAGTTACAGACAAGGAGCATGAAAAACTGTAAGAGAAGCTGGGGAGTTAGAGAGGTGGACAGTGGAATAGGGAGTAAAGATGAAACTGATTAGGATAGAGGTGTATTTACAGCACTTCCGAATCCTACAGTCCACATATGCTGGGTGGGAATGGACCCTTGTGAGAGTAAAAAAAAGCCTTAAGGAATGTCAATATTTTCTCACTCATAAGAGAAATTCTGCTGTACTTTAGAAACATCAAAACATCAGAACCTACTACTGGATGACTACTTCTTTAAATCTTTGTTCTTGACAATAGCTCTAAATGGTAAATAGTAAATGTGTTTATTTGCAGTGTATGAATGTTTATATGTTCACATGAATACACATATGTGTGCACATGCATGTAGAGACTGGAAGTCAAGCGTCTTCCTCATTTGTTCTCCATGTTCTTTTTTAGGGCTGGGTCTCTCATTGATCCTAGCGCTCACTGATTCAGCAAGATTAGCTAGTCAATGAGATCTAGGCAGCCTCCTTGCTCTGCCTTCCAAGGGCTAGGCTTACAGGAGAGTGCCACTATGCCACTATGCTAATTTCTTTTTTTAATATAGGGGCTGATGGTTCTAAACACAGTCTTCATTCTTATTCAGCAATTTACTGGACCAGCTATTTTTGCATTCCAAGCAATAATATATTCATGAAGAGAAATATGTTTGTAGATTATAATGTATTTTCACATATTGGATATCATAATAAGTAACAAACAAATTATAGTCATTAGCTATTTATTATCATTTTGTAATAATAAGAACAAGACACTAAAAATGTTTAAATAAGTAATAAAATTAGTATAATTTTTTTGCTTTACAAAATAAAAGATGTCCAGTTCACCCTTATCGCTTCCTTCTCATCGTGACCTCTGAGTGGTCAGCAAATTCTTTCCATTCTAAATGTCATTGTCTCTTCTGTCTATAAACAAAGTTGAATAAGGACATCCTGATGTGAGTCTGAGCTTTTCAGGAGAACAGTATATACATTTATCTGTCTATATGCATATTATTTTAGATGCATACCCCTGTAGAAACTTATCCTCAGAAATGACAGCAAATGGTCATGGCAAGTCTGGAACGTCACTAACTGCACTATTGAGGCACGTTTTCTTTCCCCCGTCACGTCTTATACAAAGATTTATCCTTGCATGTTCATGCCTTGCCTGCATGCACGTCTGTGTACCACATGTGTGAGTGGTGCCTGCAACGCAAGAAGAGTCTGTTGGGTTCCCTGCAATCAGAGTTACAATTGGTTGTGAGCCTTCTGACAGAGCTGCTGCATTGACAGAAGGCTGTTAGTTCGTTCCAGGCTGCTCAGCCCCGAAATAGTCACATAGAAACCATATTATTTGCAATACTCTTTGGCCAATAGCTTAAGCCTATTACTAACTTGCTCTTATATCCTAAACTAATCTATCTCCATTAATCTGTGCATCACTATGAGGTCATAGCCTACTGACAAAGTTTCAATGGGCTCTGGAGGAGGCATCTGTCCTCAGCAGCAGCTACATGACTTCTTCTGACTGCCTACTCTCTACATAGCTCTTTCAGCCTGACTTTGTAATTTCCCAAGGCCAAATCTTAGTTTTTTTCCTTAAGAAATTTTAATGATTGGAAAGGCCACAACCATACCATGAACTTGAAATATACTGATTGTAGCTATCACCACATCTACAAAATACATTGTAGTAACATCTGTACTGGAATTTGACTAAAGTGGTTTGACTAAGATGGTTTGGTACAAAAACTTGATTTCATTTTGCATAACTTGTTTACTTCAGACAATTAAAGTATGTCTATTACCTTCTAAAAATCAATTGTTTAAAAATAAATTTGCTTTTGTGTCTGTATGATATGTATATGTGTGTATGTTCAATTCTGATTTTTATGTTGCTGTGATAAAAACTATGGACACATTCCTCATCAGTTTTTAAGACGTAAAGCTATGTTTTAATGATGTAGGCAGTCCTATAGCCAGTGGTTACCCACTAACTGGGGCGTGGCCTCTTATAATATTTATGCCAATGTAGAGTGTGCATCCGGCCTCTTTTCTGGCTGTGTTTTCTGATTTCCCTTCCAGCAGAGGATTCTGATTTGTGAGTCTTACCCCTAAATAAATAATTGTCTATGTCTCAATTCTGAGCTAGTGTGGGATTTCTTTTAAGTGTCCTTCTTCACTTTCATGTTCATGGATCCACACTTATTCCCAATGCAGCATATATTCCCTGAAAGTAGAGAATTGTTTTCTCAAGATCACTGTGTAAGAAGTGAGTCCAAAATGTGTGATATGATTTGCTTATCA
Organism: Microtus pennsylvanicus; assembly: GCF_037038515.1. Lineage (NCBI taxonomy): Eukaryota > Metazoa > Chordata > Mammalia > Rodentia > Cricetidae > Microtus > Microtus pennsylvanicus. Next base: position 209,560,370 of record NC_134579.1, read on the forward strand.
CTTCCACTGACCATTTTTACCACAGTTATCTCTGGGCATTATATTTGACCATAAAACTTGTTCTGGATGATTGCATTTGAGACAAAACGGTTCCTGAGTCCCAAAAAGCTGACATTGTGTGGTTCCTGGATCCACCAGCAGCTTTCATTCCTGTGGGAAACACTACAAGTCCCAGAAAATGTCTGCTCTGCTAATGGGGTCCTGCATGAATAACAGGGAACAGTACTGAGGTGAAGGAAAGAAGAAAGGAGGGAGGGAGGGAGGGAGGGAGGGAGGGAGGGAGGGAGGGAGGGAGGGAGGGAGAGAAGAAGGGAAGGAGGGAGAGAAAAGGAAGGAAGATGGTAGGACTAAAATAAATTAGAGACATGCATATGAATATTAATAATTAGTAACATTCCTTTTATAAGCCACTAAAATGTATTATCCTCTGTTACATCAGAATCACTCTAGTCATCATGGATTTACACAAGCACAGGCTCACATATATGATGAATGGAAACATAGATGAAGGGATGGAGTTAAAATTGACTTCTGAAATGCTCCATCTTGGGCATTTTCTGACTATTGAAATTCCATTCATCCTTAAAGGTCCAGCTCAATACTCATCTAGTTATTTTCAGCTATAATTGATGTTTGGCTAAATCTCTGTCCAAAAAATCTTTTCTGTATTTGAGATTCTTTTCCTCTAATTCAGAGGGAAATATCCAGTCAGATATAGGCATTGCAGGATGGGTTTTTAAAAACACATTGAATTCATCTTTGATTGTCTCCAAGAAACTTGTGGGTTCTTCTACTTAGCTGTGTCTCACACAAATCATCGCAGGAATTCAATGTATGATTGTTGGAGGTGATGCCAGAACCTGCTCAGAACACCTGCCACTGTGTGGATGATGACCTCCAGCTATCCTTTAGGTAATAGAGCAGAAAGATTGAGTTAAATGCAAAGGAACTATATGATATGTAGGAGAGTACATTTTTTTAAATCATGGTTTAAAAAAACGTTTTAATTTAACGAAGCATTAAAATACAGGGTGCATTTCCCTTGATGAGACATAGGAAGTTTTAGGATCATGAGAAAAAAATTCTGTTGAACGTAGCAAATGCTGTGCACTGACTTCACCTCACGCCATATTACAATCATATTCTTATATATGAGGAAAATGATGGCCAAATTATTTTTATGTGTTATTCTTCTACAGATTTGTAGAGCAAATAATAATGCCCACATTCCTCAATTCAGAGCTCTAACATGAGTGACACTATTTCCCTAGGAAGGTCTGAGAGCCTGGCACATTACTGAGATACCAAAAATCCTCAAGGCAGGGACAGAAAAACTGAGTTGGAAGGTCATTTGTGCTACAGGCTGTCACAAAAAAAATCAGAAAAGAAAAACATAGGACTGGCAATATGTCTTAATGATATAGAGTGCTTGCAAGTTCAGTTCCTTTCACCTACTTCAGATGACTCTAAACTCACCCTCTTCTGGTCACTGTGAAAATGTGCGCACACACACACACACACGATGGGGGAAAAGTTAATCAAATAGATACACACACATACACATAAATAAAAATAAATTATTTTATGAAAAAGAAGAAAAGAAAATAAGAGGTAGTGATAGATAGTTATAGACTGATGGATGGATAGGATGGATAGATAGTTAGGCAGATAGATAGATGATAGATAGATAGATAGATAGATAGATAGATAGATAGATAGATAGACAAATAGATAGATAACTATTTGGAGAGACCTTTGTTGAGCACTAATATTTTCCACACAGCAATTCCTGTGTGTATAAAGCTTCCCCTAAGCAAGCAGGCAGTAAGGTCCCAGAAGTCATTACCTGCTCTAGGGATTTTGTCTGTGAGCAGGGAGAGGAAGCAAAGGTCCCCAGAGAAATACCTAGAAAAGGTGGCTCTGCTAGAAAGAGAGTGAAGTAGCTTCTGCTTAAGGCTTGGGGTGGGAACAAACAGCATCTATAAATTGGCATGACAGGTCTTTGGGGACAATGAAAATGTAAAATGAAAACATAGGATAACTTACAGCAGAAAAAATTCTAAAATATCATAGAATGAGAGACTTCAAAAAATATTTCTTTATGTAGATTATATAAAAATTGAAAGGAATAGTATTATATATTAAGACATATATATATATATATACTAGCACACATATGTGCTGACATGTGTCTACACACACATACAACATTAAAGCTTGCAGCTAGGGATTGTGCTATGCTTCCCTCATTGATAATTCACTTACATTTTCTAGTCTTCTGCCCTTAACACTTTACACAGCAATGGATAAATAAATAAATGAATAAGTATCACTAGCCAGGGACAGCAAGAACCATTTGAGAGTTGCAGGCCAGCGATTAATCTAGTACTCCTTAAGTGAGATGCTTTAAATACTTTCCCACCAGTTATTTAGAAGAAAGGCTGAGAGCTGTATACAGAAAGGAAAAAGAATAAAGAATTCATGATTGTTTTTTTGGATCTCGAGTCATATTTACAAAGTACCATGAAAAAAATTATGTGTTGGGCCAGAGAGATGGGTCAGCAGTTTAGAACACTTACTGCTCTTTCAAAGAAGCCAGGCTTGATTCCCAACACCCACAATGTGACTTACAAGCAATCATAACTTCAGCACTCCAGTTCCAGGAGATCTGCACCCTTTGTTAACCTCTAAAGGCACTAGGCATATACATTATGCACACACACACACACACACACACACACACACACACACACACACACATGCAGTCAAAACACTTATGTACTTAAATCTAAAATAATACTGATTTATTATTATTATTATTATTATTATTATTATTATTATTATTATTATTCAGTCTTTGAATCTAACCTGGCCAGTTTTATATTTCCTTAAATGTAATGAAACAGATGGTTGACAGAGCCAATCAGTGGGGAAGTCACACTTAACCATCAATGGCTCAAAAGTATCTTCTTTCAAACACTTGGAAGATTTAATCCACATAAATACCTTTACCTTGTTAGAACCCAAAGTTTCTTATAGATGGACTACCCTGTTAGCTCCCTGCCAGGTCTGTCCTTTGTCCTAGATCTAATTCTACATTCCACTTCAGTTTCCATGCAAACAAAATTCCACGTAAATCATGGATGAGGAACATCGAAAGGTGAAGTGAAATCTAATAACCCATTGGCAATTTCTAATAAGTTTGCCTTGATTTCATATGTCCACAGCTGCTGAGTAATGGAACTGCTGAAGGCAGCCAAGGGGAGAAGGAAGGGAAGGCTCTAGAAAGCCGAGTCCTGTGGTGATTAGAACTTCAAATTGGCAATAACATTGAGCCCTCCCGCTGTGTGCACTGGAGTTGATGAATCCCTGGTATTACATCCTTTCCTACCAGGAGGAGGCCCAAGCTAGGACCATTTTCATAGTGAAAACAGAGCAACATATCTGACAATTATAACTCCAAATGGCCATTGAAGAAGGCTATCCAATTATGCTGTTAGGCAGATTGTCACATTTCAATATATTTATTTTCTTTACCCACAAACAGAGCATCAGCTGGCTGATCCAGCATTAGAGACAAAAGCTGCAAGATTTGCATTTTGCAGCATTTTTCTTTCCCTGTATCATTCCAAACACCATGTGGGGTTTTATGGTTAATAATGTGCTGTAACAGATGCCATCATGATACAGGACGGAAATGGTGCTTGCTTCCAAACCGTCTCGTCTTCTCATGGAAAAGATTCCGCAGCTCAACCTGACGGCCTCCCATCCTCTGAAAGGCTGATCCACTTATTTCTACGAAAGGGGACATTTAAAACCTGAGAACATGGCATCCTCTGCTGAGTGAAATTAGAAAGAATAATGGATACTACCGCAGAGGAGCCATACCTCTGAGCTCTCCCCCCTGCTTCGGCATTTCGGGCTCTAACTCAAGTCTCTCTTCATTCCTGTTTCAGCAACTTATGCTAGCCATCCATCTATCCACTGTTTAGCTGGGTGAGAAAGCCACAGAGAAGCTAGAAACTGAGTTGTTAATACTATTTTTTCTACTTCCTTTTTTTTCTCTTTTACTTTAGGGTAGAATATGAAGAAATAAAATGTTCTGGAAACAACATATTTGTGAGTATATTTTGGGGGTAGGATAAATTTACTTGAACACGATTCTTTTACTCTTTACCATGATGCTGTTACCTCTCTCTAATAATAATAATAATAAAATAAACAAACAAACAAATAAATAAATACTACAAAGGGCAAGTAACTTTGCAAAATTGAACTTGTGTGTCAATCGAACCCTTAACAAAAAGCTAGTTGGTAATCAAATTGTCATTAGCACCAGTATCAATTAGGAATCTCATATTTGTAAAGGAAACAAGTCATGCTTTAGCAGTATCTAGTCATCCACACATTTAGGACGTCACTGCAGGAAAAAGAAAGCTCAGTGCCATAGCTGGGAGAACCACACCCTCAAACATTTGGGCCAACACATCTGTTGCTGTGCTTTTTAGCTTATGAAACGCTGAACTTTAAAAGCAACATGATGGGAAAGAGGCAGGAGTCATATATTAGAATTTCCATGTTTTTTAAACATGAATTTTATGGCATATCTATGTAGCAATCATTTTCTTTAATTGCCCATTGACTAATATTGGGGAAGCCTTATTTGGTTTTGATGCCGTTTTATGTCTTCAGATAACAAAACACTCTTTTACTGAGTATATTCTACAATGTCCTAAGTAGAGGTATGCAGTTCTAAGACCTTCTAATATATCAGACACAAATACAGAGACTAGATGCTGATAATTGGGGAAATAATTATTTTTTTCAAAAAGGGGTTAAAACATAATAGAAACTTCTAAAAAGTTGGCAAATAATACAGTGAGACAGAGAATTTGAATGAGCCAACAGGTTTTCCATGACGTGGTGGCACATAAATCACTTAGAAGTTTCCTTTTGAAAATACAGCATCTTTTCTGATATTCTCCATAGCACATTTCAGCTCTCAAAGTAATCAAAAATGAGGTTCTTATCACACATAAAAAATATTTAAAATTCAACTTAAAATGAACTCCACAAATAAATACTAATTGAAATTGAAATGTATCCACAAGATATCTCATTCTCACTATCTCTTAAGCTTTTATATATGTGTGTGTTTGTGTGTGTGTGTTTTCTCCAACAAATATATCACTAAAAGAATGGAAAGATGTTCTAGAAAACAAAAACTACACACTGTTAATGAGCATAAAGAATAATTACCCCTTGCTAATAAAGGAAATCCATACAAATGTGGTGTAGGAGGGTCTTCTGTCTATGTGTTACTTTCATTGGTTAAATAAAGAGACTGCCTTGGCCTTTTGATAGAACAGAAAATTAGGTGGGCAGAGTAGACAGAACATAATTCTGGGAAGAAGAAGGCAGAGTCAGAGAGAGCCACCATGGAGCCAGCCACCAGGTCAGACATGCTGAATCTTTCCCAGTAAGGCACGACCCCATAGTGATATACAGATTATTAGAAATGGGTTGAATCAAGATGTGAGAGTTAGCCAATAAGAGGCTAGAAATAATGGGTCTGGCAGTAATTTAATTAACACAATTTTGGTGTGATTATTTCGGGTATTAACTAGCCAGGTGGCAGGGATGCAGCCCACCGCTCCTTTTACTACACAAATGACCTTCTTTTGATTGACAAAAAAAAAGTAAATTTCACATCATAATGCTTTAGTGTGCATGTGGGAAAGAGCAAACTTGCAGTTATAGAAACTTTTAATTGTTCAGAGGGAAGTTTGCATTTGTTGAACAGGCTGTACTTAGTTTCTACTCCTACATCTTGACTTCTACGTATTTATTCTAAAGGATAGAATGGCTCCAGTGAGCAAACGTTCATGAATTCTGTTCATTATGCAGACGGCTTAAATTTGAGGTAAGTATCAGATATCAATGCCCTACAGGAATCATTGTGAAGTCATGATGAAAATGTAAAAATTTGTTCATGATACATTAACAAGCAAAAATAGACTATAGTTATATACATTAAGTATTAGTGCATGTGTTAATTGTACATGCTGACAGTTGACACAAATACCCATATGTGTGTGTGTGTGTGTGTGTGTACATATTTAAGGGGTGGAAAAGAGAGGAGAGAAGAGGAAAGGAGAGGAGAGGAGAGGAGAGGAGAGGAGAGGAGAGGAGAGGAGAGGAGAGGAGAGGAGAGGAGAGGAAAAAAGAAATAGATCCTGAATAGTAATAATAGGAAGTGCCTTGTTTTTGGCTGATTGGCTTTTGTTACTCAGATTTTCAAACATTCCTCTAATTGTCCAAATTACTTATATAACAAATTATGGTAACAAATTAATTTTGAAGTTTCTCCCACGGAAACTTTGATGATATGCTCTAAGGAAAGTGTTAGCACACTATAGCACCTTCATCATGCCCTGAAGAGTACGGTAGACATGAGACTACCTGGTACAAACTCCCTGCTGCACAGAAGGGTCATTCAATCATGGTGCAGCCTACACTCTGATTTTAGAGCACATATATTCACACTCCTTTTTTTTCTCCTTTTTAAAACTCTTTTAACAGGTCTGCTTATCACTTGCAAATTAGTTCTAATTCAACTTTGGATGTCCCCTGTCTTTCCAGATTATGAAACTGTACTATTAACCACATAATTTAGATAGCTAGGAAGCAACAAAGAACATTGTACTTGTCATTCTTATGCAATGAACTGAATGACATCAACTCCAACTCATAGATAACAGTTGCTTTGGGTCATTTAAAAGAAGATGTCCAGTGCACCTTTGATTAGGAATTGAAGTGAACTGAATGTTTGTGTCCCTGCATTCCAATGTTGCATACTTAACTTCTAAGGGGATGGTGGTTTGAAATGGACATCTGGACAAGAGCATGAACTCTAGTCTGATGGGATTGGTGTCTTTGTGAGAAGAGGCAGCAGGTGGCACAAAGACATCCTGTGAGCTCCCACCAAGATGGCAGCCATCTGCATGCCAAGAGAAAATGTGAACTCTGCTAGCATTTTGGTTGGACTTCCAGGCTTCCAGAATGGCAATAGATAAATATCAGCTATTTAAGATACCTGGTTGATGGCTTTTGTCTGGACAGGCTGAGGTGAAAAATTCAGAGGCACAATCATTTTTCACAAGGGGCATGGCTGAGTGGAACAAGAACCCAGTCTTCATAGTTTCCCTCAGAGGACAAATCTGTTAAAGTAGACCTTATTTTCTGCTCTGAAGCTCAACAGAAGAGCTACCTTATCATGTGATTTTCATTTAGACCCAACTCCAATTTCAGTTGCTTTTATATTTTGTAAGAATCATGATTAGGTCATAAAAACAATGGACAGAAGATAAGACAGCAGACCATTATCTTTCAACATTATAACAAGCTCAACAAAGACTTCTTATTGAGAAATGGATGTACGATGCCAGATACATCATAGCAGATAAATCTGAGTAATATATTCCATAAATTCTCAGTGATTTGGTGAGAAAGGCCATAATTATAGATATTATGGTTACGCATTCACAAATTTTCCTCAGTAAATAATTTGAAACAAGGAGCCACGAAGTATTTAAAAAAGAGAGCTCCTAAAATGCAAATGAAAAGTCACTGTGATTATTCTCAGGGTTCTAAGGATGAGAGAGAGATAAGAGAAGCAAAGGTAGGCCCACTCTGCTTTTGATAGGAAACATTACAACTGCTGTCAAGAGCTAATGCCATCCACACAGTCCGGACTATATTTTCATAGACAGCTGCCCTGAGAAATGTCTTATAAGTTTCTTTTCCATTTCTGAGTCTTGTTTGACTCTGCCTTCCATTTCTTTAATGGTTGCCAGCAAGTATGAGCACAACTCCCCCAGCACTTTCCAAACACATCCAGTGGGAGTTGGTAGAGGTCAGAGTGCTAAGGACAGCACTAAGTGGATCAGGAACAGACTTGAAGTCACTCATCAGACAGAACTGGCTGAGAGTGTACTGTCACCTTGTATAGACGGTAGGGGCATTTGAGAACTCTCTGGATGCTAAGTTTCCATTATCCACAGTTTACTCAGAAGGTCTTTCTAGTCTATTCCTGCCTTGTTTAAAATTTAGTCAAAAGCATAACAGGAAGTACAAGCTCTCTGCCTGAATTTGCTGCCCACATTGACCCACTTCTCCAAGGGACGAGCAGCAACTTGCCCCTCATGCCTGCACACTGGTCCTAGTGATTATACTCTGCTTTCCTTAGAGGATATCAAAAGCCAGAATGTATGTGATTATTCCACTGGCACGTTGTGATTTGAATATGAGATGTTGATCCCCAAAGTATAGAAGGCTCGGCTCCCTGACACAAGCGCGTTCAAAGGTGAGGCACTGACTGCATCACGAGAGCGCGGAGTTAATCAATAGATTAGTTCCTCGGTGGATTCATAATTTGATGGCACCACTGGAAGGCTATAGGCTCTAGGTGAGGAATGATCCCTAGCAACAGGCCTTTGAAGGGGGTAAAGAGAGAGATAGACAGATCTTGTCCCCGCAGCCTTCCTATCTGCCTCTTTCTCCTTCCAGGACATCACGAGGTAATAGCCTCCTGTGCTACATGCTTCTGCCTCACAATGTTTGTTACACAGCTGCCCGTAGCAATGGAGTCAGCTAAGTATGGAACGGAACAACTGACACTCTGAATCAAGGCACGCCCTCCTCTGCTAGGTGGCTTGTGCCAGTGTCTCGTCATAGTGACAAAAGATTAGCACGCGGCATTAAATAGACTGAAGTTAAATGCTTATCCATGGCAGGATAGATTTCATTAGAACCAAGCAATCCTAACACAGCTTTTTATCAGCTGAAAGTGTTTCAAAGGGCCAGAGAGATGGATCAGCCAGGGAAGTGTGTGCTGCACATGTCTGAGGACCCGAATGCACTGATAGAACCGTTGTCAACAAAAGAAGTCAGTGGTGACAGTGGATGCTTGAGGTTCCAGTGCTGGCTGGAGAGGCAGAGGCACTATCCCCGGGACTTGCTGGCCAGCCAGCTGAACACAGCTGGTGAGTCCCATGTCCCAGAAGGAGACATTATCCTAAAATACAAGGTTGGGGGCTAGGGAAAGAGAGATCAGCCATGGGATACTTGACAAGAACAAGAAAGGTTTATCTCTGGCCAATATCCACACCCATACTCTCTCTAAGGTGGACGGCTATGAAAAGAACAAGAAAGGTTTATCTCTGGCCAATATCCACACCCATACTCTCTCTAAGGTGGACAGCTATGAAAAGAACAAGAAAGGTTTATCTCTGGCCAATATCCACACCCATAAATTTGTGTGTGTGTGTGTGTGTGTGTGTGTGTGTGTGTGTGTGTGTGCCTACAGACACATGAACACAGTCCCCTTTGACACATAGAATCTTGAATGTTATGTGTAGGATCCTTAGGTCACTCCAAATAACCAGAAAAGACCCGATATGCAATCTCAGAAAGCAGCTTTATTCTCAAGACAGAAAAACTGCCAAACTGAGGTCTACCCAAAATGGTGTCAGCCCTGGGAGGAGTAAGACAGCCCCTTTTAAGCCTGCTTAGGGAAATTCCAGTTGTGGTTAAGTGTACTTTGAAGTGATTCGGTATATACCTAGACCTTTACTGGTGTATGAATCAATTTATGATTGGCTCATGATATCTGGTCAGCAATTGTCGTTGTGGTGTGGGGCTCTGTCTGCTGTATCCGGGGTCTGTCTGACTGAAAATAGCAAGAACACTTCCTGCAGCAGGCTGGGTAGGACCCTGATTGCCAATCAGACTGGACATACTTCCTGAAGGTCTGATTGAAGCTACCATAAAATAGTGGGGGTAATATGGGACAGAGGTCTTAGCAAACTGGCCACTGAAAAAAACAACTGGCCATGGTGTCTTCATTACTAAAACTAGATGAATCTTTTCTTACATAGTCAAGGGTGGCAGCAGGAGGCTTAAAGCCTTTAGATAATTATTCTTTATCAGTTAAAACTCTGGAATCAATCAGAGAAGCTGTGGGGAAGCACCTAGTGATCTTCTCTCTCTCTCTCTCTCTCTCTCTCTCTCTCTCTCTCTCTCTCTCTCTCTCCTCTATTTGTCTCTATGTATCTATCTATGTATCGATATATGTATCTATGTATCTATCTATGTATCTATCTATCATATCTATCTATCTATCTATCTATCTATCTATCTATCTATCTATCTCTCATTCTTCAATCCAAAAAAGAGCCGAGACCCTTTCTAAGCTCTGCTCTACTAATTTCTGTCTCTATTCGTCCTCAGTCCTCCAAAACCTCTATGATTAACTTACAATACATAGCTAATTTATTTGTAGCTTGTTTCTATTAAACTTCCTAGAAACAGAAAGAATTAGAGGGAAATTTACTGATTTGTAAGCTGACCTGAATGTTCAAGACAGTCTTTCTAACATTTGGGGGAAGTGTCAGACATCAAATTTCCCCAGGATTATATTCTAACAATCGAACCAAATTTTCTAATTATTCTGTGATTTCAGCTTACCTATATATAGTCTAATTTCTCCACTTTTTTATGGCAGGAAGCTGGTCTGCACTTCTAGACATCACTCTCAGTGTCCAATTCGGAGTCGTGTGCAGAAGCGGGTCAAATGTGTAGGTGTTGCAAATGTTCCCTGCACATCACTGGTTACATAACTCCTTTGTTTCTGCATCCTTCGTCATAATCAGTATCTCATAATATAAAAAATGCAATAGAGAAAACGTGCCTGAGATATGATGAAGGATAACGGAATTAAATTCCTACTTTCTTCACTGTACTCAGATTTGTTTTAACATCTCAATTTGCATTTGTTTCCCATGACTTTAAAGTGTAATTATTTTGTCCTTGCTCTCTTTGATGATTGTGGAGACTTTCTGAGATCTGTCTAGAGTTGTCCCTTCTAGTGAAGGAAGGCTGACACACTCACCTGCCAGGCAGGAGGGGACAGTCTGGGTTTCCTTTCTGTGGCTGTGATAAGATATTCAGACCAAAAGGAACTCAGGGTAGGAAAGGGCTTATTGGGCTTAGACTTCCAGGTCATGGTCCATCACTGAGAGAGGTCAAAGAAGGAACTTGAAGCAAAAAACACGGCTCCTTCACAGACTCAGACTTTGCTTGCTTTCTTATACTATTCTTGGCTACCTGTCAAGGATCGGTGCTTCCCACAATGGGCTTGGCCCCCCTACATAATTAACATCCAACCCCTACACACACACACACACACACACACACACACACACACACACACACACACACACTCTGATCTGGGCAGCCCCTCAATTGAGAATTCCTTCACAGACAACTGTGGACTGTGTCATGTAGACAATGAAAGCTAACTCCTACAGACTGTGAGCCGCTTTGGAAAGGCCTTGAATTACCCATGGAGACGTAGGTGGAGATGATGCTGTTTTCTAGATGGGATCAATGCAAAAACAGTGTAATAGTAGTGATGACTTTCCTTGACTTTTTGAACAAATTACTCTGTAGAGAGAAATGTAGAAGTCAGCTCACAGGGGTGTGGCTTTAAATTCAAATGCCCACTGCGGCTGGGTGAGCTGAATTCTATTAGCTCTTTCTCAGAATAACTTGGTTAATGTCAGAGCTCCTAACCCTTACTAGCTAATAGCCCACACACGATAAGTGCCCCCCAAACCAAGCAATATTAATTGGTTTAGTCCTTTAAAAACATATATTTTTTTTTTCTTCAGGAGAAATGAAGGGGGAAACAATACAGAGGGTTTTAAAAGACTACAAACAGGAACTCGGAATGATGCTCTGTCTGAATGGTTATTGATACATTCAGCTAATTCCTCTGTTCTCTAACCCAGGTCTATCATTTGAAAGGGAGGGAATATATATTCCAGAAACTGATGTATGATTCACCCCAGTTCTGACTAACATTATTCAGCATTTCACAGCAAAAAAATGTCATTATGATTTAACAGTAAATCTGAGTTCTGCATTGCCTACACCCATAGAAATACACTGGTAGAATCTATAAGTATTTAGCAAGGTGTTACTTACTCTCAGCAGAGAAAATGCTTATTTGAGTTCCTTATTCTTGTGTCTCACTTCGCTTTCTGTTGCTGTGATAAAACGCCATAATCAAATGCAACTTGGGGTGGAAAGGGTTTATTTTTAGCTTACAGTTCTAGTCCACCATGAAGGGAAGTCAGGCAGCAACTCAAGGTAGGAACCGGGAAGCAAGAACTGGAGCAGAGAACATGAAGGAGCACTTCTTACAGGCTTGCTCTCCATGGCTTTCTCAGGGCTACCTGCCCAGGGGTGACACCTCCCACAGTGTACTGACCCCAAATCCTTGATCAATCATTAATCATCAATTAATACAATACCCCACAGTATAGTCTCTCCTTCAAACCAGTCTGAGGGAAGGAATTTCTCTCTTCCCAGATACATCTATGTTTGTGTTAAGATAACAGAAATTAACCCAACACACCCAGATCAAATGAATAAAAGCGTACACTTGCTGTAAGACTAAATGAAAATATGACAGGTATTGGAAACTTCAAACTACACCAGGGTACAGGGAAAGACCAAGGACTTGGGTTTTATATGTATAATTTCATACAACTTAAATGAGTTCAGTGCTACCAGCGAAGAGACGTTATTTTGGCAGTCATCGGTTTGAAAATGCGGATCCTAGGACCTTCTAAGGAGGGAAACCACACAAAGGAGGGAAGAACCTTTGAGGTGGCTGTTTCCATAGACCTTTCCTTTGCAAACCAACAACCATTTCTCTGCTAGGAGGCATCGCTTGAAATATCTCCTGTCACATAGCTCAGCTAAGTGAGAGCTACTGGGGCATCTGTATTAAATTCCTTATGGATTCGCATGCATCCCCGGGAAAAACTGACTTCTGGTGTTAGGTAGCCGTGACGACAGTTTCCTTATAGGAACACAGAGTGCGCTTGTTTCTCATTGATATGAATTCTGGTGGAAGAAACACAGCTGAAAAATATGCCAGCAACAGACCCAGAGTGGAATCTGAGTCTACCAGCCAATGTTGTGTCCTTTTTAAAGTCTCAATCACCCGTGAAAAACAAGCACACCCAAGAAATTCCTTTGAGAATCTGCTGGAGAAGCAGTAGATAGCCAGTATTGCATGTGTGTTGCTGGGAGCCACAGTGATTTCTCTGTCCTCCAAATGATGGGAATTGTGTGTGTGTGTGTGTGTGTGTGTGTGTGTGTGTGTATGCTCCTGGGGAGCCACAGTCATTTCTCTATCCTCCCACTGATGGAGTTTCGATGGAGAAAGTGTAATTTCTGCTAAGAATGATAGTTCTCTTTCTAAAATATTTATTTAATTTTAATTATGCATATGCATGTGTGTCGGTTTTTGGGGTTTATACCCATAAGTGTAGGTACCTGTAGGGGTCAGAAGAGGGTGTTGGATTCACTGGAAATAAAATTAAATGTAGTTGTGATTCACTTATTATGGGTGCTAGGAACCAAACTCAAAAGAGCAGTGTGTTTTTTAATAGCTTAGCCGTCTCTCCAACTCAGAGAATTACACCTTTCAAAAGCTTGTGGCAGTATTTGAAAAAATATAGTGAAAATGTATAGGTTTAGCAATATATAAATAAACTCAAATCATTACTTTGTAGTTCTGGTTCCAAAGTAGAAAGGGTAAATATTAGACTGGTATATAGAAGGAAAAGATGAAATCCTTTTCTTATACTTATTTGATATCATTGTTTACAAACTCTGTATTTTTGTGTGCTTATGATGCCTATAATATAAAAATTCACCTGAAGCATTTTAATGTTGCCTTAGCCACTGTTCTACTGCTGTGAAGAGACTTAACTGGGTGTTGCGGGAGGTCCTCCCACTCCTCCAGCCAATAGCCGCTGAGATACCAGCCCATTGGGGCGTGGTCTCTCTCCCTTTAAAAAAGCGGCCACTTCCCTCTCCTCTCTCTCTTCACTTCCTGCTCCGCTGGCGACTAGACTCCCTTCCTGGTTGCGTAGAGGGCTGTTGCCTCGGACAGTGATCTGTAAGTTTTTTCCCCTTTTAATAAATACCACCCTGTTAATCATAATTCCAAACTGGTGTGGCATTGTTTGTGACTTACGCCTTCAACTGGGGGCTGCCTTACAGTTTCAGAGGATTAGTCCTTTATTGTCATGGTGGGAATCATGGCAGCACACACGGCACTAAATAGTAGCTGAGAGCTACATCTTGATCCATAAGAGAACAACACTGGGCCCGGCATGAGCCTTTGAAACCTCTGTGTGTACCCCCTCCGCCAGTGACATACTTTCTCCAGCAAAATCACACCTTCAATCCTTCTAATCCTTCCAAATAGTGCCACTCCCTGGTGACTAAGAATTCAAACATATGAGCTTATGGGAGCCATTCTTAATTAAACCACCATAAATGTATAGAAAATATTGTTTGTTAGCTGGAAGTGGTGCCACATGCTTGTAATCACAGAATTAAAGAGGCAGAGGAAGGATCCAATGATGCTATCCTTACATCACATTTGAGCCAAGCCTGGGCTACATGATACCCTACCTCAGGAACAGAGCCAAATAAACAAAAAAAAAGTATATTTAGAATTACAGATTTGTGACTAAAATATAATCTCTTAGATGCAGGCATATAAAACATCTGACTGCTTCTGTTCAGATTGAGCTCACCTTCTCCAAAGAAACAAAACACACCCTCACACAACATATGGAAGGCAGTGATTCCCACAGGCACATGAGCAACACTTCAGCTGATTATGCTGTCTTTAGGTTCAAGGCTATTGGATGTTTGGAGGTAGCTTGGAGGCATAAAGAGAATTTCCTGGCACACACTGTCTAGAAGTGGTCTGCTTTTCTTTCCTGGCTCCATTGGGAGTAGAGGAGATTTGCTTTTCTTTTACTTGAAGCTGAATGGCATGTGACTTCAGGAACTGCTTGGTTGCTAGACTTGTGTCCACTGTGACTCAGATGCAGAAAACTGGAATCTGAATGC
The DNA here is from genome assembly GCF_037038515.1 of Microtus pennsylvanicus. NCBI lineage: Eukaryota > Metazoa > Chordata > Mammalia > Rodentia > Cricetidae > Microtus > Microtus pennsylvanicus. The sequence continues at coordinate 209,575,376 of NC_134579.1, forward strand.
TGATAGGAAAAGGGTTTAGAGTATCAAAAAGGGTTTAGAGTATCAAAGTATCAAAGTACTTTGATACTCTGGTATTGGGTGGATGCAATGCGGTAGATAGTCTTAACTTCTCTAAAAAGATACTGAGTGAGCTACTGGAAGGATGAGTAATATGGATGAATTGATTTATCTTCTGTCCTTGCAGACCTCAGATGCCTCCATAGACCAGACCGTCTGCACAACTTCTGACTCCAGGATCCTATGAGGTTGCCCAGCTCTATTTTCGCTTCTCTCTCTCATTTCCCTCAATGGCTATTCATGGGCAAATAAATAAACCAGGCACCACACAAAGGCCAAAGGGATGAAGAAGCTACCTCTCTGCGGTGGTGACAGGAGCTGTGAGTTCCAGTAGGAAGGATGCCTCATTGTCTTCGAAACTTCTCAGGTGTTGGCAGAGATTGCTTGTTCATTCCCAGCTGCCCAGACCTAAAATAAGCACACAGAAACTGTATTAGTTAAATCACTGCTTGGCCTATTAGCTCATATTTCTTATTGACTAGCCATTAAATCTTGAATTAACCCATTTCTATTAATCTGTGTATCACCATGTGGTTGTGACCTACTGGTGAGGTTCTATCTGATGTCTCCTTCTGTGGCTGCATGGCTTTTCTTTGAATCTGCTTACTCTATAGATCTTTTCCAGACTGGCTATATTCTGTTAAGCCAGTGGCCAAAAGCTGCTTCTTTATTAACCAATGACAATATAACATAGTCATACCATACAGAGGGGAATCCTGTGTTTATTAATGAGTATTAATAAAGACTGTCTCACCACTCATAGAAACATTAGAAAACAATATTAGAACATTAGATATTAGAAAATAATCATTAAAAAGAAAATCCAAAAGGAAAGGCTTAGAAGCAGTTCAGACAGATGCATCAAGTGCAGGAAATATGGCATACACATGCAGAACTTATCCTGGAAGAAACAGAGTCAGAGACGGAGAGAATGAAGGAGTTTAAAAGAGACGTGATGGACAGAAATACCCAGCGGTCATTAATGAACAGTCAAAGGAAAATAAAATTTCAAGGAAATTGGGGGAGAGGGATCCAACATATGATGGCTGATAATTTTCAAAAAATATGTAAAAGAAAAATACTTAATTTTAGGAAACAATGAATTTCAAACAACATAAACCAACATAAATAGGAATAAATTGACAAGTTTGAATTATAGGAAAGTTGTACACTAGCAAGGATAGAAATACTGGAAGCTAGCTTGTTTGTTTACTTATATTTACTAGTGTGTGCTTCAGTGGTGGTGGTGGTGGTGGTGGTGGTGGTGGTGGTGGTGGTGGTGGTGTGTGTGTGTGTGTGATGATTTTGGGGAGGCATACCATTTGTGTGGAGGACAGACAACTTAGAAGAGATAGCTCTTTCCTTCCACTGGGGGTTCTATAGACCAAATTCAGATTCTTGGCCTAGTGCAGTAAGTGCTTTTCCCACCCCAAAATCTTTTCAACCTTTTGGGAGCTAGTTTTTTTTTTTAATCAACCAAGAAACAGGACGTTTCAACAGCAACAGGAGAAGCAGGCATAATATATTTTGATCTTCAAAGTACAGATACACGGCACATAATGATCTGAAGTGACAGATTCAGAAAGCCATTAAACAGCAAGGATAAAATACAGGTTTAAGATCAGGACAGTCACCCTCAATATTTTACTCAGGGACCTCTTGAAGGAAGCATCTCAGGCAATGTGGAAGCAGAGGGAAGACAGGAGAGGAGACGTGATCCAGTACCTGAACAATAACAAGCCTGGCCCCTACTAAATGAAAGGGTAATGGTGAATATTTGGACTTTAAAGAGCAGAGAAAAGGGAGAGTTAAAATACTGAATACTTCCATCTGCATTATGAGAGCAGGGTTAGTGATAAACAGTCAAAGAACTATTTATTTTATAGAAGATGTCATATGGTTTCCCTTTAGCATTTAAAGTTAACTGAGTATGCTAAATTTAAATATTGTCTCTCATCTCATTTGGGGAAAGGAAAAAAATAGAAGTGAGGAGAAAATAAAAACTTCTGTGGGACAATGGTTTTACCCTATAAACATTTGTTTCTTGTACTTGTTTTAAAAAATGCTGATTGGATGGTAGCCAGGCAAGAAGTATAGACAGGGTGAGCATGCAGGAAGTAGAGGTGGGCCAATGAGAATAGGAGAATCCTGGGAAGGGGATTCTGCAGTTCGCAATTTTGACTCAGCCTCAGAGGAAACAAGATGTGACTGTCTAACCAAATAAAAAAGGTACCAAGCCACATAGCTAACTCAGATAAGAATTATGGGCAAATGTAAGTTATAAGAATTAGTTAATAAGAAGCCTGAACTAATGGGCCAATCAGTTTATAACTAATACAGACCTCTGTGTGATTTCTTTGGGACTTAATGACTGTGGGAACTGGGCAGGACAGAAAACTTCAGTCAACAAAATAAAAACTTTGTCTCAGAACTAAAATGAAGAAAGAGAAAAAAATAAAAAGAATGGGGCAATACAGAAATGAATACAAACAAAAATGATTTTAAGGAAAAGGCATAGGCTGGAAGAATACACAGAAGGCAAGAAGGAAAGATTATAAAACCTCAGAAAACCAAAGGAAAAAGAGCAATACTTCTATCCAATGAGGCTACTTTGGTTTTGTTGTTTTTTACTCAAATTCTTAAAAAATAGAATTCATCAACTTAAGGAATAGAATCCTGTGGAATTTAGCATGTTCACAAATACATTCAGACATCACATAGTCAATGACAGAATACTTTTCATCACCTCGTAATGAAGTCCCATACAATCTGCCATCACTTCCTTAGCCTTCTTCGCCCACATATACCCCACCTGACCTGTGCAACCACTAACCTATGTTTTTGTGTGTGGATTACAGATATACCTGTTGTAGACGTTCATAGGGATAGAGTATTTAGTATGGTGTCCTGCAAAGCTAGCACTTTTCATTCTTTCATTTTGTTTTGCTGATTGAATAACAGCTCATGGTGAGGACATGCCATATTTTGTTTATGCATTCATCTATTGATGGAAATATGGGTTGCTTCCATAGCTGGGCAATTAAAATGATATTTCTGTACAAAGCAATGTTTAAAACCAAGTGTAATGGTTAATTTTGTGTCAACTCAAGCCACAATATACATATATTTACAGAAATGACTTAGGACGTTGCTCTGAAATCATTTTTTATATGTGATTACCTTTTCAGTCAGCAGATGTGAATGAAGTTAATCAGATTGCCTGCCATAATGATGAGGGGCCTCATCCTATCAGCCGAGTTACTTAACAGGATAAAACTGACTTCTAGAAAAATAGGGAGCTCTGTGAGTGATCAATCACCTTAGTGTTCCAACTGCAGCCTGCCACCTAGCTGAGCAGATTTTGGACATAGCAAGCCTTCAGTGTCAATTATTCTCAATAAGACCCACTCACTGTTTGGATGTCTTGTTGATTCTCTGAAGATCTCAGGCTCCTCTATCAGTGATACCAGAAATGCAGAAGTATTTGTGGACACCGGTTCCAACTTTAATCTGGGAACATTTGTTGAAGGGCATCAAACTCAGCTGTTTCCATGGTCCTTTTGGACTTTGACAAGAAGAGGCAAAGGTTGCACCCCCCCTCCCGCCCACTGCACAAAGATCTACATTTATTAGGCAAATCAGAGGGCACTTCAAACTGAGGGGGAAAGATACTTGTTCTGAGAATGTATGATTAGTCAGTCTTTGTGGGAGTTTGTATCCCAAATTCATAGAACATAGCTGATCTTAATGTAACTCTCAAGCTAAGAATTTAGTATTAAATGACTGGAGACCAGCTGGGCGGTGGTGGCACACGCCTTTAATCCCAGCACTTGGGAGGCAGAGGCAGGTGGATCTCTGTGAGTTCGAGACCAGCCTGGTCTACAGAGCTAGTTCCAGGACAGGCTCCAAAGCCATAGAGAAACCCTGTCTAGAAAATCCAAAATAAATAGATAGATAGAGAAAGAAAGAAAGAAAGAAAGAAAGAAAGAAAGAAAGAAAGAATGAAAGAAAAACAAATAAATGACTGGAGACCATCAGGACTATCAACAAGCTGCCTGGCAATGACACAGATAATTTTGGAGTAAAATTTAAACAATTTTATGGCTTGAATACTTTTGTTGCCTCCATAATTCATTTGCTCCATAATTCATATTCCCAATGCAACAGAATTGGGAGGCGGAGCCTAATGGGCGGTGATGTGGGATTCCCCTCTCTATGCTGTGAATACCATTGGTGAATAAAAAATACTGCCTTGACCTGTAGCTAGGGCAAAACTTAGGTAGGCAGGGAAAACTAAACTGAAGGCTGTGAGAAAGGGGGCAGAGTCAGGGAGAAGCCATGTAGCCATGCTGGAGACAGAAGCCAGAACTTTAGCTGGTAAGTCACTGCCACATGGTGATACACGGATTAATGGAGATGTGTTGAATTAATATGTAAGAGTTAGCCAATAAGAAGCTAGAGCTAATGGTCCAAGAAGTGATTTAAATAATATAGTTTCTGTGTGATTGTTTTGGAGCTGAGTAGTGGTGCAATGAACAAGTGGCCTCTTGCAACAGGGAGGCATTTAGGTCATTTGAGCAGAGTCATTCATGGAAGGACTAACCACTACAAAAGAGCTTTCAAGAGGGCTTCCCTCCTCATGACATCTCAGGATAAGGGCAAGACAGTTGTACTCTCCCACAAGAGGGCTCCAGAACTTCTGCTGCTTCAGAACTATGAGAAGTGTTTTTCTGCTCTTTGTAAATTACCTAACCTCATAACTTGTTACAGTAGCATATAACAAAGATAAGTTTAAAACAAAAAAATAATAGAGAACAAAAACTGAGGTAGGCTTTCAGACACAACACATGGCTCCATAAGAAAAAGAAAAAAACTCAGAGTCAAACACAAGAAAATAATGTGGTTAGGAGACCCAGAAACAAATATGTTATTGTATATTTTTTAAAATGAGATTAAAATGTGAATCAAGAGCAATGGATTATAAGATATTAAAGATAATTTCTTAGAATGAAAATTAATAATTTAAATTTAAAATATAAAAATGGGAAAAATTCTAAGTTTAAGGGGTTAAGATAAGCAGGTCTCCTTCCTGTTTCAGATATGGCAATAAGACAAAGGAAAGTAAAAAAACCATTTATTTACCATGTAGGTATATGTGCATGTACATACATGTATCTGTGTGCATGTTGTGTGTGTGTTCATATGCATGAACAGGTGTGCATGAGCTTGTCTGTAGTTGTGGTTCCTCAGAAGTGCTTCACATTTGCTTTTTGGATCTTTGAAGAAGAATCTCTCAGTTGTATGAGGCTGGGTTGGCTGGCCAGTGTGTCCCAGGGACCCTCCCGCCTCTACCTCCACAGCACTGGGATTGCAAGTGAATTACGATGTATCCAGCATTATATAAATATAGAAGTAAACAAATAAATGGATTCTTGGGGTCAAAATCAGGTCCTTGTGCTTTTAAGACATGCATTTTATAGACTGAGACATCACCACCCTCCTATGTATGATTTTTAAAATATTCATTTATTTTTTCACATACATACATGTTTTTGCTTGCATGTATGTTTATGCATCATATGTATGCAGGATGAAGGGCAGAAAAGAGTGTCAGATGCCCTGGAACAGGTGGTACATAGAGTTGTGAGCTGCTAAGCGGGTGCAAAGAGCCAAATTCTGTTCCCCTGCAAGAACAACAAACATTCTTAACTGCTGTGCCACCTCACCAGCCCTGATTTATAAATTTTGGCACACAACTCACCTGGTTTCATGTGAAGACTACATGGATGCACACAGTTCTCAAAATTAACCAATCAGAATCTTTAAATTCAGTACTTTTTTTTTACTGTATGTATATGATACTTAAGCAAAATAAGGCTAGCTAATATATTTTTAATGATCATTTTAAAACTTGTTATTGAAAAGGTCTTTATTTCTTAAAAATTAAATGGTTGTACACATTTATCTTCGTGAATAAAAGTGATACATACATGCAGAACAGAAAATTTCAATGAGATCTTAATTATACACAAATTTACTTATTTCATTTATCTCATCTTTATTTTAAAATGATGTTAGCAAGTTTTGCTCAAAAATGGTTTAAAGCATGTAGAAGGCATAAGATACATGCTTAGAAAATTTAATTTAATGAATTTTTAAAGCCCATGCTTCCTTTAAGCCATGTGTGTTTAAATGGATTTCTTCCTATCATGATGAATGGCATACTCATAGAAGGTGTAAGGTCTTAGATTCATAAGACAAGCGAGTTTATGGGAAAACAAATAAATGAGTAAAGTCAAATTCTCAAATTTGGAGACCTCTGCCCCATTAATCCTTTTATTTCTCTGCCTAAACAGTTTATTCCCATGGGAAAATCATCCAGGGAAGTGGCAATGGCAGTAGTGGCCCCAGAGTTGCCCTAGAATCTGCCCCCACAGAAATCTTCATGCCTCTGAAGTATGTCATGTGTCTATGAGGAACGCATTGTGAGGTTGTTCAGCTAATAGCCCGTGTTCACGGTATGTCACTGCACAACTGGACACACTGGCTTTACTAGACTAGTTAGACATTTTCAACACTAGACGTTTTTGCATTGTGGAAGTGTAAGCGACAGAAATGTAGAAGGGGTGGATTGCTTATCACCAACATGCTGTATATCTCAGGATACCAGGGATCTAGGAAAGTGTGAAGGCAAAACTGCTTTACTGCAGGTGGATGAAGCTTGGACATTATGCAGAGGGCTCAACTAGCAACACCAGAGATAATAACAAGAGAATTGCTGGAGTATTGAGCAGCAGTTGTTCTGAGTGTCACACGATGAAAACCATATAAGTATTTTGAAAGGATGTGTTAGGCCAACATCATATGCATAGTGTATAGGTGTAGACCTAAAGATGGAAAAGACGAAAACCCATCTCAGATACATTGGAAACCCCTAGACCAATGTTTTATCCGTTAGGTATTCCTATTGTAAAACCCAATGGCATCAAAATGGAAACTGTAGTAAACTGAAGTGCTGTACTCCAAAGCCAAGCTTTTTAAATGGAAGGTCACCCATCATGGCCCCTGCGGTGTCCTGTATCTGAATGCAAGAATGCAAAACTTGGCAAGAGCAAATGGTTTCTCAACATGCAGTGACTAAAAATTAATTAAAAATCAAATTCATCATGACTCTTGGGCGTGTCTGTCAGTACTCACTGATGTAACACAGTGTGATGTCACTGCATTCTTGGCATTGAATCTACAAATTGCACACTTTGCTCTGCAGGTACCATGACAAAGCACAGCACCAACAATGCTGCACGAAACATCTGGGCTCACAATGCATACAGTTTTCTGCTTTTATAAGGACATGACAGTGTCATTATGGAAAACAAAGACAGTATTTTTCTACCATCCAAGTAACATACTCTTAAGTATATATTTTGCCTTAGAACATTTTACTTAAAATTGCTGTCTGAGTTGTTGACTTTCATAAAAATAAGTTTGATAAATTTGACTTGGAGTTAAGACAGAACTTTTTCAACTTCTGAAAAGGCCCTCGATATATTTGTACCATTTTGTATTACATATTTATACAGAATGGTGGTCTCAGCATTGACAACTACAGACCACAATACCAAGCTCTCAATATACTTTGGAAAACATGGAAGATCCTCTACATTATGCAGGATCAACAGGTCAGTGAAATTGATCCTTTCTGTAAAAAAAAAAAATCATATTCCTGCCATTAATAAGCCAACTTGCTTCTCTCTTTGATGACTAAATTATACATATGCCAGATGATTAAAACAAAAATTATGATTTATTAGCAATAAATGTGTGACTTCTATATCCAATATATACATTTGCATATCTAGAGTTTATGAAATATTTGGCAAAGAGAAGTTGTTAATGTGTAATGGATCATTCTTGTCAGACTTTTCTTTTGAGATCACCAGTCCCCAAATAATGACACTGAGACCTTATTAAAGCTTGGCCTTTAATATAGGCTTGTTCCCAACTAGCTATAACACATATTCCTGACTATAACATAAATTAACCTGTTTCTGTTTTATTAATCTATGTTTGGCTACTTGGCGTTTATCTCTTTCCCATTCTATATGTATCTCTCCTGTGCCTCACGTGCCTAGATTCATCTCCAGTTCCTCTCTCTCCCTGGAAGTTCTGCCTACTCTCTCCTATCTAGCTATTGGCCATTCAGCACTCCATTAAATCAATAAAAAGACTCCTTGGCAAGGACATCTTCACAGCGCACAAAAAGATTCTCCACAGCACATACAAACAGAGTGGAAGAAGCTGTGTACTGGATTCTGTTAAAGAGGTAGGGAATTCTCCAGCTGGCCTTCAAGGAATGGTTGATATTGACCACCAGACCTCACTTCCCACGTCTGTGTGTAGCGTTCACTGCCTTTGAGCCTCTGTGCAACTCAGAGAAAGTGGAAATCACTTTAGATAGTTCTGAAGTTGGTTTGGGCTGATGACAACTTAAGTGGCTCTGTTCATAGAGGGGCAAATATGTTTTTCCTCCCTTGGGGATATGATTGATATGTTTCCCATATGAAAAAAATGAATCCAAATGTTGGATCTTACTGTCCTTTCACCATTGGTCAGTTTTTCTTCCATCATTCCTCATTTCCTGTGCTTGAGTCTCCTCTGTTAATCTTCTTTGCACTTAGCATCCATCTTATTGGCTTCCTCACTAGTAAGCAATTTAAATAAAATCTTTAATGTGCTTTCATGTTACAGTTGTAGAAAAGTCACAGTTTTTCTTTTAAAAATGTCTTTAACAATGGGAACAGCTTCCAGTTCTTCATAAAGTTTGAGCTATTTTGCTTATGTTCGAATTTTCACAGCTTTAATACTATTTATATTTTATCCTTTCTGTGTTTACAAGTTGAAAATTAAAAGGTAACACATTTCGCTTCACAGAACCCCATAAACTAAAAGATGACCTTAGATTTATTTGGTTGTTGCTTCAACTATAATATTTTGGAAATGCAAAAGGACATTGTTAGTAACCACACTAGTACCATTGGGCAGGAACTAGGAGAATCCTGGACAGACCAGTATTTTCCTGGACAAAGTCGGATCCACGGACATCCTTCATACAAATTACCTCCAATCCTTTCTGCATCATCCAAGCATGATGCATATTCTTAAGGCTTGATAATGTTTTTTGAGAGTTATTTATTTTTAGCCCATGTCAATGAGTGCTTGCCTGCATGTTTGTACCTGTGCACCACATGCTTGCCTGCTACCCTTGGAGGGCAGAAGAGGGTGTCAGATCCCTTTGAACTGGTGGGACAGGCAGGTAAGCTGCCCTGTGGGTGTTGGGAATTGAGCTGCAGTCCTCTTAAGATCAACAACTCTTCTTAGGCACTGACTCAACTCTCCAGCTCTGAATTTTTTCTAATTTGTAAATTGTGTGAAAAATATTTGGAAGTAAGGTTGGATCACCAACACACTGCAATTTATTTATTCTTCTGTTAGCGGCTGTTTAAGTTATCCTTGGGCTTTTGCAGTTACAAATGATCCTGCCAGGAGCACTTTGGTACTCTCCTTATTTTATGCACATTTAAGGTATTTATCTGGGACAGTACGGGATGAAAAAAAATCTACAAATGTGTTCCACTTTTCAAGAAATATCTAACTTCTTTTTGTAATCAATTATGCTCATTTGTACCCAAACTTTAGATACTTATTTTTAATCACCTGCTTATCAGCACAGCCTTTGGTCATGCTTTTCTGCATAGCCTTTGGTCCTACTAATCTCCATCTTTGGCCCTTATTCTCTGCATCATTGGTCCTGCTTCTTTGTATGCTTCTTCTCTCTCCATCTTTTGCCCTGCCTTCTCTCCATCTTTGGTCCTGCCTTCTTTCCATATTTGGTCTTATCTGCATGATCTGTTCTGCTTTTCTGCATCTTTGCCAACACTTACCGGCATTAGTTTTGATTATTCCTGATACTTTGGTGAGTAGGAAACGGAATCACCCTTTCCCCCTTTCCTTCCCTAATTATAGTGTGCTTGAATTCTCGCAGCATGTATTTCTTCTTACATGGGCCACATAACTAACTATTACATGCATGGCTTGTTACCTTCTGGGTTAGTTATTTGGTCTTTTTTGTCATTTTTAGGATTTACTCAAATATTTTCTGCAGGAATTTTTTTCAGTGACACTTGATGCAAGTGTCCCAGTGTGTATATAATAGTTTCTTTTTGTTTGCGGATCTTTGGATGTTAAAAAAAAAAAAAAGCTCCTGGTTTTCACACTGTCAAATTTACCAATGTATTTTTCTCTGCATTGGGCTTATTGCTCTCACATTCTAGAGTAAAGATGATAATTGACCTATATTTCCTTCGAAATATTTTCAGAATCTCCTTTTCAAACTCAAGTCTATAAACCACTTGAGATTGACTTTAGTTCCTGGGTAAGATGTGATGCAAATCGTTAGTTTTCTCCACACACAGCAATAACCAATTAGCCCAGTTTGCCTTGCTTTACTGCTCATGCTTTCTATGCTGGTCTCCAGTATATTCCGCTACAAAAGAAGTTTCTATATGTTTGTATTCATGTCTCTATACAGCTGTTTCTTTGTTGCATTGGAGATTATTTCTTTTCTTTAACTCCTCCTTTTTCTTTTCTCCTCTTTCTTGTTTTGGGGGTAAGTTTAGGATGATCTTGGAACTCTGACCCTCCTTCTTCCTCCAAGTGCAGGGGTGTCCTGCTGCCCCTGACCTTGTGCTCATCCTCCCTGTGCCCACGGTTATGACATATTATGATTTCTGGTAGGAGTAGCACTCCTGCCATGTCATCTTCATCATTTTAGTGGCATGCTAGCCTTTGATCATGCATACAAACTTTATATAAACATTTCTCAAATTCCTTGAAAAATCTTTGTTCAGCTAGTTTTCTAGGAAATTTTAACCAATTATGGAGGAAACTGATGTTTTTAGGATATGAACACTAGCCATGACTAAGCATAGCATATTGCTACATTTACTTAGGCATTTTTACCATATTTCCACAAAACTCAATTCATTTCAAAAATATTATGAACACATTAGGCAGGATTAATTTCTTGTGTGTTTATAACATTGTATGTGCCATTACCGTTACAATTAACTTTTAAATGGTGGTCATGTTTCATAGTCTTGCCATCCCCTTACTAGTTAAATCAAATGCCTATAAGACTAGAAGCTGTATTTCCTCTGTTGGAGCTAGTCCCTGAGGTTTGATGTCCACTTAAAGGTCTTAAGATGTGAATTAGCATTTCAGAAAGGGACGGCCACATGCCTAGTGTCATGGACATGTCTGTTACCTTTGGGTTTTCAGGGATAACAGTAAGAGGTCCCAGAATCTAGATATGGTCTTCATGGGTAATGAGTATGATTTCCTTTCTCAGACTGGGGTAGAAGTATCATGAATCTAAAGCCAGAAATAGCTCGTGGGGTGTGTGATTGGTAAGAAATGTTCTGATTGTAAGACAAAATAAAATAATAAAATCACACATCAAAAATGTCTCCATGAATAATAGACAGTGCAGTCTCATGGATTAAACAGAACCAATGAATTAAGCTTAGCTCTCAGTGTAGAAATAACCCTGTGTTTCTAATGTTGGACTGTCTGACAAATGACTCTAGACATTCACTAATTCTGAGTGTTGGACTGAGAACTCCAGTCATATACAAATTCTTCCAGGCAAGAGGAAAAGTCGTTTTCCAACCCATGTTGTGATAGGTTGGTGCTGAACTCATCGAGTTAGGACAGAGAGGAAAAGTGGCAGGCATTCTCAGTGGCGATCCAGCCTTTCCTGCATCCCCAGTGCTGACCAGGTTGAAACAGCCAGGCTTTCTTTGGCACCTGTGGCTTTTCCTCCGCTTTGCTACTTCATGCAAAGTGCGGCCTTTCCCAGATTTCAGCTTTTTCTGTTAGTAAACACAGCTGCCGAGGCCTTTGTGATTTCTGCAGCCATTCTAAATGCCTTTCAGACAAGTGAGTGATAAATATGTTAATTGCTTGCTTATTCACTCCACATGGGATACATATATTAAAGCATCATCCTGCGTCCCATGACTATAGATCATAATTTTCTAAGTTCTGTGTATCGCATAACATTGCACAAATTTCAAACATACCACATAGCAATGAAAATATTAATAATTAAATTTAAAACCCAGCTTACTATGAAACTTTCAGCTCTACGTCATGTCTTACACAGGCCCAATCATCATCTCTCATGATCCCTGCTGCTGAAGTTTTCTGTTACAGTATAAATACACATACATAGATGTCCGTATATTAAAGGCTTGCACCCCAGGCTTGCAGAGCTGGAAGGTGGAACCTTGAGAGGTGGGGCATGTGGAGCACTGGCTATGCACCTGTCCTAAAGGGGAATAAGTGTCTTGACCTTCCTCCTTCCTCCTTTTGGCTTCCTATACATGAGGTGAGTGGTTTTGTTCTGCTGTGTGCTTCTGCCTTGAGCTCCCACCGCGATGCATGGCCTTGCTTTAGGCCCAAAGAAGGGGATCACACAATCAAAATCTTCAGATTACCTGTCACTTTCAAACTCAACAAACTGTGTTTAGTGTCCTTGAGAATTACACTTAAGGAGAAAAGACAAAGGATTGCTAAGTTCCACTCCAAACCAGTTAATACAGTGGGCTGGGGCAGAGTGTATTAAAACCCTGCCCTGGGTGGAAAATGTGAGGAAGACATAGTATCATCAAAACAGAGGCCCAAAAGCTGGTTCACATAGAGTTATGAAGCATGGGCCAACGGATCAGACCTCCATAGGATTTAATTTAGTCAAGAACATTAAAACTTGGACTTGATCAGAATCAAATGAATTAGAATATGGGGAGCAGAGGAATTACTAAAGCCAGGGTGAAAAACACACAGACAGCCCGAAGTATTGGTGTCTGGGGTAAAAACTGAACTTCAACCAATAAGTTAATCCTGCCTTATCCTGCAGAGATAGTATTAAACATCTCCTTACTTCAGATAAGACACTGAAACAAAATCAAAGCAACAACTCCTCTCAAGGCTGACCTAGAAAAGGAGTGTGGTCAACCGAGCTTAGTTATGACAGAATGGGTAAAGTGGCACTTTACAGGGAGAAGCCATGACAACAGAGCCCCATCACTGAAAGACCCCACCCTGGATGGCTGACAGCATCCTGAAAGCTACAAGGACAGAGTCCCTTCAGTTAATCTCCACTCTCTATATTCTGCAGCACCTCCCGAGACCATCCGACTGAGACATAATTATGGGCAGCTGGAAGGAAGAAAGGGTACCTGGAATCTTATGTGGTGATCTAAGGACCCTCCCCCTACTCTGTCTATGAGAGAATGTCATCATGTGATGATCTAAGGACCCTCCCCCTACTCTCTCTATGAGAGAATGTCATCATGTGATGATCTAAGGACCCTCCCCTAATCTGTATATTAAGAGAATATCATCATGTGATGATCTAAGGACCCTCCCCCTACTCTCTCTCTGAGAGAATGTCATCATGTGATGATCTAAGGACCCTCACCTAATCTGTATATTAAGAGAATGTCATCATGTGATGATCTAAGGACCCTCCCCCTACTCTCTCTATGAGAGAATGTCATCATGTGATGATCTAAGGACCCTCCCCCTACTCTCTCTATGAGAGAATGTCATCATGTGATGATCTAAGGACCCTCACCTAATCTGTATATTAAGAGAATGTCATCATGTGATGATCTAAGGACCCTCCTCCTACTCTGTCTATCAGAAAACATCAAGAGGCCCATTTTCCTAAAGCTCACACAGGAAGTCACAGCTGATCTGCTTAAACTGGTAACATCCAGGTTAGGCCCCAAAGGGAAATGCAGTCTAAGATAGTTAGTTATTGTGTCTTCCAAAGATGGCCTTTTTGCAAGAGCTTTCTCTTACCTACAGTTTTGTTTCTTGTGGTTTTATCAGCCCATTGTCCATAGTGGTCAGAAAACACATGGAAAATTCTAGAAATAAACAAGTAATGAGTTATAGATAACTACAGCAATGTATTGTTATAGTAGGTGATCTCTTAAAAAATTATAAATTAAAGTTTCTCATAGGTATGCATGCATAGAAGAAGCAAAAGTGTAAGTGGGGCTTTGTACTAGACACCTCCTGGGGTCTTGCAACACATTTCCCACAGATAAGTGTAAGCACTGGACATGTATGCTCAGTTAACATTCAATATTTTAATCCTCAGATCAAGAAATGAGTGTTTAAAGAGTCGTCACTAGGGCCTCCTCCTTTGCCTCTGAGGTCCAGGATAGTCAGGTTTAACTACCAGGCATGGAGATACAGGAGTGTTCCTTGCATTGGCAGAGACCTGGCAGAGAACCATACCCTTCGAATGTCTGCTGCCAGATTTGAACTGTGAATTCTCAATAGTCTCTTGGGCCAGCATAAACCAGTATCTACCCAGTGCTTCCCACCTCCCAGTCAGAGAAAGTTTATGTGAGGGACTCAAACGCCTACCTCAGCCTCCTAAACACTAGATCATAGGTGTGTGCCACCATGCCAGATTGAAGATATTAAATAAAATTATGTAGTTGCTCCCCCCCCCCCCCAGGAAAGCATCATAGGCTAACTGTCCCAGGCCTTTACAGCTGTGTACTTCCAGATGCCAAGCCACCGAGGCTTCCAAGAGTAAACGAAAGTGCCAAGGAATAAGAATAGCCTGGCCTGTTGCAACACGACTGACTTCTAAATCCATCCGCAAGTGTGTACAGATGTTTAACCACACTCCATTGCGACCTTAACTTTTTTACATTCTCTCTTCCAAACACACTTCCCTTTCGCAGATGTTTTGAATTCTTTCCTTTTTCTCCTATCATCTTCAAATGGGCTAAAGAAACAACCGGCATCATGTTCTGTTCAGCTAGGAAAGTCTGTGGATGTGGATGGGAACTGAGTGCATTTGCTCATTCAAATGCAGTTTGAAGTTTCCTTTGGCTTTTGTGCCTAAAAAGCAAAGAAATTTGATTCATTAAATTTGGAAGTATGGATTTTGCCCAGCACTTGGACAGAGGCAGGTCGGGCTGGGTCAGTCTATTTGTAGGTCAGTAAGTGGGGCTAATTCTGGTTTGGCTCAGCACAACCACAGCCTTGGAGTGTTCTGAAATGTTCTGTTTCTATTTAGGGGTCAGAGTTAAAAGAAAACATGTGCCCCATTTGAACTCTGCATTTCAGAATTAGAGTGTCGCACCAGCCAGGCCAAAAACTGCAAATCTCTGTGGGAAAAGAGAGAGAAGGTAGAGAAAGGGAGAGAGATTGACTTTGGAAGGAAAGTAAGGGGTTGAAAACAAGGTTAGCTTTCCATTAAAACATATTGCTGAGGGCTGAAGGTGTACCTCAGTGGTAAAGAACGTGCCTAGCATGAGAGTCCGAGTTCCATCACCAACATCACACACACAAGCTAAACAAAACACATTCACACAAACAACTCATAGCACACAACACACACACACACATCTCTACATACAAACCAAACAAACACAATCACACAAACATATTCATAATACACAATACACACACACATCCATACATACAAACCAAACAAAACACAATCACACAAACATATTCATAATACACAATGCATACACACACACCCATACATACAAACAAAACAAAACATACTCATAACACATAATACACACACACAGGAGATGGGGAATGTTAAAAACAGTATCCAAATTTTATTGTATTTTTATCAATATTTCCAAGGAAATTTCGTCATTTTAGCATTCTACCAGAGCATACATTTGTCTTCTCATCTGTATCTATCCATTTTCTTCCTTTCACTTACTCAGCACTTAGGGAGAGGATCTCACACAGCAGGTAATGTAGCAGGCATTTCGCAGGTGAACGCCCCATTCTTTGTACTTTCAGGGGCATTGCAGTGATGACCCTACCACACCATGGCAGTCACTCACTCAACTTCTCCCTCCCACTCTGAATCCCCCGTTGACCCCATCTTTGAGGCCTTTCTCAAATATCTACCCTCATCCGGATGCTGACCACGGCTGTGACTTTGGCCTTCTCCTTTTCTCTTAGTAATTAAGTTCCCTAACGATAACAAAGCATCATGACAATAATATTGATACCTGCTGCAATCACCCACATTCTGGCTTTCCAGTCTCCAGTGTTTCCTCGGATCAGGTAGTTCTGCGCTCACACAGCAGAAGGTCACCCGATGAAGGGGCTGATAGTGGAGAGGACGGTTCCACTTAGCATGCACACAGGGTTGCACTACGCTGGCATCGGCTGGCTAATCTTTCAAGTTGTCCTTTTTTGACTTTCTCAGTTTAATCAGTTTAATCTCATCTTCCCCCTTCTCTGATTACAAGGATTTTCCGTAGAAACCTTGGCTCCACAATAAAGACCATGTGGCAATTTATTCTCATATTGATTTCAACATTTCTTTTCCTCCACCAATGGGCCAATAACGGGGGAAGGGAGGAAGCTAGAGACAGACAAGACCTAGAAAGAACACGAGAGGACAATACGGAAGCTATTCTAGCACTTGAGTGAGTTACGAACACTGTAGACTGTAGTCTCTGAACGTCTTTGCAAACCAGCTCCATTTTAAATGCGCAGAGAGCAGAAATGACAGGCACAGAGGGGAATATCTACAATGAATTAGCATTAAAGGCAGCTATACCAGAGGCAAGCCCTGCATTCCATGGTAAAGACAGACAGGTGTCCACACAAATAAACCAGACAGACAGACAGACACACCCTTTGTGAAATTAGAGATACTGTCATGTCCAGAAGGAAATAATTCACACAGTGACAACCTTTCTCTCAAGGATTTGCTGGATTCTGTTTCCATCTTTATTTCCTGGTCCTCTCAGGGGAGGGAGCAGAGTCCACCAGGGCCCTGGACAAAGAACAGGCACACAGCCATTATCTAAGAAGAGAGAGGGCAGCTCAAAGGAAGATGGGGAACTTATTCATGAGCTACCATTAAGCATCCTTGTGAGACACGCAGATAGCATAGTGCAGGCTCAGACCCTGGCTAGCAGCACCATGTCTGAAGATGTAGGGAGGAAATTACAATAAACGAGAGCGTGGACTGTGAGCACATTCAGAAAGCCACTCATACAATTAACTGTGTGAGTCCTACATATTTTTGAAACTGTGAGAATTTGGTTACCATGTGTTTAACCACACGATGCGCACAGGGAACATGGCACATGAAATAAAGAAACTGCTTTTTCTTCTCTACTAAGAAAAAGTTAAACATCTCTTTAGGCATTGGGTTTATGGTAGGTGAAGAAGGGCGCTTAAAAGAAATCCCACTCTAGCTCAGAACTGAGAATAATAGAGGGTTATTTATTTAGGAGCAGACTCACAGATCATAATCCCCTGCTGGAAGGGGAACCGCAACCGAATCCCCCAGCTGGAAAAGAGGCCAGACAGGTAGGTGCTTTACATAGGCATAAATAGTATAAGAGGCCATGCCCAAGTGGACAGGTAACTTAAAGGCTACTGGCGTTAGGAATTCCTACAGCACGTAGGTCTGAGGAGATGAGATAAGACAGTGAGGGAGAGGAGGGGGAGAGGAGGAGCAGAAATGTCCATAGGAATCTGCACATGCTTCAGAACAAAAAACAAATTGCCTCTTTTCCAATTCTCAGCCTCTTTCCACTTGTTCTGATACAAGCCACAACAATCACTAAATGCTCAGTGAGTGATGAAAACAGTTTTATTTGCAACGATTACACTCGGTTTTAAAAATCATAAGCCTGAAATTTAAAATGGACCGTTACAGCTGAAAGAGAAACGACCCCAAAGGCCTTGTGCTGAAGGCTCAGGAGCCGGCCTGTGGTGCTCTTGGGAGATGGTGGAAGCTTCAGGGGGTGGTGCCTAGCCAGAGGAAGTAGGTCAGGAATATGCCTGTCTGCCTCCTGGCTGTTGCAATGTTAGCAGGAAACACAAGTAGCTTCTCTGTCCCATTGTCTCCACATCTGCCTAAGCACAAGCCTACCAGCCATGGGGCCAGGGAACCACGGACTAAAAGCTTCGAAATGTTTAGCCAAAATGAATCGCTATTCCTTAAGCTGATTTCCTTGAGGTGTTAGGTCACGCTGACAATTCGCCGACTTTCAGGTGCCCAACATCTTGGCCTGATTGGTGCCTTCAATGGAAGGCAGCGAGTGAAGGTTGAGTTTCTGCAGGATAAACAGGCTGTGTTTTCAGCCGCCATGGTGAATCTTTGTGTTTGATCTTTGGGATTTCTGGAGATAATGATATACTGTAGCCAGCTAGAAAGAACATCTGTTTTAGGAGCTGTGAACGTACAAGAGCCCTTTGTCTAGCCGGTTTGTTCCTCCCATTCCCCCAACATTTTGCACCTCTGGGTCTCTCCATTGATCAAATTTACACAAAATAAAGTGACGGAGAGAAACACCAAACAGCCATAATTTCCTCTCCTTTCACAAGGCTACCCGGCACCTTCTCTGTTAAAGAATTCCGTATGATAAAAAACACTCAACTTCCTTTTTTTTTTCTTTTCCTTTGGTAAGCACGTGTTTCCCTTTCTCTTTAAATGGAAGTCTTTCACTCACTGGGGCTTACATGCTTAATGATAATGTGCTGGAGTTCGCCCAGGAGAACAATACGTCCATTAATCTACCTCATGCTTAATTGGTAACTACTGTATGGGCTGGCATTTCAAACACAGATTGCAAATGTACTTGAATTAGTTACTGTTTAATTGATACAAGTGCTACTCAGCCTAGAACCAACATGCGGCTACTGTAAAAGACTTGAAAGGAGAGATGGGGGGAAAAGTGATTGTGGCTCGCCCTTTGTATGTTTATATCAATTATTCACAGAATATAATTACATTTCTGTTCACATGGCTGTGGCAGGCAACAGACCAAAACAGACTGCAAAGGCATACCTGCAAGGCTTGCTGGCATATGGGGAAGCAGCCATCTCCAATTCCCTCTTCCTCTGTCTTCATTTTCTCCTCCCCCTTCCAGCGGTAGTTATGTATGTATGACCGAGGTTGGGGTATGTGCTATTTATCACAAGATGGAATGCCTAAGAGGATAATTTTGACAATCTCTCCAGAATAGCAGGATTTCAAGGAAATAGAACACTATCGTGGCAATAATTCAACTCTATTGCCTTTCACACCAGTGTTTCTTTGAACATATTTTTGACAGAGAAAAATTAATTCTTTGAGATTAATTCCCAAATAATTCTATGTAGGCATGCCTTGCAAGAACCATTCAGCTTGCCTTTGAACTGAAAATGTTTTGATCTAGGATATGTGGAAAGATTGGGCTGGGAATGTAGCTCACGGGTAGAATATTTGTAAAGCAAGCACAAGGCTCCAGTTCTACCCTAGGTACCACAAACAAAACTGCAGAACTCTTGGGCTGACTATACCCTGCACACTCAGATTTACACCAAAGAATTCAACATACAGTTTCTTGCATATCCCTCCAGATAGCTTTTCTTTCTCTCCAGTTAGAATCTCTGTATAATTTACTGAGTCCACGTAAAGTATCTAGACAGGAAAGTAAATCATTAAACCCAACTTTGTAAAAGCCAGCACATTTTTAGGCTTTAATGATTTTGATTTACATAAGGCACCACGCTCTGTCTTGATTTTGCAGGTGTATGTGGGTCAAAGAAGAAATGAAGGCTTTTTATACTCAGAGTTCATAGAAAACAATAAAAAGTATTTTGTTCAATCTTCAGTGGAAATTCTGTCATTGGTTCGGTAAGTAGTTATTGAAGATCTATCAACCATCTAGTTTGGTCTGATACTATGAAAAGCTCACCTCAATAAAGCTGGCAATGAGTTTCTAACTGATGTAAAAGAATAGTTTTATACCATTTAAAATTATTTTGGGGATGGGAGAGATGACCAAGCAAAACACTTGCAATGCAATTACGAGGACCTGTGTTCAGTCCCCGCCACTCAGGTAAGACATTCAAGCATGGTGGCACTTGCCTGTAATGCCAGGGAATTAGCCTAATTGGTGAGCACCCTAGGTCCTAGGGGAGTTCTTGTCCCAAAAGAAACAAAGTAGGGGGGCTGCCTAAGAAGGAATGAATGACATCCACAGTTTTTCCCTTGCCTTGACATACATGCATGTACACTCAAGTGACTTGTACTTTAGTTTTGTATTGTGTAATTGATCTCTGATTATTCCTTATAGTATGATCTTGACTTTTAACTGCTTATTTATTTCGGTTCCTCTGATGCTAAAGTCCATCAGGTTTGTGGTCTGCTCTTCTTTTTTTTTTATTTTTTAATTTCTTTTTAATTTTTTTTTATTGATAAAAGGAGAATAAAGAAAAGAAAGAAAAAAAAAAACAAATTTCCACCTCCTCCCAGCCTCTCATTTCCCTCCCCCTCCTCCCATTCTTCTCCCCCTCCTCCCACCCCTCTCCCTTTCCCCCCACTTTTCTCCCCCTCCCTCTCCAGTCCAAAGAGCAGTCAGGGTTCCCTGCCCTGTGGTAAGTCCTAGGTCCTCCCCCCTCCGTCCATATCTAGGAAGGTGAACATCCAAACTGGCTAGGCTCCCACCAAGCCAGTACATTGCGTTGGATCAAAACCGCGTGCCATTGTCCTTGGCGTCTCATCAGCCCTCATTGTTCGTCATGTTCAGAGAGTCCAGTTTTATCCCATGCTTTTTTTGGTAACAGTCCAGCTGTCCTTGGAATGCTTCTCACCTGCTCTGGAATCATGACAATCCCTTCACCCTACAGTCAAAACTAGGATTATGGGAGAGAGAGACAGCTCAGCAGTTAAGAGCACTTGCTGCTCTTGCAGAGACACATACATGGTAACTTACAAGAGCCTGTACCTCCAGCTCCAGAGTCTCTGACATCCTCTTCTAGATTCCATGTGCATTATGCCATGAGGTGTGCACACAGACAAGCAGGCATACAAACATACAGATAATAAATAAATAAATATTGGAGGTTCGTATCTTAGATACCTTTCACTTCTACCTCTAAACCAGTAGTTCTCACCCTTCATAACAATGTAATCTTTTAATACAGTTCCACATGTTGTGTTGACCCCCAAACCATAAAATTATGTCATTGCTATTTAATAATTGTAACTTTGCTACTGTTACAAATTGTAATGTAAATATCTGATATGACCCCAATGAAAGGGTCCTTTGACCTCGCAAAGAGGTTACGACCCACAGATTGAAAACCATTGTGTTGACCAGGGTTTCTCTCCCCCATGATCCTACCCAGTCAGGCAGCCGTTCAGTCACAAAGAAATACACAGAGGTCTATATTAATTATAAAACTGATTGGCCTATGAGCTCAGGCTTTTTATTAACTCTTATAACTTACTTTAGTCCATAATTCTTGTGTCCTCTGCATCTGGGTCACAATTGCAGACTGCAACTTCCTTCTTCCCAGAATTCTCATTGCCCTGCCTTTCCTTCCTGTCTGGTTGCCCTGCCTATACTTCCTGCCTGGCTACTGGCCAATCAGCATTTTATTAAAAATAATACAAGTGACAAGATAAGAGACCATTGTCCCATAGCACCATTGCTCCAAACCATGAGGTAAACACATCTCTTTAAGAAATCACCCATCCTCAAGTGTTGCATTATAGCAATAGAACATGGAGAAGGCACACATACACTAGCTAAACATTGTCCTGACCCGCTTAAAAGAATTATCTAACTCATTGTGTAAAGATGATCTCAAAGCATGAACATGCAGCACTCCTTCCTGGAGACTCTCTAGACTCCCAAGAGTTAGGAAAATGTACCATTGTATTCCGCTCCTTACCTATGTCTCTACTGTCCTTCATTCTCTCTAAGATCCCCAGTTGATTAGTCCTGCTTTTGCATTAAGGCTCCATTTAGTAGCCATCACCATGAGAAGCCTTCCAGCTTTCATGGTGTGTGGTAGGTCCTGCCTGCTGTCCTCCCTCAATCCCCACACATCTCTGTTTCCATCTCAGCTGCCCCAAGCTGCATCTGTAAACTGTGTATATGGCTTTCTTGTTGACTGATGATCTTATTTCTCCCTCCTGGATTTTTAATGCTCAGATACTAAGAGCCTTGCCTCTCAATGTCTTAGATGATATGTAAAACATAAAACTGAGCATATGGGCATTTATTTTCTTGTTTTCTTTGTCGTTAATTAGCTGAATGACGTTGGGTAAATCATTTGGCCTTTCTAACATGAACGTCACACTCTGTGGAATTATCTCTAAGGCCCTTGTTTCCCTAATCTTCATACTTATGTGGTTCTGTCCACATTATGCTGTGTAATTAGGCATTTAATAAAAGTTTTGGTGGTTTCTATGGTTGAATAAAAATGATCCCAGAAGCTTGGCTCAAAAGTGTCCTTAAATGATAATTTTTTTTTGTCTTTACACTAAGCATACAATTGTGGTATAATTTATTTTCATGCACTGTGGTTCTATTAACAAAATTTAAAGTGGCTCACATGAAGAGTGTATCCCTCAGACAGTAAGAAGGCACAAAAGAAGGTGGGGGTGTGAGAATGGTGTCCAAGAGAAGAGCAAAGTCAAACCCAGACACCCAGTAAAGTGCATCTCCCTGCCACAGTGGTTAGGCCGTTCTCAAATGCCATTCCCAGCTTCCTGCATTCACATGGAAAAGAGCAACAGTCTCAGATGTAGAAATTATCGTAGCAAAAGCTCAGCTTCCCAGCACAAACTTCTTAAGTGAAGATTTCCTCTCCACGTACCAAATACCAAATGGTACACCAGATGTTGGTGTGAAGGCAGTTCCTAAAGACAGCATGGGCGTAGAATTAGCAAGGCTGTAAGTACCTCACAACACACAAGACCACCACTCCCCAAGTAAGAACAAGCTCACGCGTGGGCCCAAGGCATTCTCCATTACATAACCTCCAGATGACAACTCATTAGGAAGGAAGTCTGGAATACCTAGATAAATCAACCAAACATCTTATTTGTCCATAGTCTGATGAGGTCAACATGGTACCCCAGGAAATGAAAGTCGCTCTCTGCTTCAAACTTTACTAGCATTTTTGTGTATGTGTGCACATGTGTATGCGTGTATATGTGTACAGGTATGCATGTGTTTATGTATATGTGTGCATGTACTTTTTGCATGTGTGTAAGACAGAATCTACATCAGACACCTTCCTCTATCACTCTTCATCTTATTTTTTAATTTTATTTTATTATTATTTTTTATTTATTATGTATACAATATTCTGTCTGTGTGTATGCCTGCAGGCCACAAGAGGGCACCAGACCCCATTACAGATGGTTGTGAGCCACCATGTGGTTGCTGGGAATTGAACTCAGGACTTTTGGAAGAGCAGGCAATGCTCTTAACCTCTGAGCCATCTCTCCAGCCCTATTTTATTATTTTTTGAGCCAGAATCTCTTACTGAACTTGGGACTCATTGATTCAGCAAGACTAGCTAGGCAGCAAATCCCAGAAGCTCCCTGTCTCTACATCTTCAGCATTAAGATTCTATGTCTAGGCTGCCACACCCAGATTTTCACATGATTTCCAGGGATCAAATTCAGATCCTCAGGCTTATGTGGCGAGCACTTTCCCGACTGTGTCATTTCCTCAATCCGACTGGCATTTTTTTATTTACCTATTTATTTCTTGATCACCACCATTCTTTGTGTGTCTTCTCCTGGTTCCACCACTCACAGACTGTGACTTTGGACAAGTAATTCAAGATCTCTGCCATTTCATCACATTGTCTATGAGAGGGAGTGGGTTCCAACACTGAGCTCACGGAGTTGCCACAGGATAAAAGGCCAACCAAGCAAACATTGCTTAGCATCAGAAAGTGTTATTCCAGGATATTATATTGCCTTTTACAGTCACGATGTATGCTTTTGATTAGTATTAGGACATGAAAACACAAAATAAAAATAAAGTCATACTGTCTTTCTAGACACTCATGGGTCAGATTGCTTTTGTCCTTATTTTGTTTGGTATTGAGGATAGAACCAAGATCTTTGCATGTGGCTGGAAAATATCCTACTAAGTTATCACTGGACACTATCTAAGTTACTTTGTTAATATGCCTAGTTATAGGAATGTTTTTAAAATTCATATACAGCAATGTTTTACCAGTTTATGCTTGTGTGCCTCCCTGTGTCTGTGTGCATGGAGGTGCATGCGAGAGAACAACCTCAGGGGTCATTCCTCTATGCCAGCCAACTTTTAATTAATTAATTAATTAATTACTTTTGACACAGGGTCTCTCACAGTCCTAAGTTCACTAGTAGGACAGGTTGGATGGCCAATAAGCCACCTGTCTCTACTTCCCCAGGGCTGATATTATAATAGGGTCCACACACACACACAGTTTTTTTGTTTTCAGCGTGTGTTCTGGGAATGAAACTCAGGTCCTTATGTTGAAAAGCAAACACTTTACATCAGTTTTCAGACACCTAGCACTCTTGCTCTATGTGAACATGCAGTCCATTTGCTATATAGTGAATGGAGACATCTTGAAAGCCTGGGAGCTGACTGCAGTCTAGCTTAGCAACCCCAGATCTTCATCATCTTCCTCCTCATCTGTGACATTGGGAGAACTCGGAGAGATGTTCAGGACGCCTTCTGCTTTCAAATTCCTGGTTCTAGAATTTCTGTTTCGGTTGGAGGTTAAATATCTTTTTCTTTTTGAGATCAAGGAAAACAAATGCATAAAACTCTGGGTGTAAAATAGTTCTTCTCTCTGATGTATAGTTCTGATTTCCCTAAATTTCTTAACTCCACAGAGGACTACTGCTTTCCCAGTTAGCTTTCCGTTCCCTTTGAAGTTCCAGACAATTTGAGGCTAATCAACCCCAGGAGGGTCTCTTTTTAAGTGCTATCCTCTGCCTCAAGAAACATCTCTCTGAGCTGCAGACCTAATTTTTCCGAGTGTTCTCACCCTGTTTAAGTAGAAGCAAGCTTCCCAGGCCTGGACCTAATCCTCCGCTCACCATGCTCATCTTTGATCAAGACCACGGGCTCTGGCCTCCTGGACAAGCTCATGGAATCTTTGTCCTTTCTCCTTCACACTTCTTATCTCATCTACCCAAGGATGAGGCCAGATCCAGACGCCTCTTCCAAATGGAGAAAGAACTGTGATGTGAATTGTTCATGCCCTGGAGAAACTGTCCAGGAAATGCAGGATCAGTTCCTAGAGGAAATCATATCACAATGGGCCAGAACCATTTGCACTGTGAGGATTCTAGCCGTCTCACTTTATCTCCGAGGTTCCCGGTCTCTTACTGTGGTTATGCCTCTTGTGTGAAAGAACAGCCTCCTATTTGGCAAGATTTGAGCAAGCTTGTAGTAGGATGCTTAGCCTTAAGACATGATGGCCTTCACCCCCCCCCCGCCCCCTCTCTCTCTCGTACACTTTTGGCTTCATCTTCCTCGCATCATGGCAGGTCTGCTTTACCCATTCTTCCCATATGCCTGCCTGGTAGTATTAAAGACCCATGTGTGGGCTTAGTGACCAGCAACCGGGCTCTGAAAGAGCTTCAAAACCAGCGATTCACTGATGACTCAGTGCTGGTTCATCAACTGTGTTAAAGATCGAGGCCATATCCTAAGTCCCAACCAAGTGGTCAGTGGTTGGCTTTGTCTCCATTTCCCTTGGGGCTTATTCTGCCCTTGGAATCTCACTCACCTGCAATACCTACGACAAGACAGCAAGTGGTTATTTCTGAGTTCTACAAATAGCAGCACGGGTCGTCTGTAACTGTGACTGGATCTTCTTAGCTGCAATCTGCAGCTGATGCTAAGCCACTCCACTATCTACCTCCTAGACAGGCAATCCCCTGCAGTTCTCCGCGCTGCTCCCATCCTGTGACCAGCTGAGATGGAGGGATTCCTCCTTCAGAGTCCCTGCTTCCTCCCTGTCCATGTCACACAGCTTGCAGAGCTGATTAGAAAACTAGGTAATGTTTAATGCCATGAGTCTCAGTAAATAAACACGGCTGTGTTAGATGCTTGCCCATTCCTGCTCTTGTAAAGCTTTTTGGTATTTTTTCCTTAATTATTTTCCAGTAAAATCAATCTCTAAACATTCTCATGATAATTATTTCCGATAAAATCTATTCTTTCAATGACCAAATAAAGTCTAGAGCAGAGAGCCTATGTTCTGTAATTATCCCCTATTTTGCAAATTATATAATAGCCTTGTAATAAATATTGACTAGAAAATGGCTAAAAATCAGAGAATGATAATTACAGGAAAAATATGCACAACCAATAAATATTCTAAAATATTCATTCTTCCTAGTTATTGCCAAAATGAAAATGCACATTGAAACTATCAAATTTGGAGTAATTTTAATATTTGATTAATGTTATTAGAAAGCTATCACAGAACATTGCTGAGAGACAAAAATCTTCCTGAGAAGTGATTTAGCAATATGTCTTAAAGATCTTTAAGATTTATGTTATCAAGAAATATTTAAAATCATAGAACAATTTTAAGAATGTAGTGTAAACTTTATATTATTCAATGAACGCTTATCAAGGGTTTGAGCTAGGCTAGGTATATTGTGTGTATGCATAGTATATGTATATGTATAAGTATAATACATATGCATACATACACATACCTAAACCAGAACCCTTGTCTTCAGGAAACTGTAGAAAATTAGGTCAGACTGACATGTAACAGGAATAGTAAGTCAATCTGTCTGTCTGACCTGGAAGGTCCTACTTACACAGCTCTTGTCCCTGCATAATTGCTAACAGCAGAGCAATGCAATAGAATGGTGAGGAGGGAATTATTTTAGGCAGGGCAGCAAGGGAGCCCTCTCTCAAAGAAGGTGATGGGAGCAGAAGCAGCAAAGCAATGAAGCAAGTCCCATGTTCCTCTGGGCTGGGGCAGGTGCCATAGGAGAAATATGTGATCTAGGGGCACCTGGCAGCTTTGATGAAAGCACGTGCGGACGTGTGGTTGTTGTGGAACATGCAATGGGGAGACTGAGAAGACATGGCATCAAAGCTGATTGACATGAGAAAAGCTTACTCAAACATTGGTTTGTATTTTCTGGAATCGTTAAAGCAAATCCAAGCCCCGTAGACTTGACCTTTATGACCTGGCCTGGACAAAGGCATTCACAGTCTGTCCTGCTCTGTAGAAATTGCTGCCTGATCCTATAGTTTCCATGGACATTCCATGATCAGAGCACCATTGGCAGACTCTGTGGAGAGGCAGTTTAGAGGCAGACAAGCACAGAGGGCGCAAGCGCTCCTTTACCCAATATCCTTGTCAGAGCTTTTTATTTATTTATATTTTAAGAGAGAAAGTGTGTGTGTGTGTGAGTGTATATTATTTGTGTCTGTGTATGATTTGTATGTATCTGAGTGTGCATGATTTGTGTGTGTGAGCATGATTTATGTGTGTGTCTCAGTGTGCAAGATTTGTGTGTGTTGTTATAAGTATTATTTATGTGTTTGTGAATATGATTTATGTGCGAGTATGAGTATGGCTTACGTGTGTGATTTGTGTGTGTGTGTGAGTGTGCATATTTTGTGTGCATGTATATGATTTGTGTGTGAGTGTATTATTTTCGTGTGAGTGTGTGTGTATTCCATATGGTCTGGTGAATGCCAGGTGTATGTATACAATATGAACACGAGGTCAGAGGAAACTCCAAGTGTCTGCTTCTCATTCCACCCTTGTTTGCTTCCTACACAGAGATTAATTCACCAAACCTTTTATTAATAATCAGAAGAAGATACAATTTCAAGGGAATTTATTTTAAATATTTTAAGTGAAATGCAGAGACCCACATGAGTTGTACAGAAGGTGAAAAACTACAGTGTGTGCTTTGCTCCCTTAACCGTGACCAGTGGACCAGATTCTTCACTAGAGGAAACAAGCCAAGAACTGTGTTCCATCTGCCCAGGACTTTGAAAACTCCTCTCGCAGACGCGGCTTGGTACCACCTGGGTACCAGGCATTCTGTCTTCTTGGGCATTTGCTTCCCAGTTATCTCTGTTTATAAACCCTAAAGTATTTAAAAAACTTATCAAGTACATTCTCATCTATATTTTAGGTTGACTTCTGAATTTTTAATCACCAGTTCAAATTATTGCAAGTGATTTAATTTCTTGTAGATTATAACTCTTGACATTTTTAAAGAAATCCATTCTATCGTCCTCTGCGATGTATCAAATGGAATATAAATACCAGAGCAATTTGCTATCCACCATTATCAATTTAAAAATATTAATGAGCTGTTCCAGAGTCAGTCATTTTACAATGTTCATTTACTTTCTGAAATGCTCTTTTCATTATACTACGTTCTTCTCTGTGCACAGAAGCCGCATTACATAAAAATTTGTATGTTTATCATTTTTCTTGGGTATCAGGGCTTAAGTGTTGAATCATTTTCCTGCATTGCCTTATTATTAATATTACATTATAAATGTAATTACATTATAAATATTGATAATTGTTAATAAGAAAAATTTTATAAAGCTTTTTTTTTCTGGAATCACCTTTGACCTAGCCTAAAATCCCCATTTTTTTTTTTGTAAAGGTGAATGCTGGAAAACTTTGTTGCCAATGGAACAAAGTTGGAATGGAAGTCCACTGTGCTATCATGCTTGTCCCTCTAAAATACGTCACAAATGCAGCAGACTGATCAATCGATGGTAAAATACCTTTACTACTAGCTGGAAACTTGTTTAGTATCTTCTTCAGTTGTGTGGAAATCAAAATGCGTAAAACAACAAACATGGTTTGTAAAAAGATTTGAAAATAAATTTGAAAAACTACCTAGATAAAGCACATATCTTTCTCAGTGGGGAAAAAAATTACACAAAAAGCTTCATCAAGATTTATCAAATGACAATTAAATATATCAGCTATTCTTTCGCTTGGGGGCATTTTGTAATAAATATTTATACATAATCTACTAAAAATATTTGTTTAAAATGTTTCGTTTTAAAATAATGAAGCATTTTCTTCTGTATCACACACTTGGAGTGTATTTTTTCAATGTTTGGAGATTCACACTCAGCTCATTTAATTCATGAGAACTGTCCACCGTGTAAACCACAGGACAAATGGATTCTCTTTGTCAAAACCACCAGCCAAGTCAGATTCCTACCTACAAAGGCATGACTGTACTATTCTGTTCAAAGTAATGTGCTGATCTATATTCCATGACAACCGTTACACACTGGCCTCCTAACTCTAAAATGGAGAAAACAACCGAGGTCAAGACAGTGTGGTCTTGAAACTGTTATATAGTAGAACGTGAAGCCCCTGCCCCCACGTGGTGTGGTAACTGAAGTGAGATAAAAAAAGTTATGTGCGTGCATGAACAAATCCAGTCTTCACGGGTACCCGAGATCTTTTACATCTTTTTTTTTTAAGATTTTATTTATTTATTATGTATACAACATTCTGCCTCCATGTATGCCCACATGCCAGAAGAGGGCGCCAGATCTCATTACAGATGGCTGTGAGCCATCATGTGGTTGCTGGGAACTGAACTCAGGACCTCTGGAAGAGCAGCCAGTGCTCTTAACCACTGAGCCATCTCTCCAGCCCCGATCTTTTACATCTTAAGGCAATAGTCCAGACTTCAGATGGATGAGAACATGGTGTTTTGGTTTGCATGTGAGCTGTATGACTTGTGACTGTCACAAAACACCTGCAGAGGGGAGGAGGCAGAAATCATAAGTAAAAAGAAAGAAAGAAAGAAAGAAAGAAAGAAAGAAAGAAAGAAAGAAAGAAAGAAAGAAAGAAAGGAAATGAAAAGAGAGGTTGGTGTTGAGTCATGCTTTCTGAGGATTTCTGTCCTCAACAAGAAGCAAGGAGGAGGCTGAGTGACAGGCTCTTTGGTGGCCAGGTTGGGTAGCTTTTCCTCCTCACACTGTGACTGGCCAGGAAGCTGAGGGTACAGGCTGGAACCAGAACTGGGTACGAACCTCAAGGGCCTGCCTATCATGACCTCTTTTTACCAGACTGGCCCCACTTCAGAAAGATTTCACAACTTCGCCAAATGCTACCATCCATTGTGACTCAGGGATTCAATGGCATAACTCCTGTGAAGTCTATCACACATCCAAATAACTTCCCAGTGCAACATGGGAAGATTCCAAAGGGGGAGGTGGAGATGCACCCAGAACACTTGCACCCCCATCCTCTTTCTGTGTGGAGAATGAGCATTCATGGAGGCCAAGGACCGACCTGGACACTGCCTCCCGCTCAGTTATCCATATCCATCCTCATGTACTGAACCGCGTTGTTCTGTGACTGCTAACGCAGAGGAAGAAGGTTTCATGCACCTGGGGAATTTATCACTTAGAAAGGGAGGTATGCATTTGTCACCCTGTGGATCATTCTGTGTTTTATGATATCAGGTGACTGTAGATGGTGCCGCCACATGGGGAGAACACAGATATGGCTTAGGTAAGGACTTGACTCATCATGGCAATGGTCTGTTGTAGGAAGAAGAAAGATGAAGATACCATGAGAACGGTGGCAATGAAGGACTCAGTGTGTTGAGAAATGGTAAAGGCGGATTTCCTGTTTGACCCTGGCAAAAAAGCCTATGTGGGAAATGACCACAAAAAGATGGAAGAGGAACGTCCTCTGAGAT